>NW_008353600.1:177057-183914 GCF_000622305.1 Nannospalax galili | reverse complement strand
TATATATATACACATATATATAGGTGCTGTTTTTTTCTTTTTTTTAGGTGCTAAGTATTTTAAAAGCAAGTAAAATTTGGCAAATATTAAAATAATAGAAAAAAGTCATCATTTGCCAAATATTATAAAATCATGCAATCAAACATGGATTGCTTGTTTTTGTTTTGAGACAGGGTCTCCCTGTAGCCAGAGCTGGTCTGGAACTCACTATGTAGACCAGGTTGGCCAGGATCTTACAGAGATCCGCCTGCCTCTGTCTTCTGAGCACTAGGATTAAAGGTGTGCACCACCATGCTTGGCTATTTTTAACTTTTTCTGTTTTCCAAAGTTGTATTTGAGAGAAATTAGTGCAGAAGCTACTTTAGGGCATTCTTGTGAATAATAAATATATTTCCTACAGAAGCTGAAGGGGAAGAGACCTGAATTTTCACATTGTATGATCTTATTAATAAGATTTAAACTTTGAGGTACCTTCAACTAATGTTGCTTAAATTCATTTCTTAATATCTTAGATAATGTTTACTTTATTTTTAAAAGGGTAAGATAAATTCAGAAAAATAATCATGTTCTTTTTCTCCTTCAGTTTTAACACCTGGTAGTTGGAAGTTTACATTGAGCTCTTAAAAATTCCCTGATCATAGGCACATTAGAAATTGAGATTATAGCCGGGTGTGGTGGTGCACGTCTTTAGTCCCAGCACCCAGGAGGCAGAGGCAGGTAGATCTCTGTGAGTTCAAGGCCAGCCTGGTCTCCCTAGTGAGTTCCAGGTCAGCTGGAGGTATAGGGAGACCCTGTCTCAAAAAGACATTTAAAAAAAAAAAGACAATGGTGGCTACGAACCGTCTTTAACTCCAGTTCCAGGGGAATCCGAAGCCCTCTTCTGACCTCTGTGACATTGCACAACATGGGTGCACTCACATATATGCAGGCAATACACTCATACACGTAAAATATAAATAAAAATATTTTTAAAAAAGAAAGAAAAATCGAGATTATTTAGTTCTACAAAGAATTAGAATTCATTGATGCATTCTTTGTTTTGTTGTTGTTTCCACATGTGTAGGGTGTATGTATGTTTGCATATTTGTATACGAATGAATGCATACATGCACATGTGGAGGACAGAGGTCAGCATCAGGTGTTTTCCTCTATTGCCTTTCACTTTAGTTTTTGAGACAGTCTCTCATTGAACCTGGTACTCACCTATTTAGCTAGACGAGCTGTCCAACAAGCTCCAGGAATCCTCCTGACTCTGCTTCTCAGTGCTTAGATTACAGGTGTGAGCCAGCACTCAAGGCTTTTGACATGGATGCTGAAGATCTGAACTCAGAACCATATACTTGCTCAACAAGTAACTTTACCCACAGAGCCGTCTCCCTCCCCACACTTTTTTTTTGCTTTTTTTTGCTTTAATGGAAAAAGGTAATGCATACAAATAGTCACAAGATATTTTGGTTATATCTTTAAAACTTTTATTACATATATACATTAAAAATTTTTTGTTTGTGTAATTGAAATACAGGGGTCTTATTCCTTAGAAATAGTGAGTGAGTTAACAGAGAGTATTATAACATTCTTAGTATGTTAATAAGTGCAAGTGCCAATCATAATTATAATGGCTGCATGGTATTTTATGTGTAATTAATTAGTCTCCTTTTTTAAATATTTATTTTTATTTTATATGTATGTGTGTATTGCTTGCATGTATGTATGTAAATGCACCCATGTTATGCAGTGCCCACAGAGGACAGAAGGAAGGTGTCAGGACTGCTGGGACTGGAGTTACAGACAGTTAGTTGTCAGCTGCCATGTGGGTGTTGGGATTCGAACCCAGGTCTTCTTCCAGTACAGCCAGTTTTCTTAACTGCTGAGCCATCTCTCCAGCCCCCTAATTTCCTTTTTTATAAAATATTTGGATTATGTCAGTTTACTAGGTATTGTAAGAAATAATGTAATATTATTAACTCCTTTCCAAAATTCTGTAAGATAGTGGTGTAATTGGTGATTTGTCAAAAGTTGTTAATTTTCATTCCTTTGAGATGTACTTAGGCTCATTCGTTTTCCCACAACTAAGCTAGCCAGAGTTGTTATCAGTTGTTTTCCTCCTTTAAAGTGATTTCTGACCTGGGGGTGTACCTCAGTAGTAGAACACTTTCCTAACCTTAGGCTTGATTTGTAGCACTGCTAAGTAACAAGCACAACACTTCTTTTTAAAAAAATTTTATGTGTGTGAGTCTGTTGCCTGCATGTATGTAAGTGCACCTGTGTCGTGCAGTGTCCATAGAGGTCAAAAGAAGGAGTCAGACCCCTTGGAACTGGAGTTATGGATGATTGTTAGTGGGTGCTGGAAACTGAATATGGGTCCTCTACAAGAGAGCAGCCAGTGCTCTTAACCGCTGAGCAATCTCTCCAGCCCATAACTATAACACTTTGGATGGGCAGGTAGCATCACAATTTATGAGAGTCAGAACTTTGCTAGTCACGGCATAAGGAAAAAAAACAGTAATAGGTCATTTAAACTTTTAAATATGTGAGGAAAGACTACCAAGTCTTTTGAGTGAGCCTGAGAAAAACTCACAAGGTAAAGTAACTGAAGTTGAAAGAGAGGAAATGTGTGACCAGCTGTTTGCTACTATGAAAAAAGAACTGTGTTAAGTCATTTTAGAACTTAAGCTACAAAGCCCATGAAAGAGAGTTTAAGAATGTATAAAGACCCGATCCATTCATATAGACACTTTTCACTTAGAATGGTGATAATAGCATAAAAATACAGACTATAGTACTCCTCATTTCTTTTCTTAATGATTGACTTTTGCATTTGTTATGATAGCTAATGCCAAATATTGGAAAAAGGATTAGAATGAGATTGACCTTAAATACATATTTAAATAGTCTTTTTAAATGTAATATTTTTAAATTTATTCTTTGAGAATGAAATGCTAAATTGTCTATCTTGACCTCTGGAGATCACCTCTTCACTTCTAGAGAGACAAAAGCAACTATATTGGGTCTTTAAAAGGATCAGTAAAACCATTTATTTCAGAAATACTTACCAAGCACCTACATGTGGTAGACATGGTCCTAGGTGCTGAGACTTTATCAGCGAAGAAAATAAATATTCCTGCCCTCAAGCTTCCACTCTTAAAAATGGAGACTAACAATAATTGTATACTAGATAATAGAATAAAAATAAAATAATTTAAAAGCTATTGTTCATACATGTGAGGGATACAATTTTAAATAAAAATGTAAATGACTGTTTTTTTAGTGTCCACTCAGAAATCTAAATGAGACATGAGGAAATAACTTGTGTAGCTATTTATGGGAGAAATATCCCAACCAGGTAATAGACAAGGCTCTGGAATTAAAAGTGTGCCCTAGAGCCCTGCCTAAATTATTTGAGGAGTGTGCTGAGGAGGATTTTTGTGGTAGTTGTGGCATTTATGAGGTCAGTATGGCAGATGAGGTCAGAGGGGCACAGCTGGGGACAATTTGTGAAAGACCTCCAGCTTTTGTTGTTTTTGTTATTTTGCGTATCTGAGTGTTTTATCTGCATGTATATGAGTGTGCCACATGTATGTAAGTATCAACAGAGGGAAGAAGAGGGTGTTGGATCCACTGGAACTAGAGTTATGGGTGGTTGTTAGCTGCCATGTGGGTGCTGGGAACTGAACCAAGGTCCTCTAGAACAGCAAGTGCTCCTAACCACTGAACCATCTTTCCAGACCCAGGCCTTCAGCCTTTACTCTGAGGAAATGGGAATTGGTCAATATTTTTAGAGGAGTGACACATTGAGGCTTATCAGAAACTGGTTAAAAGATCATGGAGATTTCATGAGAAAAAGTATGTTTATGTGTTGAAAAAGTTAAGTCCATTTGGGAAGGTTTTATGTAATGTAAGAGTTACAGTAAAGTACCTGTGAGCTTTTGAAGAAAAGGCTCGGGCCTGACATTACATCCCCTCAGTCACCAGCAGAGGCGGGGAGCATACTGAGTGAGCAGAATAATAAAAGGATATTGGGCCTTTGCTGGGTACTCTACAAGAGTTGGAGAAAGCACAGTAAGATTCTGAATAAATGTTGAAAGCTGTGCAAACAGAATTTTTGGTGGGTGTGGTATGGGTATAAGACGAAGAGGAGTCAAGGAGGGCCCCGGGCTTCTTGTCTACTAATTCAAACTGATAGTAGAAGGTCACTTCACATGTTTGAAAACATGTAGATCTTTTCCTCTACTTGTGTTTGAGAGACACTGCTGCATTACAGGTAGATCAGAAGTTTGTTTCTATCAAGTGGGTCACACATTTTGATAAAAATACTATACTAAGCTGGGTGTTGTGGCACATGCCTTTATTCCCAGCATTTGGGAGGCAGAGGCAGGTGGATCTCTGTGAGTTCAAGGCCAGCCTGGTCTACATAGTGAGTTCCAGGACAGCTGGAGCTACAGGGAGACCCTGTCTCAAAAAAGACCCCCCCCCCCAAAAAAAATACTAACTAGACAAGTCTTTTATTATGTGGAAATCCACCCTATACTACCAGGCTAACTTATTTTTGTTGTTCTTATGGAAAATAATGATTTGTCCTCTTTAGTTAAAATACAAATTCTAGGGAAAGAAGTGTATTGTGTGCCAAGAATATTAATAAAATGCCACCTTTAGTTTTTCCTATAATACTCAGTTTCTGAACTTGACAATGACTTGTGTGGAAAAAGGAGCAAAACTTTTTAATAGCATTGAAGTCCTATTTGTTTAGGTATAGAACAGAACTGCTGGTTGAAATATAATTATAGACTACAGAAATCAAGTCCAGTAACGTTTTTTACAGGCTAAGAGAAGCTAGAGGAAGGGGACACAAGAGGGAAAACTGATTTCTTTACTGAATTTAGTAGGATGGAAGGTGAGTTGTTGAGGTTATTTCTGATGCAGAGGGTAAGGGCATGCTTAGGATACTTCAGTTGAGAGTTACTTTTTAGCATTTGAATAATGAGGCCAAATGGAGAATTGCGTATGGTGTTGAAGCAGTTCTGATGGTTTTTCTTTGTATCTCTACTTCCTTGTCCCTTCCTGTTCAACTGGCTCTGATTTTTGTTTCCTTAGGCCTCAGGAGGTAGATAGAATTGACTATTTCTTAGCTTCTACTTATTTTATTGCCTTCTCTATTTGTGTCTGCCTTTGTGTGTTATGTATTACACCTTTTGATTCTCCTAAGAGAAGAGGTTCTTTCGTAGAGTGTCCCTATTGGGAAGAGTTCTGCCAAGCCACTTTACAAGCTGCTGATCAAACTTGAGTCAGTTACCTTTGACTCAGCTACCAAAACCCTCGTCTAATCTGTTGTGGATATGTTGGTTTGGAATAACACAACCTCTACCCAAGGGTCTCTTCTGAGTACTGTCAGCTACTGCTTGGTTCAAGGGAGTTGTAATATTTTGCTAACCTTTGCCCATGCCTAAGGTAGAGATGGCTTTTCACTGAAGCTGCCGTCTGCTTGAACACTGTGGGGAAAAGCTCTTCACCATCTTCCTTACCCAGATGAAATTCAGCACTTTCCATAACAGAACTGTATAACATTTTGAAAGACATAACAATTTGTTAGCTATAAATCCATGTATAATTGTCCAATAACAGCAGGACGCTACTTAAATAGATTATTTTTTTCTTTAAGAGAATCCTTCATTTTCAACTTTGAAATCATTTATACTTGTGTTTGCCTCTGCTTTTATTTATGAGCTCTTATCCTGGTTTTGGAATTTTTTAATTGACAAAACTATATCATCATAGAGTTAAAAGATCAATGAAATGATGTGTATAAAATACCTAATATAGTATTTAATACATTACAATGTATAATAAGTGGCTACTGCCCCTGTTTCTGTTACTGTTATCACTGAGATAGAAGTAGTCACAGTAAAAATACCTAACCAGTGGGTGTGGCAGGTGTGGTAGTGCATGTCCAGAGACAAGAGGATCTCTATGAGTTTGAGGCCAGCCTTGACTACATAGAGAGTCCCAGGACAGCCACAGTTACATAGTAAGACTCTCTCAAGCAAAAACAAACAAAATAACAACAACAACAACAACAAAAAACCTCCCCGAAACCTACTAACTTAATAATAGTACTCATGAAAAGATCCATATTCACTTCTGTTTCCTAAGTATCTGTTAAACCCTTCTATTGGAAAATATAGTCTATTCTATTTCTACTTGGTTTTAACACAACACATTGGAGTCTTTTGTAGTTGTGCTATGTAAAGCATTTTCATGTGTCTGTGTGTGCACGTGCACATGTACATATATATATGCACACATGCAAAGTAGAGAGGACAACTTTGGAGAGTCTCTCCTCTCACCAGGTGGGTTTTAATAAGGGTTGAGCTCTGGTCATCAGGATTGCTGGCAAAGTGCCCTTATCCACTGAGCTCTCTGGCTGATGTGCACGTCTACTGTTTCGTTGTTTATTTGGATTGGGATTAGTGCAACACCACTTCTGGCCACATTCACTATTTTAAAGCTGATTTAATTCTCAACTGGAGTTTTAAGGGACGGGCAAGAAGTATTGTCCATCTCTTTTCTAGCAGCACAGCCATTTGGCCACATAGTGTTGCTGTTACATCTCCAAGGACTTCATCTACACTACCTGCTGGGAGAATTCTTTTTTTTTTAAATTATTTATTTAATAACCATATAATTAGAAGAAGCATTTCATTACAACAGCATTGACATATTCAATAACAATGTCTAGAGCTAAGATGCATCTCTTTCAAAATTGGTTGTAAATTTTTAGGTTCACAGTGTAATTAATACAGTTATACAATATTGAACTCAGTGTAAACCCTATAAGACATAAAATTGAATGAGGTTTTAAC
>NW_008353600.1:175051-176924 GCF_000622305.1 Nannospalax galili | reverse complement strand
AGTTACTGTTGGTTAATTTCTGAGCTCCTTAGTGTCTGACATTGGATATAAAGTCATCAGGTAGATTTCAATGGTAATGTTTTTTACATCTAATTATTAAGGCACCAATTTTTATGCTTTGAAGAATTATTATTAGTAGTAGTAGTACACCCACTTCCCAGATGGCACCCTCCCATAGCCTCCCTTCCCCCACTAGAGCCCTTATACTCTGATATCCCTGCTACTGTCTGCTGTGTTGTCGGCACCCCCAGCCATTCCCCACTACTTACCCTTCTGGTGAATCTAGTCAGCCTATCTAGAGGTCTTTGTTTTAGGAGGGTCAGCTGTTCCTCATCTAGCGGTAATCAGTTGTCAATATTCCTTTGGATAAGATTAGGGTCTGCTGTTCATTTTCCCAGTTCTATGCTGTGTTATTATCAGGGAATCCCTTTGGCCACCCTGGCCAACAACTCAAAAGAAGGTATCTCCTGTCTGGCATTGTTGCTTGTTATGTAGCCTTTAGCTATATGTATGGACTCTCATGAAATTATATTGGCCCCTTTAATCTTTATTTATACTTCCTTTTGGGTGTTTAAGACCATACAGTTGGTCCAGATAAACCGATTTATTTTTACTCTTAAGGTCGTTTGAGGATCTGTTCCTCGGGGGTCACATGGGCTTGGGAGGAGCCCCTGGCTCTTTTCTTTTACCAGTTCTGCCTATGTGAAGATAAGTCAAAGATCCTGCTCAACCATGGTTGGCTTCGCTTGGAAGCATGAAGGAAATGATTCCTCTGTGTTGACCCTCCTCTTTATAGACTGGACACTGGTTCAAGTCCATCTGGTGGGGTCCCCTTGGCCTCCTTGATCAAGAGGACAGGTGACCCACCACCATTATAGGACATTTTAAGAGATGCTCATAGTCCGCTGGAACTAATCGACCTAGGAGGGCAGGGAGGAAAAACTCCTTTATGTCCCTCTGACCAAATTATTATAGGCCTCAAAGTATGCCTGTTAAACACCCAAGAAGGTTAGTTCCACCAGTCTGGTATTTTTAATTACTGTGTGTCATATAGATAGATCTTGGGCAAAGAACAGTTGTTCTCAGATAAACCTTACCTAGACATATATTTCTTGATCTGCTGTATATAATTTGTCACTAGGGTATAGAAGTAATATGGTTCCCTCTGGTTTTCAAAATCAGTCATTATTTATCTCTCGCATGGTCTCACACCTCCATCATGGTTTTCCCGCTTAAGGTGCCCGCATTTCTCCCCTTTCTCCCTTACTGATACCCTTTTCCTATGATCCTACCTCTCTTGAGCTCCTTCTTCCCCTTTATCCCCTAGGTTCCTTGTATACCCTTCTCTCCCCCCTCCCTTAAACTAACCCAATTTTTATCCATATCTCCCTTATTAAGGCCTGTTACCTACTATTCTTCTCCTTCAGGTTATTTCTTTTCCTTTACCTCCCTGTTTCCTTTCCATTATCCTGGTTCCTGTAGTTATGTCTGGTTGCATACTTATTTATCAGAGTCTGGTTCTAGGATGCACATATGAAGGAGAATATATGTCGAT
This sequence comes from Nannospalax galili, assembly GCF_000622305.1. Classification (NCBI taxonomy): domain Eukaryota; kingdom Metazoa; phylum Chordata; class Mammalia; order Rodentia; family Spalacidae; genus Nannospalax; species Nannospalax galili. The sequence continues at coordinate 175,369 of NW_008353600.1, read as the reverse complement.
TTTTTTTTTCTGAGCCTGTGTCACTTCACTTAGTATAACAGTTTCTAGTTCCATCCATTTACCTGCAAATTTCATGATTTCATCTTTCTTAACTGCTGAGTAAAACTCCATCGTATAAATGACCCACATTTTTATTATCCACTCGTCAATTGAGGGACACTTAAGTTGCTTCCATCTCTTAACTATTGTGAAAAGAGCAGCAACAAACATGGATGTACAAGTCTCTCTGCAATAGCATGAGTTCTTTGGGTATGTGCTAAGGAGTGTATAACTGGGTCAATTGGTAGGTTCATTTGTAGTTTTAAGAGTTCTCCACAT
>NW_008353600.1:173829-174595 GCF_000622305.1 Nannospalax galili | reverse complement strand
AATTCTTGCCCTTATTTCCTGAGCAATTGATGTCTGGTTTAGAAAATCCTTACCTACGCCTATATCTTGTAGGTTTCTCCTAATGTTTTCTTCTAATAGTTTCAGAGTTTCAGGCTTTACATTGAGGTCTTTGATCCATTTGGAATTGACTTTTGTGCAGGGTGAAAGATAGAGGTTTAGTTTCATTCTTCTACAGGTGGAGATCCACTTTTGCCAGCAACATTTGCTGAACATGCTGTATTTCCTCCAGTTAATGTTCTTGGCCCCTTTGTCAAATATCAGGTGGCTGAAATTGCATTTGCTTATATTTGGGTCTTCAATTTTGTTCCATCGGTCTATGGGTCTATTTTTGTGCCAGTACCATGTTGTTTTTATGACTATAGCTCTGTAATATCAGCTTGAAATGTGGTATAGCAGTGCCCCCGGAATTGCTCTTAGTGCTCAGGGTTGTGTTGGCTACCTGAGGTCTTTTGTGCTTCCGTATGGATCTTAGGACAGTTTTTTCCAATTCCTTGAAAAATGTCATGGGGATTTTGATTGGCATTGCGTTAAATCTATAAATGACTTTTGGTAGGATGGTCATTTTCATAATATCAATTCTTCCAATCCATGAGCATGGGAGGTCCTTCCATCTTCTGGTGTCTTCCTCAATTTCTTCTTTAAAGACTTAAAATTTTCATTGTAGAGCTCTTTAATGTCTTTGATCAGGTTTATTCCAATATATATATATGTATAATTTTTTTGCAGTTATTGTGAATGGGAGTGA
>NW_008353600.1:171808-172960 GCF_000622305.1 Nannospalax galili | reverse complement strand
TGATTTTGTTGATTTGGAGGTGCTCTTTCTTTCTTTTGGTTAACTGGGCTAGCGGTCTGTCAATCTTCTTTATGTTTTCAAAGAACCAGCTCTTGGAATTGTTGATTCTTTGTTTCAATTTCATTAATTTCTCCCCTGATTTTTGTTATTTCCTCTTGTCTGCTGGGTTTGGGTTTCGTTTGCTGTTGCTTTTCAGGTGTGTTGAGTTGCAATGTTAAGTCATTTATCTGTGTTCTTCCCGATTTTTTGAATGTAGACACTTAGAGCTATAAACTTTCCTCTAAGGACCGCTTTCAGCGTGTCCCAGAGGTTTTGCCGTGGTGTTGTATTGTCCTTTTCATTTAATTCCAGGAATACTTTTATTTCTTTCTTAATTTCTGTTTTGATCCATTCACCATTCAGGAGTGTGTTGTTTAATCTCCATGTGTTCATATGGTGATTGGGGCTTCTTCAGGTGATGATTGTGAGCTTTATTGCATTGTGGTCTGATAGAATGCATGGAATTATTTCAGTCTTTTTGTATTTGTTGAGGTTTGTTTTGTGCCCCAGTATATGGTCAGTTTTGGAGATGGTTCCATGGGGTGCTGAGTAGAAAGTATGTCCTTTGGTGCTTGGGTAGAATACTCGGTAGATGTCTGTTAAGTCCATTTGATATATGGTATTGTTTAATTCAGATGTCTCTCTGTTAACTCTCTGCCCTGTTGACCTATCTAATGGAGACAGTGGGGTATTGAAGTCCACTAATATTAATGAGTTGGGATTACTCTGGGTCTTAAAGTCCTGTAGTATTGTCTTTATGAAGTTGGGTGCACCAGAGTTTGCTGAATATGTGTTCATGTTTGGAATATCTTCTTGATTCATTGTTCCTTTGATCAAAATGAACTGGCCCTCTTTATCTCTTCTGATTAGTTTTAGTTTAAAGTCTATTTTGTCAGATACTAGAATTGCTAAGCCTGCTTTTTTCTTAGTGCCATTTCCTTGGTATATTTTTTTCCATCCTTTCACTTTAAGATAGTTTTTGTCCTTGAAAGTGAGATGAGTTTCTTGCAGACAACAAAGAGATGGATTTTGTTTCTTAATCCTTTCCCTCAACCTCTGTCTTTGGAGTGGGGAGTTCAGTTCATTGATATTTAAGGTTATTATTGAAAGGTG
>NW_008353600.1:163254-171207 GCF_000622305.1 Nannospalax galili | reverse complement strand
TTTTCCATTTCGTTCATCCTATTGGTGAGGCTTTCTCCTGTCATTTCTAATTGGCTTACTGAGTGTTTCACTTCCTTCTTTTCAGCCTGAGTATTTCTCAATATTTCTCTTTTCTGAATTCCTTCAGAAGTTTATCCCTGTCTTCCTTCAGTTATTTGATTTCTTTTTCTGTGTGTTCTTTAAATTCATTGAGTTTGTCATGTTTATAATTGTTCTTTTGAGTTCTGTGTCCTGCATTATCTCTGGGCGGTTCTCATTCTACTCCTCTCGAGGACTATTGATATTTGGTGGGGATATGTTATTTTGGTTTTTCATGTTATCATTTTTTCTCTGATTTTGAGATGTGAATTTCTTTTGTAGTTTCTGATTCTTGTGTGAGATTCAGGCCTTCAAGTTTAGGTCTGGTTCTTTTTGTGAACTTTATGTGTCTTTGAGGTTTACTTTTTGGGCATGAAAAGCTGGTTCCTCTAAGCTTCCGGTTCTCTCTTTTGATTATACTGGAGTGGCCAGATTCCTTTTGTCTTCGGGAGTTCTCACAGAGGCCCAAGTCAGATGAGGATCATATGCTCTCAGGCTTTCTCCTAAGGTCTGGATCCCTTTAGGAAAGATTTTCGCCTCAGAAATTTGGGCATTTGACTGGCCTGGGATTCGGGCCCAGGAAAGATGCTGGTCTTGGGCAGCTGGTGGCCATGCTACCCAGAGATGCAAAGGAAGATGGGGGTGGGAAGTGGCCCCAAGGGCTCCTGGGGACTGCACTGAGGAGCTGGGTTGGTCTGGATGCAAAGGATTAGGAAGAGGAAGTGTCAGCCCCAGAGTCCAGGAAAGAGGCTGGTGTGTCATGCAGGCCCAGGGAAGCAGATGGAGGTGATTGCGGGGCCAGGCCCAGAGTGCTCCTGGAGCCCAGAAAAGGCACCAAGTTGGTCTGGATGAAAAGGATCAGGAAGCAGTATTTGTTCCCAAGGTGTCTGGGTCCCCAAAACAAGGAATGGGACATTACCCAAACTATGAGGAGAGAAAGGCCAGGGAGGTGGGAGAGTGAATGACCCTGGGGGAGTAAGGCTTGGAGGGCCCGATGGACTTTCCCTGGAGAGAGGCCTGCTGGTAGGAGAGAGGTCTGCGGTGGGTCTTTCGGGAGTATTCTTAAGGATTCTCAAACAAAAATCTTTTTACATATCCAAAATAATGAGTATATCTTACTTCAGGTCTTAAAGATATTTCTGATAACTCAAAGTAATTATTTTCCTTGTTTTATATTTTTAGGTTTGAAGAAAAGGCCCAAATGGATCCCCTTAGTGCTCTGAAATATTTACAAAATGATCTTTATATAACTGTGGATCATTCAGACCCGGAGGAGACAAAAGAGGTAAAAGAAGGTGGTAGTAAAATTCAGAAATTAAGTTTTTAAAAAATGTCTTTCTAGATTGGGTTCTTAATGGAAAAATGAAGAAAATATGATGTCACAATGCAGGTGAAATAAAGATTGAACAGGCAGAGCCAGACATGTGGTGCATACCACTAGGGACGTTGCGACAGGAGGCTCATGAGTTCAATGCTAACCTGGGTAACAAGGTAAAACCTTGTCTCAAAATACCCCTCCACCCACAAAAGGAAAGAAAAAGAAAGAAATTGAGTAGACATTGTGAGAATTTAAGATTCAAGTTATATGGAAAACCCTAATCCATTCAGAAAAGAATTCTTCGGTCTAAAAGTTTATTTTTCCATACCCCATCAAGGATTATATAATAGTCCAATATAAACTTTTCTGTTAATGTTTACCAACTTTCAAGAGAAGATTAACCTTCCCCCTATGGGGGAGAAAATGAAGAGTGGTTGGTGGGAATGGCATGCTTGTACCCCTAGTTTTGTTTTTAAGATCGTTGTAGTAGTGTAGCTTGACTACAGGACTTCATTCACCAATTCCTAAGCTTGAGAAATGAGTATCTGGCCATAACTTCTTACAGTTTTGTATATGAGGAAGGAACAACTGTTTCTAAAGATTTCATATCTTAAGGGCATATTTGCTCATCCAGTATGTGAATATGTCTGCAATGAGTCTCATAGTCTTATAGCCTCTCTTTACACTAATGTCAGAGCTTCCTGTGTCATTTCTTCCTTTTGGTAGCCAGCCTCATTCATCCGGCAGCATCTGAACTGGGATCCATTTTCCCTTTTCTGGCAGCATCTGAACTGGGATTCTTTCTTCTCACAAAATTGGTGCTGATGAATTGAGTCTCTATCCCTTACATCTATTTCCTTGGTAGTTGTTGCTTTGCTTTGCTTTGTACTAGCAACACCAAGCAGTGCCTTTTCCTCTCTTCAGACTTGACATAGCTATTTAATTTAGTGCCAGATCCCTTTCAGGCACCAGGTTCATTGTACTTTCAGAGCAATAAAACCTTCATCTTCTACACCAAAACAAAGAGCTATTTCTGTTTCATCATTTCCTACTGTGAGAATAAGTCCCATTTTTCTTACTCAGTGTTGGTTGGTTGGTCCTTCACTAGGTATAGAATTAGCAAAGTGCACTTTAGACTGTTCTGTTTGGGAACAGACAATTGTCTGTGAGACCGAGTTCATTTATTATATATAATTTTGATAAATATGGGAAATTATTGCAGTTTTGCTTAGAAAAAAACTATGGTTGTGAGAAATACATTAGTGTAAAATTAGATTTCCTTATAATTTTTCCCCGTTTTGTATAAAATGATTGACCGTAACTGGGCACATTTATTTTGCACTTAAAAAAATAAAATATTTAGGCCGGGTGTGGTGACGCACACCTTTAATCCCAGCACTCGGGAGGCAGAGGCAGGCGGATCTCTCTGAGTTCAAGGCCAGCCTGGTCTACATAGTAAGTTCCAGGACAGCTGGGGCTACAGTAGACCCTGTCTCAAAAAAAACAAAAAACAAACAAACAAAAACAAAAGTAAATAAAATATTTATTTAATAAAACAGACCAAAATAAAATATTTCAAAGTAAATAGTTTCAGTTGTGTGATCTGTAACTAAGTCAAAGTTTGTTCTTAAAGCTGATGGGAAAAATCAGGACAGGGAGATTCAAATTCAAACATAGCCATTTTAAAAAATTTTAGTAGCTGGTTTCTAATTTCTTCTTTTTGAACCATAGCATTTTGGTTTGTATAATTGCCTAAAAGCTTAAGCAAGAGTTGTTTAGCCCTAGAAGTTAGTAAGGTGATGCTTGTGTATTAACATCAGAATCACCCTCACTCAGGATTTTCCTGTCTGCATGTTTAACAGCAAATGGAAATACTGAAGATTACTGGTCTACAGGATTATAATTTTGTTCAAAAATGTGCAAATAGGTTTAACTTTTAAACCGTATTACATTGCAACCATCTGTTTTGGAGTTAAAGTACACATACTTGTGTTTGCCAAACAGATCTTCACTTTCATTATAAGAAATCATTCCACTCACTGAAAAGAGAGTTACTGTATTCATTTTCCACAGGAACTTGGGGTTTTTCCTCCATTTGTATGTTTTTCATGTTTTCTCATTATTTAAAAGACCTTTTTAGTAAACAAAAGTTAGTGAGAAAGACAAGTTTTTAGCCAGTGTAGCATATTTTCTGTTAATTATACAGTTCTTTTAAGTGTCCAGACTACTGGTATTCATTCAGTAGCTGTGTGTTGATTCTCTGCAAAATACCAGCTATTCTTAGCATAGGAGATATATTTGCAGATCAAATATAAGAAGGTACCTGTGTCCTATTGAGGAAGAAAATAATCATATTAAACATAGCAACATAGTACATTACTATTAGAATTAGAAGAAAAATAAAGGTGCTAGGAAGAGGTGACCTATACCTGCTGTCTCAGAACTTGGGGGATGAAGGCAGGAGGATCGGAGTTCAAGGCCAGCTTGGGCAATGTGTGATCCCCATCTCAAAAAGCAGGGCGGGGGTGTGGGAGGGAAGCAGGATAAAGGGTAAAGGAGATCAAAATTTATAAAGTTGAGAATTAGGACAGTTGTGGTGTTATATTGGTTGATTGGAACAGTCCTCAGTAGAAAGGAAATTTGCACAAAGACTTGTAGGATGTGAGGGAGTTCCCTGAGCAGATAGTTTGGTGAAGATAATTTCTAGCAACTGGAACAGAGATTATTGGGAGTATGGAACCATTCTGGCATGGTTTAGGAGAATGGCAAGGAGCAAGGAACCCTATGCTGACTAGGGTAGAGAGGTAAGAAGGATGGGAACAGTGAGAGATGAGGTTATAGAGGAGCAAACAGAGATGAAGAAACAGACTGAATGGCTTCCTAAGCTTATTAGACTTAGCTTTTAGCAGATATCAGTGACAAGAATGATAGATGCAATCTTCTCTATGTTTTATTAGGTCACTCTGATTACTGCATTGAGACAGGTCTAAAGGGGAACAAGGATAGAGCCACGAAGATCCATGAGGGAGGTGGCAGAAATCTAAACAGTGAATTACTGTAGTTCAGATCACAGTAGTAGCAGTAGAATGGTAAGAAGTAAAATAGTTTAGATTCTTGGAGTATTTAAAGGCAGAACTGACATATTATGAATTAGATGTTGCCCTTTTTGTTAGTTTTGGTGAGACAAGGTCTTCCTAGTAGCTCTAGCTGGCTTGGAACTTGCGATGCAGACCAGGTTGGCCTCAATCACACAGAGACCTGTGCCACCATGCCCTGCTAGACTTAGCTTTAAAAAAATTTTAACCTGGAATGAATTACTATCAACTGAAACAAGAAAGCTCTGGATGTAGCATTTTGTGAGGTGGATAGGGAAGTTTTGACTGAGATCAGGAGCCTAATTTGCATATGTTCAATTTGAAATGCATAGGAGACAACCAACTTAAGATATTTAGGTGACAATTAGACATTGGAGTTGAGCGTATTGTCTGTAGTATAATTTGGTATGATATAGGACAGTATATATCAGTTCAGTTCACTTTGTCAGTTTTCTTTCTGATGTCTCCATGTGGAATCAGTGAAGTTTCCGTCTTAAGAGTTAGAAAAGAAAAAAATTAAACACCAAATAAAAAAATAGGACATTAGTAAAATAGGAAACAAGCAGTAAAGGGGGAAAAAATGGAAGTATAATGGGGGTTCTTTAAGAATATTAATAAAGATTCATCAAGGAAAAAGTGAAAGCATAAATTACCAACATTGCAAGTAAGAAGGTGAAGTCACAGACCTAACATATATTAAAAGAGTAACAGACGGGCTGGAGAGATGGCTCAGCAGTTAAGAGCACTGACTGCTCTTGCAGAGGACCCAGGTTTGATTCCCAGCACCCACATGGAGACAGCTAACCATCTGTAACTCCAGTTCCAGGGTATCTGATACCCTGTTCTGACCTCCATGGGCATTTCAGGACACAGGTGTTTTTATATGCATGCCAGGCAATACACTCATACACATAAAATAAAAATAATAAGTAAAATATTAAATAAAAAAAAAAGTAACAGAGATACAATAAAAACCTTGTCAACAAATTAAGGAACTTGATGACATTTACTGAAACTGACATAAGGTGAAGTAGAAATATTAAGTAAACCCATATTTATTACATAGTTGAGTTGAGGGGGTTGTTTTTTCTGTATTATGTGTATGAGTGTTTTGTCTACATGGATATAAGTGCACTGTGTGTGCAATTCCCAAGAAGCCAGAAGATGGCATCAGATCCCTTGGAACCAGCATTACTAATGGTAACCATGTGGGTGCTGGGAATTGAACCTGGGTCCTGTGCAAGAACAGCAAGTACTCTTAACTGCTGAGCCATCTCTCTACCCCAGGAGTTGAGTTTGTAATTTAAAACAGTTCAACTCTGGCACATACCTGTAATCCCAGCACTTGGGCTACAGAGGCAGGCAGATCTCTGTGAGTTCAAGGCCAGCCTGGTCTACATAATGAGTTCAGGGACAGCTGGGGCTACAGGGAGACCCTGCTTCAAAAAGACAAAAAAACAAAACAAACAAACAAAAAAAACAGTTCAATTCCAAAAAGCCCTCAAGGCACAGATGTCTTTGTCACTAATTCTATTAATCGTTTAAAGAAGAAAATAAAATTACAGTTCTATGTAGACTCTCAGAGATTAAATAAAGGTAATACCTAAAGGATTTGATGAAACCAACTTAAACTCTGCTGTGAGATCACAGCAAAGATATTACAAGCAAAAAACATACAGACTGATATTCTTCCTGGATATGGATGCAAACTTTTTGAGACAGGAATTTTTTTTAAGATTTATTAAGTATTTTATTTATTATTTTTATTTTATGTATATGAGTGAATTGCCTGCATGTTTATAAGTGCACCCATGGCCTGCAGTGCCCACCAAGGTCAGAAGAGGATGTTGGATCCCCTGGAACTGAAGTTACAGACAGTTGTTAGCCACCATGTGGGTGCTGGGAATCAAACCTGGATCCTCTGCAAGGGCAGCCACTGTTCTTAATCACTGAGCAATCTCTCCTGCCCCTTCGAGATTCATTTTTAAATTGTATGCGTATAAATATGTGCATGTGAGTACAGCTGCCCAAGAAGGTCAAAGGTATCAGATCTCCTGGAGCTAGAATTACATGTTGTGAGCTACCCAGTGTGGGTGCTAGAAACCAGCTCAGGTCCTCTCCAGAGCAGTATGTGCTCTTAACAGCCAAGCCATCTCTCTGGCCCATCTCTCTGAGACAGCATCTTGATATGTGTCCCAGGGTAGCCTCTAACTTACGATCCTCCTGCATCTGCCTCTCACGTACTGAGAGTACAGTTGTGTTGCTATCATGCCCAGCTTCTATATAATAAACTCTTAAGACTATTTTAGCTAATTGGATCCAGTAGTATATTACAGGGTCAGTTACCATAATCAAATAGAGGTTTACTCTAGAAATAGGTGGCTGGTTTAACACTTGAAAAATCAGAATAATTTATACCACATTAGCAGAATGAAAAACAAACAAAAAAAAACCCAAAACAGATTATCTCCATAAATGAAGAAAAAGTCTAACAAAATTCAAACCCATTATGATAAAATCTTTTAGCAAACGAAGAATAAAAAGAAATTTTCTGAATCCAAAAGACACTGAAAAACCTATAGCCAGGACCAATCTTAATTGTAAAACATTAAACCATTTCGTCCAAGATAATACCAAAAAAAAAAAAAGGCATTCCATTAGCACCTCAACTTTATATCATTTATACATAGGTAGTGCAATAAAGCAAGAAAAATAAACAGCATATAGACTAGAAAGGAAAGGGTCAGTTGGTTTGCATTTGTCAATGTGATTGTGTACATAGAAAAATACCCATGGGGGGAAGGGGAAGAAAAATAACCCATGGGTTCTATGAAATAATATACTGTTAAAAGTAAGTGAAGGTTACTGAATACAAAGTCAAAATAATTGGGGCTGGAGAGATGGCTCAGTGTTTAAGAACACTGACCGTTCTTGCAGAAGACCCAGGTTCAAATCCCAGCACCCTCGTGGCAACTAACAACTGTCCATAACTCCAGTCCCAGGGGATCCTACAGCCTCTTCTGTCCTCTGCGGGCATTGCACGACACGGGTGCACTTAGCTACATGCAGACAATACACACATACACATAAAATAAAAATAATAAAATATTTTTTAAAAATCAGAATAATTGTGTTATATTAGAGAAGACCCAGGTTCAAATCCCAGCACCCTCGTGGCAACTAACAACTGTCCATAACTCCAGTCCCAGGGGATCCTACAGCCTCTTCTGTCCTCTGCGGGCATTGCACGACACGGGTGCACTTAGCTACATGCAGACAATACACACATACACATTAAAAAAAAGAAAGAAAGAAAGAAAAAGGGGCTGGAGAGATGGCTCAGCGGTTAAGAACACTGGTTGTTCTTGCAGAAGACCCTGGTTTGAATCCAGCACCCACATGGCAGCTAACAACTATCTGTAACTCCAGTTCCAGGAGATCCGAGAGCCTCTTCTGTCCCCC
>NW_008353600.1:120632-162129 GCF_000622305.1 Nannospalax galili | reverse complement strand
CCCACCCAGAAAGGTGAAAGGTAACCTCTAGTAACTATCTACTTACATAAGCACTTTTACCAGAACTTAACTGACAAACATGTTAGAAAAATTACTATGGATAATATACAAACAATGAAGCTGTTATTTTGAGAGATTGATTCAAATCAATGAAGAGTGGGATCTGAATAGGCTTAATGAATTCTGTGTTTCCCTCTAAGCTAACACATATTTTCCTCTAAGAAAAGATATTGTGATATCATGGGCTGAAACATATTTGTATCAAATGACAACAGACAATGTAAGAATTAAATCCTCCTTACCCTAGCTCAGAAAAATGTTATTGAATAGGTTAATGCTGTTGTAATGAAATGCTTCTTCTAATTAAAAATAAAAAAAACAAAACAGTATTTGCAAATAAAAAAAATCAGAATAATTGTGTTATGTTAGTAATGAATAATTAGAAGATGAAAACAAAACATATTAGCTCAAAAAGTATCAAAAACTCATGTCAGTTATAAGTAATTAAAGAAGACCTAATAAATGAAGAGAGATCCTTATGGATTGAAAAACTAAAAATTGTTTCAAACTTTCTACCAGTTGTGGTGGTGCACATCTGCAGGATATGCTGAAGAGATGGAGGCAGGAGGATCTTGGGTTTGAGGGCAGCCTGGGCTACACCTTTTAGGGCTGGAGAAATGGCTCCAGTGGTTAAGAGCATGTACTGCTCTTGCAGAGGACTCGATTAAATCTTAGCATGCACATCCACAAGGGTTACAACTGCCTGTAACTCTAGCACCAGGGACTGCACGCACGCACGCACACAGACATACACACACACACACGATCTTATTTAAGAAAAGGTTCCCATTGTCCCCAAATTGATCTTTAATGTAGTCATTATCAATACTCTGGAAATTTTGGATTTTGTTAATTGTTGTTACAGACAAGTTGATTCTAAAATTTATGTGGCGGGACTAGAGAGATAGATGGCTTAGCAGTTAAGAGCACGTACTCCTCTTGCAGAGGACCTGTGTTCAGTTCCCAGCACCCACTTGCAGATTACAGGCGATAGTGCCCTCTTCTGGCCTCCTTGGGCACTAGGCATGCATGTGGTGCATATCATACATGTAGGCAGAACACTTACACATATAATAAAAATAAAATAAAATTTATGTGGAAGCAGAAAGGATTTAGACTAAACAGAAAGGATTTAGACCGAAATAATTTTGAAAAAGAAAAAGTTGAGTCTTATACTACCTGATTTCAGAACTCTATAAACACCACAACAATCAAGGCAGTTTGGTACTGGCTTAAGAGCAGACAAATGGATTAATAGAACAGAATAGAGTCCAAAAATAGACCCGCATATATATGATCAATTGGGTTTTTTAACCAGGATGCCAAATTCAGTTAAAAAAAGAAAGGAAAGTCAATAAATAATGTTTAACTAGATATCTCAACCCTAATCTTTTTGTTTATATAAAAATTAACATGCATTGCAGATCTAAATATAAAGCAAAGTCATAAGAAGAAAGCTTGGATTATAAATCTTTTAAGATATTTATTATTTTTACTTTATGAGTGTATTGCCTGCATGTATGTAACTACACCTGTGTCATGCAATGTCCATGAAGTCATTGAAGAGGGTGTCTGATCCCCTGGAACTGGAGTTATGGATGGATTTTAGCTGCTATATGGGTTCTGGGAATTGAACCCAGGTTGTCTGAAGGAGTAGCCAGTGCTTTTAACTGCTGAGCTATCTCCAACCCCGTGGATTATAATCTTGACAGCCTTAGAATAGGAAAAAAATTCCTAAATTACACAGTAAGCACCAGTTATTTAAAAAAAAAAAAAATTGGGGCTGGAGAGATGGCTCATCAGTTAGGAACACTGAGTGCTCTTGCAGAGGACCCGGGTTCAACTTCCAGAACCCACATGGTGGCTATGAACCATTCTTAATTGCAGTTCTGGGGGAATCCGAAGCCCTCTTCTGACCTCCACAGCATTGCAAGAAACAGGTGCACTCATATACATGCAGGCAATACACTCATAAAATAAAAATAATAAGTAAAATTTTAAAAAATATATTGATAAATTGGACATCAGAATGAAAATTGGTACTCATTAAAAAGCATTTATTTTAAAAATAGATGTGGAAGCTGCAATATCTAAAGCAATATTTGCAATGGATAGATTTGACAATTGAAACCTAGATGCTGGTTGTCTTATGTTCTTCCTAATTTTTGCTTAGAAAAATAGTTCTGGAATATTGTCCTGTTTCTGACCTCCAAAAGCCAATTAATTGGGATTTTCAGATACTAGTGTGATCATTATCTGAAATTTTAAAGGCACTCAGGAAGTTAAGGCAGGAAGATTGCAAGTTCAAAGCCAGCCTGGGCTACATAGTGAAACCTTTGTCTCAAAAAGAAGAGGAGAGGAAATGGGAAGGGAGAGGAGAGGAGGAGAGGGAGAGGGAGAGGGAGAGGAAGGGGAGGGGAGAGGAGAGGAGAGATCAGCTTATTCTTTTATCTAAATGTGATGTTCTTGCCTATATTTGGTAACTAGATTTATATAGCACATGAGCAAAAACAGAAGCTCGTAAGTGAAAAGTTACAGAAGTTATTTTTTAAGTGTGCGAGCCTGCTAATTTGCTTCTGTTTTTCTTTACAGTTTCAACTCCTAGCCTCAGCTCTATTCAAATCTGGCTCAGATTTTACAGCTCTAGGTAAGTATGCCAGTATAGTTTATCTAGTTAGTTGTACTAGCATTTGGAAGGTTGGATTTTGGTTTCTCTTTTGAAACATTAGATGAGATGTACATCCAAATAAGTGCATGTCATTTCTAATAACCTGCTAGAAGGTTGCTTCCCAAGCATCATTCACCAATTCTTGGCCAGTTGCAGATCACCGTATACCACTTAATTCAAGCAGATGGCAATAGAAGTATGCCAAAATAAATTTTTATAGCACTCTTTTGGAATGCAAGCATTATTACTGGTACAATTATTATGAGAAGACACTTGGTTGAGGTTTTTTTTTTCCCCCTTTGTTCTTTGGAAGTTGTATGGTATCAAGAGAATGATAAATGGGATTTGGAATGAAATATTTTGAAAACAAAGAAAATGAATTATCTCTTTCTTAAGAATGCAAATTTCTGGACCCTGGAGAGATGGCTCAGCGGTTAAGAACACTGACTATTCTTGCAGAAGACCTGGGTTCGAATCCCAGCACCCACATGGCTGCTAACAACTGTCCATAATTCCAGTTCCGGGGGATCCAACAGCCTCGTCTGTCCTCCGTGGACATTGCATGACGCGGGTGCACTTACCTACATGCAGGCAATACATGCATACACATAAAAATAATAAACAAAATTCTTAAAAATTTTTTTTAAAGAATAGAAATTTTTATTTGTTGATATATATTAATTGCTCAAGTTCCCTTTGGAAATCTTTTCCTCAAACATCTTGGATATGGCCATTAGTCTTAAGAAGTACTCTTATTTAGGGCTGGATGGCTCAGCAGTTAAGAACACTGGCTGCTCTTGGAGAGGACCCAGGTTCAGTTCCCAGCACCCACATGGCAACTAACAGCCATCCTCAACTCCAGTTCTAGGGAAATCTGGAGCCCTTTTCTCACTGTCTTGGCCATTGCATGACACAGGTGCACTTACATACATGCAGGCAATACACTCATAGGCCTAAAATAAAAATAATAAATTTTAGCCAGGTGTGGTGGTGCACGCCTTTAATCCCAGCACTCGGGAGGCAGAGGCAGGTGGATCTCTGTGAGTTCAAGGCCAGCGTGGTCTACATAGTAAGTTCCAGGACAGCTGAGGCTACAGGGAGACCCTGTCGCAAATGACCAAAATAATAATAATAATAATAATAATAATTAATAAATTTTAAAAAAGAAGTACTTTATATAATAAAGAATTACTAGAAAAAAGATTGTGTGCTGGGGATTAAGTGGTACTAATGAATCATTAAAGTAACTAATGTAGTAGAACCGTGGTAGCAGAGAAAGTGGCCTCAAGAATTGACAGACGGTATTACATGAAGTTAAAAAGCCTCTGCAGAGCGAAAAAAAAAAAACAAAACTATCAGCAGAGTGAACCAACAACTTGTCAAACTGGGGAAAATCTGTGCCAGCTATACTGCAGGCAAGGAGTTGATATCCAAAATAGATAAAGAGCTGTAAAATTTAATCACCAAGTAAATAAATAAATAAAACCTGCTAATCAATAGCTAGGCTAGTGACCTGAACAAATAGTTTTCAAAAGAAGAAATACAAATAGCCAATAAAGTTTTTTTTTTAATGTTCAATATCCTTAACCATCAAGGAAATTCAAATTAAAACTAGTTTGAGATTCCATTTCACCCAGTCAGAATGACTGTCATCGAAAAAATAAGTGCTGAAAGGATGTGGGAAAAGTGGAATCCTTATTTACTGTTGATGGGAATGTAAATTGGTGCAGCAATTATGGAAATCAGTGTAGAGCTTTCTCAAAACACTGAAAAATATTAACTACCATCTGACTCTGCTGTACCACTCCTGGACATACAGTCAAAGGACCCTGTGTCCTAATACAGAGATATGTGCATATCCTTTTTCATTGCTGCTCTATTCACAATAGCAATGAAATGGAACCAGCCTATCTATTCAGTAAGTGAATGGATAATGAAAATAAAAGTAGAAGGGAAGTGCTGAAGGCAGAGATGTGCAAGTCTGGAGGCAGGCCAGGAGATGAAGAGAGAAGTGAGTAGGCCGCTGAGCAGCCAAAACTAAGAGTGCACGAAACTTATCACTTTGTATGCTAATTAAAAAGGAAAAAACAAAAAAAAAACTTTAAGTAGCTAAACTAGGCTATTGTAAACTGAGTCTGTGAAGTTCCAGATTGCAGAGCTTTATTCTGGTTAATTTTCAAGAATCTTTTAGATAGGACAACTTATTGGTACCTTCAGGATTTTTTTGATTTTGATTTTGTTGTGGTTGTTTGAGTTCCACACTGGCTTCAGTTTCATGATCCTTTCGCCTCCAAGAGGCATGAAAAATTTTATTCTCTTCTTGGCTTATGAAATGTAATTATATATATGAATAGCGCTTACATCAATGGAATTGGTATGTATTCATGTATAATCTTCCTGTGTGCATAGAATAGATACTGCTGTTTTATTTGGAGTAATTGCTGGGTGATGTTAGTCTAATTTCTTCATTGTTTGTCCTGTTGTCTAAGATGAATAATTCCTCAGAAGAAAGAAAACTCACAAACTGTATATAATTGGGTGCTTTTCCTTTCCCTAGAATGGGAAAGAACAGCAGTTTTCCTTGGGATCTTGCTCTCCTTTTTCATAGCGAGTAATTTAGGTTTCTAACTCTAGAATATGATGGACCCCACAAGCTGACTAGCAGGCCTCTATAAAATAATTTCAATGAGTGTGTCTTCAGGCTACAAAAAATTGCAGCCCTCTGATGATGGGTTGAGATCCTAGGTACAAACATTGTTAGAAAGCTCATGCCCTTTGGAATTTTATCCTTTGATGTAGACATAGTGATACACAAATTGGAAGCCTGCCTCAATTTGAAAGAGTTGGCACCTTAATGTGTATGGAAACCACAGCCCAGGGTCATTATTCTTATTTATTGATGAGCAGCACTAAATTGTCTTTGGCTATTTTTTTAGCCATTAAAATAAGAATTTCTTGGCAGTGATTAAATAGGTTAGGATGGTGTCAGCAAATATTTTACAATTTAGCTTAATTTCTTCTGTCTCTGTCCTGTTCCCTGCCAGAAGGCATTTTTTGTCAAGAACAATTTGTTTTACTTGGATTCTAAACAAACCTCAAATACAGAGAACAATATGAACACAATACACACAAATAAAAGAGGGAAAATTCTTATGAAGCTTTTTCCTACCTTGGCTGAAGGAAGTCAGTATAGTTTATTAGTTAGTAAGTTAGATTATAGCATAGTGTCATGAGCCAGAATGGAGGTCCAGACACCAGCTATACTACTGGCTAATTAAAAGTGAACTCTGCATTGGAAATGCAGCCCAGTAGTAGCACAAGGGCATAGTGTGAACAAGTTACTTGACCTTCCTGATTAGTGTTTTCTTTTCTTTTAATTTTTAAAAATTTATGTTTTTAGTTTATGAGTGTTTTGCCTGTGTGTATGTAAGTCCACCATATGTGTGTATTGCCTGAGAAGCCAGAAGAGGGTGTCAGATCCCTATAACTGGACATATGAGTGGTTGTGAGCCACTATGTGGGTGCTGGGAACCAATTCCAGGTCTTCTACAAGAGCAGTCAGTGTTCTTAACCACCGAGTCATCTCTTCAGTCCCCTCATCAGTAGTTTCTTTACCCATAAAATAGAGATAAGGAAGGTACCTAACTTGGTTTTTGAGAGAATTAACTGAAATAATTTTGGAGAACACAGTATAATTAAATACTTTGTAAGTACTCTGTTCATAGTACTATTTTTATTAACTCTCTTAGAAATTGAATCTTCTGGCAGGCTTAATGGCACATGCCTTTAAGTCCCAGCACTCAGGAGGCAGAGGCAGGTGGATCTCTGTGAGATCAAGGCCAGCCTAGATTACATAGCGAGTTCCAGGCCAGCTGGGGCTACAGGGAGACCATGTTTCAAAAAGACAAAAAACCAAAAAGAATCTTCTGGACTAGAGATGGCTCAGTGGTTAAGAATACTCACTGTTCTTGCAGAGGACCTGGGTTTGGTTCCCAGCACACACATGATGTCTAACAACTGTCTATGACTCCAGTTCCAGGGAATCTGTCACCTTCTGGCATCCACAGGCATTGAACACACGGGTGCCACTTACTTATATGCATGCAAAGCACACGTGCGTAAAAATCTTTAAAAAAACTTTTAAAAGAATGTTTTAGAAAGTTTAGAAAGTTCTTTGTACCAGAGATGAATTTCAATGAGGAGCAAATTTAGGTTGTATGCTATTTTGATATTGAGAAATTTGACGTTATTTATAAATAAATACATTAAGCAAGATTTCATGCCTGTGTAGAGTTCCTAGTTCTTGTTCTCATTCATTTTCTGTCAGATTGTTTTCCTTTTTATAATTAGAATTGAAATGAAATGGATGCTTTACCTGACTAATTATAAATATTAAATTTTCTAAAGTCTGCCAAAGAAACTAGTTTCACTCAAACTTTTTAACTGACTTCAAAATTAATCTAATTTATATTAGCATCTTAAATAAAAATACTTACTGATATTACCTGTAATACTTCAGATAATCGTAATGTAAATTAAAGTATTTCTAATAATTTCCTGTAATATTTGAGATAATAATAAAAATGGGAATTGATTTACAAATAGCTGGTATTATCTTAGGTTTGGAAAAATGACTGACCTCCAGGGATCTTTACATTAAAGCTGGTTTCCTTTCCAGTTCCAAAATGAAGCACCTTTGAATTCAGCTGAACTATTTTGGTATTTTTCAAAGCTGTGTCTTCTAGAAAATATTTATTGGAGTACTTCATTTTATTTTCTACAAAGCATGTGGCAAATAGGAAAAAAAAAATGTGTCTATAGAACCTATTGCTCTTTTTAGTCTTCCTACCTTTTTTAAAAAAAAATAAGTGGATAGGCCAAATATAATGTGCACATAATCCAGACAAATGTTCAAAATGTTCTGTGCCTAAAGCACAGTACTATTTGGCATTCTGTTGATATTTGTAAATTAGGAACCTTAAGAGTATAAAGCATTTGCTGTACCTTTTGGGACTGGAGGGATGGCTCAGTGGTTAAGAGAACTGACTGCTCTTGCAGAGGACCTGGGTTCGATTCCCAGCATCTAATGTTGGCTAACAACCACCATCCTAATTCCAGTTCTAGGTGATCTGATACCCTCTTTTGACTTCCGCGGGCATTGCACGACATGGATGCACTTATATACATGCAGACAATACACTCATACACATAAAAGTAATAAAGTTTCTTAAAAAGATATTGTAGTATTTGCTGTACCTTTTAAACTTTATATTTTGCTGTATCCACCAAACCTAGATTTCAGGAAGATACTTTCTTCAGCTCTCTGTCTGCAGCCCACATTTTTACAAGGGCTTTTTATATAAATAATAGGTTTGATATTAGAAACAGGAAATACAGATTTCTTTAAATTGGCTGGAAACATGGTTCAGAGGTTAAGAGCACTTGCTGCTCTTGTGGAAACCCTGAGTGCCGTTCCCAGTACCAACATGGCTATTCACTGCCACTTCTATCTCCAGTTCCAGGGGATCTGATGCCCTCTTCTGGCCTCCAAGTTCACCAGGCACACTCATGATGCACATCTGTACACACAGGCAAAATACACATCCACATAAAAAATGAAAACAAATAATCTTTAAAAATAAACAGATCCTTTTTTTAAAAAGGTGATGACAATAACAACCTTAGGCATGCTGTTGATCTACAGAATACTGTTTTTAAAAAAAAAGTTTTTTTATATGTATACTGGGGAAAAATGAAAGCTCTCACTATTCTCAATTTCTCATTTATCATAAATAGGAAAAGCCAGCCAGCCTACATAGGCTATTGTCAAAAGGCTATTCGTAGTAGATGATCTTCTTAGAGCAGCCATTGTCTTCAGCACAGTGCTGTGTAGCGGTAGAGGTGAGAGAAACAGTGATGAAGAGCAAGAAGCCTAAAATCAATGTCACCTTTCTGTTTTCTCTCTCTGTGTAAGTTATTGTGTTTTATCAGTGAATTTCCTAGGCTTCTGCCCCTTTTAAATATATTATTAATAACTTTTGACTACAGAGTCACTTAAGAGTCTCCTTTGACAGCTTCCCAGGCTGCTCTGCCTGGTGTGTCTTTACCCAGCACATCTGTATATATAATTGATTCTGATTATTCAAAGTAAATACATTTTATTTATTTACTTTTTATTTTATGTGTATGAGTGTATTTCCTACATGTACGTTAAGTACACCTATGTCCTGCAGTGCCCATAGAGGTCAGAAGAGGGTGCCGAATCCTCTGGAACTGGCGTTATGGATGGAACCGAACCCAAGCAGCCAGTATTCTTAACTGCTGAGTCATGTCTCCAGCCATGTAATTACATTTTATAAAACCACAAAGAAAAATAAATTACTCAAGATGGAATCACTGCTGGTGTGGGAAGTTCAGAGTTAGGCTTCTCTGAGCTGTTGCCAGCATTTTGTTTTTCAACAAATCATTGCATAACCTTGATTGGTGGGTATTTTTATTTAATGACTCCTTATTTAATATATATTGTTGATCCATTAGCATCAAGTTCATGATCAGCAGCACTAAGACCATACCTGAATGAAGCTTGTTTATCACATCTATTTCTCTGTAAGGCACACCATGACTTTCCACTAGACAGTACTTTACTATACCTAGAGGCCATTTGAAACAGTGGAGTCACCAATAAAAAGCTCAAAATTTGAAAATCATGTCACCAAACAGAGCACGAAGTGACAGCTGTGTACAATATGAGACTTGAAACAAGAAGGCAGATCTTAGCTAAGTATGTGCTTGTAGTAGCTCAAATATTCTATGCATGTCTGAATATCATTAGAAATATCATAAACCTTGATTGTGATATTATAAATAAATATAAATATTAGGTGACTTTGTAAATATAGAATCTTAATAATCAAGATTTTCTATAAATATTCACATATATAAGCATAGCTTTGAATATGCTAGCTTTATTACAGAATGTGATTCATTTAGTCATGTAACTTCAAAATATTTCCATGAAACTGCTAGATCTGTTGTATTCTTATGAAGTGATCCTAGGGATCTACTATAATTTAACCATTCAATTAATGTTAATATGTTTCACTTTCCTTATTGGTAAATAGTAATAAAAATAAAAGATTAAATATGTATAACATACTGCCCTAAGCACTCAATAAATGCAGTAAGAAGAAATACATGGACTTTGGAGTCTCCTCCCTCACCATCTATGAGGCTTTATTAAAGTACTGAGTCTCTAAGTAATTCTTTTCTGAGTGGAGTTTATGTACTACTTTATTATTTTTGTGACAATAAAATGTTACTTATAAATGCCTAGCACATAGTAGGAAATCAGTGTTTTCTCCATAGATCATGGTTTCATGAAAATAGTGTTACTTCATAAAATGATGTCCTGGAATTAAAATCTGCTCTTAAAAATCTATAATGTACTGTGACAGGTTTGCAAATTCAGGTCAGAATAAAATGAATCAAAGAAAAAAAATCCTAAAGTTAAACTGAGAAGGAAAAAAATCTATTAGTTGGTAACGTAATCGCACAGTAGGAGAAAAAGAGAGAGCTGAAAGTTAATACAGTATCTGTGAGTTTCATTCTATAAGCAAAGGAATCTTACTTGTATTAGTGGCCTGGGTATAGTAATTCTAGGACTCTTTGTATCTTTGTTTGGTTCGTTTTTTTTTGTTTTTTTTTTTTTGTTTTTTTTTTGTTGTTGTTTGTTTTATTGAGACAGGGTCTCCCTGTAGCTCCAGCTCACCATGGATCTTGCTATGGAACTCAGAGACTTTGCCCTGCCTCTGCCTCCCTAGTGCTGGGATTAAGATGTATGCCACCATGCCCTGGCTTTTTTGTATCCTTTTTAAATTAAGCAAATGAGTAATTCTGTAATTCTGCACTGCTGGGAATCAGGGTTTTCTTGGTGCAAGAAAAGAGATATGAAATAGGATAAAAAGAGGAAGAATTCTCTGGGAGCAAGGTTAAAAAACTGGAATTGGCATCAAAGAGGTTAATTCATGGTTTTGTTTAAAAAGTATATAGGGGATGGAGAGATGGCTCAGCAGTTAAGAGCACTGGATGCTCTTGCAGAAGACCTGGGTTTAATTCCTAGCACCCAAATGGCCCCTTACAGCCATCTGTAACTCTAGTACCATGCGATCCAGCACCCTCTTCTGGCCTCCAAGTAGTGGTGCACATACATACATGCAAGCAAAACACTCATACACATGATATAAAATAAGTAGCTGGGTGTGGTGGTGCATGCCTTTGATCCCAGCACTTGGGAGGCAGAGGTAGGCGGATCTCTGTGAGTTCAAGGCCAGCCTGGTCTACATAGTGAGTTCCAGGACAGCTGGGGCTACAGAGAGACCCTGTCTCAAAAAGACCAAAAAAGTAAATCGTTTAAAATAAAAAAATAATAAGTGTGTATATGCACAAACCTAGAAGTGACATGTTGGCATTAGCATGACTGATCTTGTATTTCTAGCATAACCTGCCATTAAAAGGAATTAAGGCTTCTTGGAGAAATGAGGGACTCCAGAGCTGTGAAAGGATGAGCCTGGGAATCTTGTATGAGAACGTAAAGAAGTGGACAGTGTGCTGGGCCTGGTGGCACATACCTTTAATCCCAGCACTAGTGAGGCAGAGGTAGACAGATCTCTGTGAGTTTGAGGCCAGCCTGGTCTACATAATGAGTTCCAGGCCAGCTGGGGCTATGTGTCTCAACAAAAAAAAAAAAAAAAAAAAAAAGTGCTTAGTGTCAGATGGGTATATTCCCACTGAAACCTGGGACAATATGAATATCAAAGCAAGTGATGCTAGTAATGAGGAGAGCATTGATCCAGGAGCACATGTGGGTCTAAACAAATAAATAAAACAGAAGGAGAGCATAAAAGATCTTTACAATGAGTGACAGTTAACAGCTGTAGAAGGAATCATAATTAGGAAATCATCATGATTTGGCTAATTCTTTCAGCAAGAATTAACAGTATCACTAGGTCCAGGTCTTTTGGGAAACAGGTTATTTAAATAATGTCAGACCATCTCCCCATTATCAGTTTATTAATTTCAGAGGTAGAAAAGAACAACTTTTTTCTAGAGAAATTTGGCAAAGTCTGCCTTATCCACATGATGAAAGATGACCTCATTGATACAGGACAAACTGATGCCGTGTGCTTGTGAGATAATACACTTGAAGGACACAGAGTCACTTCTGTAGTACTCTGCCAAGATTCTATAAACTGCATCTGCTCATGAAGCAGTCAAGATAACCCAAATTTAGCACATACTGTATTTTTCTATACTCTGCAATAAATCTGTGCAATTAGAAAACAAAGGAGCTGAAGATTTGTATCAGTCCAAGAAGACTTGGACTTGCAGTATGTGATCTTGGATTAGATTTTAGATGAATGGTAAAGTGATTGATTAAAGGATTATTAGGAAATCAATGTTAAATTTCCTGAACTTAATATATAGTGAGAGTGAGGATGTAACTCTGTCAGAACATTTGCCTGCTCATGTACAAGGCCCTGGATTCATTCCTAAAACCACAGAAAGATAAATATGTGTGGGTTGGGGTAGAGAGAGAGAGAGAGAGTGTGTGTGTGTGTGTGTTTGGTGATTATTTAAGTGGGTATTCTGTTCTTAGCTGAAATGAGTTCAGTAATTTAGATATATAAAATCTGTAAGTAGTTACACATGTATGCAGTAACAATATATTAGATAAGATGTTAGCAGCTGATTCATCTAAGTGAAGAATATCTATGAATGCTTGTTGTAGTCTTTTTTAAAAACCTTTTTTTACCTATTTTTTATTTTATGTGGGTGTTCTAGCTGCAAGTACACCCATGCCATGCAATTCCCACTGAGGCCAAAAGAGGGTGTCAGATCCCCCTGGAACTGGAATTTCAGACAGTTGTTAGCTGCTGTTTGGGTGCTGGGAACCAAACCCAGGTCCTCTGCAAGAACAGCCAGTGCTCTTACCTGCTGAGCATCTCTCTAGTCCCTTATTTTAGGTTTGGAATTTTTTTTTATTTTAAGGGTTTTTTTTTTTTTTTTTTTTTTTCAAGTAAAGGAATTTGGAACATTCAGTAAAGCATAGTAAAGAAAAAGAATTCTAATCTTACCTTCAGAAATATGCTTTGTTAGTATTTTGCAGTATTTCCTTCTATTCATTTCTATGATATGATAATAGGCTTCTCTAAATCTTGGGTTCACCTCAAAGGAAGAAATATTTCCCCCTCAAATTTAAAACAATAATAGTAAAATTTTAAAAATAAAAAAGAATGTATCATTCTTGAGGCATTATTTATTTCCTTCCAGGAAACTGGCATCCTTGACAATGTTATATTCTATTTCTGTTCTTTACAAGATTAAAACAAATTGGACCTAAAACCATTAAATAGAATCAGTCCAATTTGTTTTTTCCCTGAACTGCATGGCAGTGTAACTTGTTATGGCTATAGTCATTTCTGATGGCACTTACCAGAGCTCCTAGCTAGCCATTTCAGCAGTAGGAAAATCATTTATCACGTAAGTACTTAATTTATGTGCTAGAAATCTGAAGCAGCTGAGATCAATATACTAACAGACCAAAATGAGGCATTGGCTGGTGTGAACTTGAAAATGTTTTCTAGAGGTTAATGGGGGAAAGAATCCTTTAGATTAATAGGCTTCACCTTTTAAGAATGCCCACTGCCTTCTGGAGGCTGGAGCAATGGCCCAGTGGTCAAGAGCACTGACAGCTCTTGCAAAGGACCCAGGTTCGATTCCCAGCACCCACATGGTAATAACCAACCATCCATAACTTCAGTTCCAAGGGATCTGACACCCTCTTCTGACCTCCACAGGCATTGTATGACATGGGTGCACCTACATACATGCAGGCAATACACATAAAATAAAAATAATTAAAAAAAAAGGAATGCCAACTGCCTTCTAGTATTTATCTGAGTAAAAGTAGTTGATTATTCTTATAGCTTAGACATAGCATAAAACTTGTTACATAGTCACAGAATAGTGGTATTGGCTATACAAAGGTACTCTATTTGTTTTATGTCATTCCCTCTATCATCTACATTTTCTCTCAGTTCTCTGATAGTACTTTTAGCTCTGAAGAACATATTGATTTTAGCCTACTTTCTGAAGATCCCTTCCTTGTAGTTTTGTTGTATTTTCATTACCAAAAACATTTTAGTATGTCAGAAGCACTAAAGAGATAGAGGGGTGGAATTTCCTTAATGGACTAGCAGAGGAAACATCTTGTAGGGGAGAGATGAGAAATCAATATTACTTAGTTACTAAAGTTGCAGTCTTTCTGCTAGGTAGTCTCATGTAATTGCATTTCATCTGTGCAATAATCTGAAGTAAACAGGGTTGTCGCAGATGTATAGTTATGAGGAAAGGTGCTGACAGCCAAGGAGGCCAATAGTCCCCAGTGCACACTGCTGCATGCCTTCTCTTTAGGTGTTGTGAGCTGGAGGTAGAACGGAGATCACATTAGTAGGGTTTAGCTAGTTTTGAAGCCTGACATGATTTTGGTTTTTCCTTTGCACATGCTGCTGGTCACACTAAGTTTTCTGTTCCATGTTGAATTTTAAACTTAATGGATGAATTTCTTTGTCTTTTCTTCACCAGGCTTTTCAGATGTGGATCACACCTATGCTCAGAGAACTCAGCTCTTTGACACCTTAGTAAATTTCTTTCCTGACAGCATGACTCCTCCCAAAGGCAACCTGGTAGACCTCATCACTCTGTAAACCAGGAAGGCAAGTTGAGGAGTTGCTGTGCTCAGAAGTGGAGATGAGTCCCGAATTCAGTGTTTGTATTGGTGGATGTGAAGTTGCAGTGACTGAGGACTGCATCAGAGTTTTGAAGGATCCTTATCATCACAAGTTTCAACCCACTTCCTTCATACCTGACCTCAGTCCCCTTCTCATATTCCTGCATTAGGCTAATAAAGTGAAATTGGTATACTTCCCATTTAATTATGTATATTTTTCTTTAACCTTCAGAATTAATAAGTATTAACAAAAAATAAGCAGTTTTTCTTTTCCTAATTTTTAAATTTCTATTTTTAATTGAAGGAACAGCATTGTTAATGCTTGGTACTATAAGAATTTTGGATTTTGTTTTTGGATTATTGTCTTTATTTCTTTTTTTCTCCTTTCCCTTTCACTTTTTCACATTACACAACTGCTTGTAAGTGGTGTCACTGGTTTGCCTCTTTATTCTTAACAGGTTTGTAGTTCTGTAGGACTGTTGATGTGTGTTAAAGTGATACATGTGTCTATGTTAACTTTTCTTGTATTAAACAGTAGGATAGAGGGCTCAAATTCATACTTCTTGCCATACCACTAAAAAGTGAAGCTCAAGATTGACCCAAACGCTCAATCAGAAATTGATATTTCTGTAATGATGTTTTTTATAGCAGATACGACAGTAGCTATTGACTTTGAGTCCCAGAAACCTGAAATGAAGACTGTGGTTCAGAAACTTTAAGAGCTCTCCATTAATGATTAGCTGGATAGGAGAGCTCCAGTCACGATTCATATGTTCATTTATGTCTTTGTAGGAATTTGGGAAGAAAATTACTCTTTCCTCTGGTAGCTGTGCAAAGTCAGGGCTCTCATTTCTCTTGTGGGTTATCTTTTTGTAGCAGTTTTATCTGGGAAGATGGGTTTCCAGAGCTGTGCTTTCATTTTTTCTAATATGTCTCTCTGTATATAATGGTATTTTGAAGAGTAGTAGTTGTTTGTTGTCCTTTGCCATACCACTGACAGGCATTTCATTAAGCACACAAACCAGGCATTTTTAAATGGACTAAAGGAAAGAAAATAATAGTGCAAAGAATTTTTCATGTGTAGTAAATTGCCTTTTTCATTTTTCCATTTTGTATATGCAGAAACAGAGATATGTACCCTCCCATTACACGTTGTGGACTGTAACACAAGAAACCTGTATCTGATTAGTGTTCCCATTTGCTCCAAAGTGTGCTGTATGCAGCCGATAGCCACCATGTTGAAAGCAAGTTCTGTGATGTCCATATGCCAGCTATTAGGAGTGATTCACTATGAAATTGACCCATACTTTCAAAAAGTGTTGTGTATAGGAATGAGACAGAGATGTCTTTTCACTCCGCCTTTACTATGTGGTTTTACTTTTGAATATGAACAGAAATACATTTTTGCCAGTTGTAGACTTGAATTGTGACTTTTTAGCTTTATAAGCATCCCAAAGCAATCACTAGTGATTTATTAAACATTTAGGTCTTTATCTTACCTTGTGAAAAGTGTGCTATATAGTTCAGCAGGTACCAAATTGTATAAATATAGAATAATCAGTTGAATGTACATTTGAGTAAATTCATTCTATTCACAGACATTTGTAATTTTATAAAATTACTCTCCTTAGTAACAGCCAAGAACATAAAATATATCATTAATGTTATAGCTTGGAGGATCTCTTTTTATGGGGACAGATACAAATCAGATAGTTGACAAAGAAGAACTTGATAACTGCCAAAATGCAAACACTCTAGCTTGGTTACTGTGAATTCTGGCACTTTGAAGATAATACCAAATGGATTTCTACTGCCCTTCATTATTTGTGTTTACAATGCTTTTTAATATTTCTATCAATTCCTCCAACTTGTATTGTTTGTAGGAAATTCATTTCTTCACCTCCATGATTTTTTAAACTACTTTTCTCATATTTTTAGATATATATGCCTATTTTAATTTCATCTTTCCTCACTTTTATTTAGCTAGAAATTTTCCTTTGTTTCTGGAATTTTTCTTTTCTACTATCATTTTAAATGGTTGAATCACACAAAACCACTTGGTGAGATGCATTCACTCACCGAAGAGGTAACTGACTGGATTAAGTCCAAATCTGTGCCTTGGGGATTGAATAGGGACTACCAAGAGTGACTTTAGAAAGTGTAGGGCCTTATATATCCAGGACCAAGATTGACATGCTGATCCCAGCATCTTACATCAGAACCCTGATTAAAAACTTGTTTAGATATTTAGTAAGGGGTAACAGCAGGATTCCAGAAGAATGTTATCACTTAAACAATAAAATAATATTTAGTATAATTAATCCCGAATTAAGACACTTTAGCTGATGCTTGAGACACGTTCCTTATTGGGATATAGTTTCCTTGATTTTAATCCCTAGCTTCAACCTCACTTCAGTTTCTCTTTTCCTAGTGGAATATATGATTTTCAATCAGAAATAAACTAAATGTCTGATACTATGTTCAGCCCTTGTATTTCATAAGAATTTGATTTTCAAATCACAAGTGTATTTGCATTTTATTTATGAAATGACAAGAGTCCTCACTTGGTCAGTTTGATTAATTCAGTTGTATCGCGTGTTCTTATTGCAAGGAAAGAAATTTTAGAATCAGATGCCTACCTCTGTTAAAGCTGACAAGATTAACCTTTGTCAGAGTCACCTTTTCAAGAACTGGAGATGTATCTCACTTGGTAGAGTGCCTGCCTAGTATGTATAAAGTCCTGGGTTTGATCCCCAACACCATTTTTTGTTGATTGTTGTTGTTTTGGGTTTTTTTTTGTTTTTTTGAAAGCATGGTGTTGATCACTTATAATCGTGGGACATGGGAGGTGGAAACTGGAGATTCAGAAGTTTAGGGTCATTTTTGGCTACTTAATGAGTTGAAGAAAAGTCTGGGCTGGGCTACATGTTACCCTTTCTCAAAAAAGAAAAAGAAAAAAAAAGTACCTTTTCAGATTTGGTTTCCATCTATGCTAAAACTGACCTATCTATGTCTAGTAAGTAAAAGCTGGCGAAAAACATTGGAGAGTCACTGATTTTGTTGTAGAAAAATTTGTCAGATTTAGGGTTCTGTAGTTTATGTTTACAAAAGTATATTCTTGGGTGAAATATATATTTGTTTATAGGTGTTGGTAGCTTGTTGTTCCAATGGATCTCTCCACATCTGCTTTAAAAGTGCTACGTATAGATACATATTAACAGTTTCATGTAATAAAACAGGGCTATAAAATCTATATAAATAGCCGGGGCGTGGTGGCGCATGCCTTTAATCCCAGCACTCAGGAGGCAGAGGCAGGCGGATCTCTATGAGTTCAAGGCCAGCCTGGTCTACATAGTGAGTTCCAGGACAGCTGGGGCTATAGGGAGACCCTGTCTCAAAAAAGACCAAAAAACTATATAAATAAAAACTAGCTTGAGGCACTTAACCATTTAGTGAGAGATTTAGATTGTTGCTTAATGGGTCAAAAGGCACTTGAAAGTATGTTCCTTATTTTATGTTCTTATATTGTGTTTCATGGCAAGTACACAAGCTACTATGTAATTACTGTGCTGTGTTGGATAATTGTGAGTCCTTTATTTCCCCAGTGAAACTTGTATTCAATCCTTAGCTGGTTGAGTATCATACAACAGTTGGGAATTACAGTTTGAAGCGACTTCTTGGGAGGAGAGGGTTATGACAGTGTGCCCTCTAAACAAAGTCATATAGCTCTTTTTTTAAAATGCCCTCCCTGGGGCTAGAGTGATGGCTCAGCGGTTAAGAACACTGACTGTTCTTGCAGAAGACCCGGGTTTGAATCCCAGCACCCAACACATGGCAGCTAACAACTGTCCATAACTCCAGTTCCAGGGGATCCGACAGCCTCTTCTGTCCTCCGTGGGCATTGCACGACACAGGTGCACTCACTTACATGCAGGCATAACACTCATACACATAAAATAAAAATAGTAAAATATTTTAAATAAAATCAAATGCCCTTCCTAACACTTTCTTTAAAAATCCTTGTTTATCTACAATCTCATCCCTTTACACAAATTCTAAGTTTTAGCTAGTCCTTGGTCTAGAATGTGCAAGGCTCTACCAGGAAGGGAAAGCTTCTGTAGTTGTTGGAGGGATATCATAGAGGTCTACATATGACGGTACTTAATACATTAAATCTCTGGACTCTTTAATGCAGATTTTTTTTCTATAGTAGGCAAATAGTAATTTTGTGTGTGTGATTTTTGACGGACTTTGGTGTCTGTGGTTTGTCATAATGCTGGCATGACCTGGCTACCAACACTCCTAGTGTAGAAGTATGCCAGTTGAAGGTCAGAGTTTCCGCATTTGCTCAAATTATATGGAGCTGACTCAACTGATGACAATGTCATGTTTTGCTTATTTATGGGGAGGGGATTATTGCAATATATTGATGTCTTCATCAAATGCTCTTCTTGTTTTCCCTGATAATGCCATCTCAGATTTTATTTTTACATGACCTTTTAACCTTAAGGTCACCCTACTCACCAATTACTATGAATTGTGTTTCCTTTCCCCCCCCCTTAGGTAATTTAACTTTAATTCATTACTTTTTTAGCCCTAGACATCCTAGATTTTTCTATGGCATTGTTTAAAATCATTATACTGGTTTTTTAAAAAATTGATGAAATTATTTTAGTCATACATGCTCTATTCTTGTTTATGATATGAGAATAGCGAAATTTAAAATTGTCTATTATTAAATAAGTAATAACATTTAGTATTGTTATAAAAATGCATATGCCAAACCATTTTCATTTGGAGTTAATGTCTGTGGCAACTTTCACCGAGGAGCCTGAATTGACTTCCTTTTATAGTATGAGGAGCTGTTGCCATAGCAATATTGGCAGAATACAGGTTTTATAAGAGAGCTCATAGGACTCAACATACCACCACAATTTCTATCTACTTGTTACTTTTCTTTTTGTATTTTTAGCCAACTTTTTTCTGTCCCTACCTCCAACAGTAGTATTGGTTTTCTGCTGAAGTTGAAATTTGTGTTAAGAATAGACTTTTAATTTCTGATACAGTTTGAATATTAGGAATAAATTTGCCACAAAATGATTGATATTCCATGTTTTCTCAAATGAAAATACTATAATGTCTCCTACCATAAGATTATGAGCTTAGATTCCATTTCAAATGGCAACATTTCATTCTCAGTTAGAGAGCTCATGATAAAATGGTCTGATAGTAGCCCTTGACCTAGGGAGTCCTTAGACATTACAGTGAGTTAGGGTTTTCTAGTACTGCAGAGAAACTGGGAAACCAGAATTCCTATCTTTTCCTGTCAGGTAAACTCTAAAGCCATCGCTCTTGAACAGGATTCCACTTCATAACATGAAAAACAAAGGATAGTTCTAATTCATCTTCTACATTAGAGCTCTTATTTGTAAATTAGATCTGCTGGTATGCAGTCTTATCCCCACTGCTGCTTTCTTAGAATTGTATGTGGATGTCACCTGAGAACTGAAAAATCAACAGCAAAAAAAAGGTGGTAATGGTGGACTGTGTATGTAGTAAGGCAAGAGACCAGTTTTTAAAATTATGAACATGCTTTCTTTTCTCTGCTACTCAAAGAGCCTCAGTAAACTATACATTGGAGTGCAGTGTTCCAAGGTATCTTGACTTGGCTATGTTAAACCCCTGGAACAGAGATCTACAGAGGTCAAGATGGTATGCCAGTAAAAAGGTATGGAGTATTTGGCTTATAAATTTCAAGGTTCACAAATCTAAGTGAAACAGAAATCTCTTTTGTTAACTTTGAATAATTTTATGGACATAGTGCTGGAAAAAAGTTATCAAAAGGGATCAAAGCTTGTTCTTCTAAATAGTCTTTGGAAAGCAGCATTTTCCTGGGTAATTAACCTTTTTTCCTCTTCTTCCAAATAGAGACCTTAAAACAAAGCCCAGTGTGATAATCTTTAGATTTTTAAACTAGGTGAATAGTTTCTTACGTACAGCTAGTTCCTTGATAAGGGTCCACAGGGAAAACCAACAATAAAACATTTTAACATGCAGTGTTGGGGCTCCCAAAGGACTTGCTTAGTCATTGGTTTTAAGCTCTTGCTGCAACATAGCTCTGGACCATCTGGCACACTGGTAGCCTGGAACCCAGCAGTGAATTTAGATATCCGAACTACAGAGAAAACCAGCCTGAATCACCACTCTTCAGTTTCGCTCACTGCTAATGAATGCCAAATTGATTGGCAGGAAAGAGAAATGTAGTGTGTTATATATGCAGCAAGCCAATGTGCATGAGTAAAGTGTCCCTCAAATAGCCACTTTTAAGATCTGTTTCTCTCCTTTGTTATCTAGTCTCAGAGTCTTACAGTTTAGCGCATGTTACTAGGTGGGTATTCATTTACTAAACCTCTAACAGGGAGAAAGGGGTCATCGTATATCTTAAAACCCACTCATAACCTGACATGTTTTCATGCCTTAAATCATATATAATCCTGGCAGTCCCATTCTGTTTTGCCAAGAAATACATGAGTCCTGAACATTATAGGCATTTGGTAATTTTAGTTTATGCTTTCAGGTCTTCTCCATATCTGTGAAGTGATTAAGTTAGAGAAGGAATCTAGAATGAAAGAGTTCCGAGTCTTACAGCTGGCAAAACTTCTCAAATTTAATTGCAACAAAAGACCTTCAGCCACCCAGGCCGTTGTCAGTGTGTATTTACAAGTAACTGTAATTGCTGCATCTGCCCTCTTGGGATAAAAGGGGTACTCAAAGCCGGGTGTGGTGGCGCATGCCTCTAGTCCCAGCACTTGGGAGGCAGAGGCAAGCAGATCTCTGTGAGTTCAAGGCTAGCCTGGTCTACATAGTGAGTTCCAGGACAGCTGGGGCTACAGGGAGACCCTGCTTCAAAGAGACCAAAAAAAGGGGGGGGGGATACTCAGAGATCTGTGGCTGTTTGTTTGAAGTCGTAGAGCATTTCTGCATTTGCAGAGTCTTGGCTTCATTTTACATTTACATGCCAGCTGTGCCTGTAAGAGCACCAAGGACAAAGTTTTGATGCATGGAAAAGTGGTTGTCATCCCAGCCCCAAATTCAGTAATCGGATGTCAAACTCCAAGAGATAGGAGGATTTTCTACGGGGGAAGACATTTTTTAAAGAAAAAGAAAGCCATATGATTGATAGGCTTCCTGAGATTCTTAACACCCTCTCCCCTAAAAAGAGATGGTGGACAAGAGCCAGTTGAAAACAATCTTATTCTCTTTCCTAACCATTGCCTTTAGCCTGGGCAAATAGTGCTGTGTTTGTGTTCTTGTGTTCTTTAAACCATTCTGCTTTTTTTTTTTTTTTTGCAATGAATTAGATTATATAGCATTTATTACCTTGTATGTATAGCCTTCAGCTCAATTTAGAAGTTGTAGAATAATGTGGCATTGTTTCTGTGAGCAAGTTTCCTATGGACCTGTTTATATACTTCCTTTTTTTTATATACACTTCTTTTTAAAGAGAATTGCTCCCCTTAACCACCACTCTAAAAGCTATGCACAGTTGCATCTCAAGCCTCAGAAAAGTACAAGGAAGTTAAGCTGAGGGCCTTTCTTTTCTTCATCTTGAGATGAAGTGTTCCATCTTTTGAAATGACATATTTATAAGTCATGTGGGAAAGATACTAGAATTTTTTTTGAATCGGATGTTTACTTTGGTGAGTTAGAAGTACTCATTGACCAGAAATTAAGATGCCATTGACAAAGAGCCTTAGGATCCAAAATTTGGCTGGAAATTAGATTGAGAAGAAAGATGCAGCTCCCTCCCGCATAGGCAGTGGTGCCTCATCTCTCCAGGCATCTTAGTCTGCACCCAGCCTTGCCCTGTGGGGACTTCTGGCCTAGGCACTCAGTGGGAATCAGCTTATTTGAAAGATAGAGGGTGTTAAATAGCCTTTTAAATAACATGTATTGATTTTGCCATTACAAAAATATGCTCATTACATAAAACTATGAGTGTAAAGAAGGAAAGCTCTTATTTACTGACTGATGAAGTCACTTTGTTTTCCTTTTCCTCACTTCTTTCCATTATTAGAAATGGGAAAGGCCTTTACACAAGTGTTAGCAGTTCTCAATGCCTTCTGTTACAGATATGAAGGAGGATCAGGTTGCAAGTGCATGGCTCACCTCTGCTTCTGTCCTCCAGAGTTTTCTGTTCTTAGACAGTCTGGAAAGTAGCCTCTTTCTGCACCTTTAAGGCTGAACTTCGGGAGGACGATACTCCCCTGCAGGAGTGCTCCCCAGAATTGGGAATTTCATCCCTGAGATTTATTGACGTTTTTAAGCCCTCTAGGGACCGTCAAAAGCATGTGGAACACACACTATAAGGAGCCTTCTGTTGCTGATGGACTGCTTATATGGCCATAATTTCATCCACATTCAGAAATGATGGGGCACTTCAATGGCCAAAAACAAAGCAACAGAACACAATATGAACAGAATGTAAGGAGTCCATGAAATAGCTCCTTGTCACCCTTAAGCAAGTGTCTCAAAAAAAAAAAAAGTATAAACACCAGCTAAGATAGAAGTTTTACACTTCATTTTTCAGATTAGACTTCCTCTTCATGTGTAGAGGAGAAAATCACCTTAGGTTCTCTTTACCCCTCTTCTGTGGCAGTGCTCGGATTAGACTGTAGCATCAGAAATGAACAAGCACTCTGGAAGCCACAAGCCAGAACATTTAAACTGCTCTCTTGGTTCAGATCATAGATCTCTTCCAGCACCAGTGTTTTAAGGTATTGTTGGGCTGTGTTGAGTTCTGTGATCTTCCTCAGCCCCTGGCTTATATGATCCTCTCTGGTTTATCTTTTATCCAATTCTTGTGGACTTTCTAGGATTTCTTTTTGGTACAAGTAATTTTCTGATCCCAGTTTGGTACATGTTATCACTACTTTGTGAATAAATGAGTTAATCTGCTGAACAACTGCAATTGTAGAATTACGTTGTATGTAATGTACATAATGGAGAAAGAATGTTATTTTGTTCATTTTCTTAATAAAAAGTTATATATGGATGGTAGATGATGTCTCATTTGCCATAATTTATAAAGTCAACATTTTAAAAAATTTATGGGGGCTGCAAATATAGCTCAGTCAGTAGTATACAGGAGGCCCTGGCTTTGATCCCTAATTATAAACCAGGGATGTGTGTGTGTCACATGTCTATAATCCCAGCACCTGGGAGGTGGAAGCAGGAAGAGGAAGTTAAGGTCGTTCTTAGCTGCGTAGCGAGTTTGAGGCCAGCCTGAGCTACCTGAGACCCTGTCTCAAAGTATTAAAAAAAAGTAATATATACTTTGCAGTTTTTATATTTTTCACCCAAGTGTTTTATTGAGGCTTTCAGAGATGGAACATGATAGGCTCAGAGGGCCTTGAGTGTTTTCCTTTGACAGTGCCCAGATAAAATGATCAAGCTCCAAGACTTTCACGGGGGAAGTTTCCATTTTTGTTTGTTTTTTGTTTTTTTTTTTGAAGAACACTGGTAAGTTATTTCACCAAAAAAAAAAAAAAAAAAAAAAGCCATGAGGTGCAGTGGCACGTGCCTTTAGTCCCAGCATTTGGGAGGCAGAGACAGGCAGATCTCTGTGAGTTCAAGGCCAGCTGGGGCTATAGGGAGACCCTGTCTCAAAAAGACCCCTCCCCCCCCCGCCCAATTAAGCCACTCTTGGCAACCAGCAACCAGCTTTATGTTTTGTGAGTGTAGATTTAAAGAAGACACAGTTGTACTAGTTGGAAACTAGAAGAAGAAAAGAAGAAGAAGAAGAGAAGAAGAAGCGGGATCCAGGGACATGTGGTAACCTATCCCAGGCCTAAAGCCTGGGCCTCTGACACTCTTCTTGGCTGGAAAAATCTTCTTGTCTTCCAAATAAAGGGAATCCAGAAGAAGAAGAAGAAGAAGAAGAAGAAGAAGAAGAAGAAGAAGAAGAACTGAAATAGAAACATAATGGTAGGAAAAACAGTAAAGGGAGAGAACCTAGAGGCGTTTTCAGATTTGAAAAATTCTGTTTCTATAATTTAGAGGAAGATCTTAAAGGGCCAGACTTTTTTTAAGAAAAAGATCCAGAAATATATCAAGTGAAGGTATTGGATTCTTAAGAGTTGAGCTGTGAGTTCTGGGAGTGGTTCAGAATGGCAAGGTCTCTTCACCTCTGTCATTTCCTGATTGGCTTTTATGAGCTTGCATTCCGGAGTTGTCAGCTATATGTTTAAGGCAGGAATT
Source organism: Nannospalax galili (assembly GCF_000622305.1). Classification (NCBI taxonomy): domain Eukaryota; kingdom Metazoa; phylum Chordata; class Mammalia; order Rodentia; family Spalacidae; genus Nannospalax; species Nannospalax galili. Next base: position 137,353 of record NW_008353600.1, on the reverse strand, counting down.
ATGTTTTCTTTATATGACAATCAAATAACCCATATCAGTCTGCATAGCTTTCATGTCTAGGTGTGCTTAGTATCACTCAAACAACATGAGGTGCAGTGGTAGGGTCAGCCTTCCTCTGCTTAATCTAGGGAATTGAAGGGATCAAAATGGGGAGCTCTTGTCACTATCTCCCATCAGGAAGACAGCAATAAACAAAGATGGCTCAGTGCCAAGCGCTTTTGAGATGCTGTTTCACGTCAAGTGGAAGCCTACAGCAATCGAAGTTGCTGCTCTACGGCCAGTGTGCTCGCACTTGTAAGTCCTCCTAAGTGACCAGAGATCATAGAAATTGGAGGGAAGTAAGAAAAGTCTGTCCTGTCAACAAAGGCGGGTTCGATTGGAAAGAGCAGTGGTGGCTCTGCTGTCCTGTGTCTGCTGTTTCCTCCGGCTTCATTATGCCCTGTCTGCCTAGCTTTCATGTCTGAAATGAAAAATGAGAAGAGTGGAGATGTGGGGTAGCAGAGAATGCTGAAAATTACCCAACACCCTTGCCAGAGACACTCTCATAGGGAAGAGAGAAAAGCCAGGTCAAAGTGACCTGTCCACTGTGCCGGAAGTTTCAATCAAGAGATGACACTTGACAGTGCACGCAGCATGCGTCATTCAACTACCCTCTGAACTCAAGCCGTGGAATGGGCAGTCAGGGAGTTGGCAATCCTGTTTTCATCTCCACATCCATCAGAGTTGTATGTAGTGTTGAGCACTATCATCTCTGCAATTAAGTGTTAGGAGATCCTCGGTGGCAGTGGGGGGGGTGGGGATTCCACTGATTTTTCTTTTACCTTTTTGTTGTTTTGTTGAGACAGGGTCTTCCTGTAGCCTCTGCTAGCCTGGACCTCACTATGTAGACCAGGCTGGCCTCCATCTCCTAGAGATCTGTCTGCCTCTGCCTTCAGAGTACTGGGATTAGAGGGTGCACCACCACACCCAGCTCTGATTTTCATAAAATAGAAAGTATATTAGTCTTTGAAAGGCATGTGCTCAGTAATTATCATTAGCGTTCATTACAGTAGCCAATCCTGTGTTTTACATTTTTCCTTTTGAGATACATAAAAGAGGTGGTTTGGGAAGGAACTTATAGAATGGGGAGGTTGTAAATGGAGGAGGCATAAGGTGTTTTCTGTGTCAACTGTGAGCACCTCTGTATTAGGGCAGGGAGCAGGTCAGTGACCTACTCAGGAAGAGAATGGAGCCTTAGATCAAGTTTGTGGCCTGCGATAAAATGTGAGTCACTATTAGAACAGTGTGCCTGAGCAGGACCAGGGTCCTGTGGGAGTTCCTGGCATTTGGATCCTTTCTGTATCCTTGGCATACTTGTGAGGTTAACCTCAAAATACCCCAGGCCTAATTCTGGTCCACCCATCTGGGTGCCTACCAGAATATGAAGATGAACAGAAAATCATGGATAGTCTAGAAATGAAGTTTGTTAGAACTCAAGCATGGAGAAGAGAATGCAGCCCTGAAAGGAGAAAGGATGAAATCAAGGCATAAGGCTAAAATCCAGAGTTAAGTCTCTGCAGTTCACCATATCGGTGGGAAGAGTTTCCTATAAGCAATGTGCAAATGTGTAAATGCTGAAGTGGAGACCGGCAGATACTTCTGTCTAGGTCTAAGACTATGAACCAAAGCTTCCTGGCAGTCCTTGCCCTCCTGCAAACTGGGTTTCCCTTGCCCTGGGAAGTACAGCTGTTGATAACACCGTTTCAAGAGATGAAAAGAACAAGTGTCGCCAAGTCCTTCATCAACCACCTCCTTTGGCGTGTACCTGGAGAAGACACAGAAGCCTCTTGTAGCAAGTACTAGGAATCCTTATGGGCAGAAACCTCCAAGAGCACAGCTTGTTCCTAATGTGTTTGTGTTTATCTCTTGGCCAGTTTTCATACTTCATGGGAGCCTCGTGGCATCTTTGGTGGTGGTGATCACTTGCAGTTGAATCCCAGGCAGAAGTAGAGGGAGGTTAGAGGGTGACACATTTAGAAACCTGTGCACTGGGAGAAAAGGTCCTTTCGGTTTCCATCCCTGCGGCTCCTCAGCTTCTCCCCTCTCTGCTTGCAGAGTACAGTGTGTATTACTAAGAGCAGAGGTTGCTACACATGTGAGATGGTGGAAATACCTGATGTCCTCAGGTGCTTCAGTGATGAGACGCGTGCATGGGTGAAGAATTACAGCTAGAGCAAAATACTAGGGCTGGAGCCAGCTTACACAAAAGCATTTTAATTGACAGTGTACAATTTTCCAAAATATATTTTGTAAGAAAATGCAATAGTTAACTATAGTCTTCACAAATAAGTTCTCAATAAATTCCAGTGTACGTCAGACCCCTGTCCACTAAAACATGCTCCCCCAGTCTCCTGGGCAAACTTTCACAAAGAACAAAAAGACCCCCATGAAACAGTAATCCATCCCCTCTCGGTGTGGGGTTTTCTGCACACCTGAAGGAAAGAGCTGGTGACTATGACAGAATCTCCACTCAGGGATTCCCTTGCCTCTCTGCCTTTCCCTGTCACGTTCCCTTTGTTCTGCTGGAAGTTTCTCAGTGAAAGTCTTCAAAATTGTTTCTTGGCAGGAAAAACAAAACAAAAAACGTTATTTACATCTTGGACCTAATGATTCCAGAGCCCAACAATATGGCTGTTTTGGGCCGTTGTGTCTTCCTCAGCTTTGCCAGGGTAGTTGTGGGGGAGGAACAGTGGCCACCTGCGAGTGACAGTCCTTAATTCCCTGTCCTTCAGAAGCACACAGCACAGGGTGAACAGTCTGCCGACCCAGGTTTGAATCTTGTTTCTGCCACTGTGGCCAACTCACTTATCTTTGGGGGCTTAGGATGTGTTTTCCTGTAGAAAGATTGAACCTAGGTCTCTAAATTTCCCTGTGAATCATTGATACACACTAAACTCCAGCCATTACAATAGGATTGGGACTTGGCTGGGAAGAAGCAAGGATCGTATTTAAACATTTTTAAATTCCCTAGCTGCAAAGCAAATATGTTGTCACCAGTCTGTCTTGTTATGTTTTTCTTCAAAAAAAAAAAACCCTTGTCATTTCTAATAACATAGACATTTACATTCTTGTTCAAAGAAAAAAGGCTTAGCTCTCTCTCTTAATTAACAAAATTTTTTCCCAAAGTATATTCACTTAAAGCAGTGCAGGGTAGATTAACACGTGGCTGTTGTATTTACATTGTCAAAATATGCATCTCTATGTCAACTTAAACTTATTCTTCAAAGTTTCACCAGTATATTGTCCAAAAATTGAAGAAAAAAAAAAAAAGCTCAGTAAGTGGTTTAAAACTGCTCATTTTCTCTATCAAAAAGGGGAGAAATCTGAATTAATTCCATACTTGGTCCTACGATACAGACTGCTATGTGCCTCCCTCATTAAGCATGGCTCCTTCTCTTCCCACTCACAAAACAGCACACTGCCTGCTAAGTTTGTTCAGTCAAAACCATCAGGCTCATGAAAAAAAACAGAGTTTGCCACTCTTTGGTACAACTGGTTTTAAACTTGTGCTGAGCTCCCTATCTCTTTCCTTTTCTCTGCCCCAGATTCTGGATTATCAGATAGTACAAAGAACCCAGTAAAGATATAGGAAGAAGATGACTTTGACAGATGCTAGCCCTGTGGCCTGTTGAATAGATGTCCCAGCAGCAAGAACAAGCCGAGGCCAGGTGTCAGATTCTCAAGTTGTATTAAAAGGCAAATGATTTGGGTGCACAGAAAGAAGGAACCTCTGAATCAGCCCAGCCAGAGCCTCACCAGGCTCTGACCAGGTGTGGTGTTTGCTCATCTCTCTCTGAAAAGCCCATGGGTTTGTAATCTGTGATCAGTTCTCAGAAACTCCATCAAATGCCCTTGTCAGTGAGTGTGACCCATAAACAGCAAAGGAGCTGGAATCCTGTCTGGCCTCTCAGAGGTCGTGACAGAACACCACTGGATGGACAGAACCTAATGCAGGAAGCAGGATGTCCGTCCTCTTTCCTGCCTGAAGTGGACACTGTTCTCTATCCTCCCCTGCAGATTTTGAGAGAAACAGGTCAGGTGCTTGTGGATTCTTGTTAGCATCTCTACAACTCTTGAAAAACTCACTGGTGCCTTCCTTTCCCACTAGAATATGTAGGGCTACAGCTGTAAAGGAGGAATCAGACAGAGGACACTTGCCTTTCCCCTAGCTCCAATTCTTTTTTAAATAAGCTGTCCCAAAGCATGCAGTTGGTCCCAGGAATTTGTGCCCAGGAACAACACAGACCATGACCCAAGTTCAAAACTCCACACAGGGTCTCCCTTCTCCAAAAAACAGATGGAACTTCACTATGCCCAGCCCTTGGCAGCATTCTACAAGGCTATTGCAAACCTTTCCTGTTAAGAACCCCGGCTAGGTACTGGGCATGACTTTGTGTTTCCCTGAGATGCCACCAGAAACAGGACGGCTGTAGTGCCACCAGGTACGGAGAGGAAACAGGCTCGGCTCCGTGCCATGAGAGTGGGCCAAGGTACTTTAGCAAGTACTGCGTGTTCTGGGCCTTTACTTCTCCATGGCACAGGAGAATCAGAACTAGTGAGAGAGTCTCCAGGGTCTGAGCTTTAGCCTTTGGCAGTGGAGGGCTGGACTAAACAAACACAAAACGTAACACGATTCTCAGCAAACTTGAAAAGTCCCTGAGTTTCCTGTAAAACAGTAACACCTGGTATAGCTCGATTGTCTACTGAGACATTTCTGTCAATCAGGGCCTCAGGATAGGTCCATCCCTAGACTACTGCTCTGTGGCACTGGGCTTTGAGGATTCACCCCATCGGTTGAGCAGTGAACAAAAAAGGAACATCTTGCCTTCAGCAACTACTGCAGATTCGTTCATGGTGGGAGCAAAAGGGCAAAAGACATCTTGAGGAATGTCTTCAAGGAGGGTTTGGGTGATGGGCTCCCCTTCTCTTCACCTGGCCACCCATCGCTTAGGCAGACCTCCATCGCACAGGGAGGCTTATGTGGGTTAAGTCCCAATCCCATAAGCAAACGCAAGGCAATCAGAATAGAACGAGAGGTTCAAGGCCATGACCTGTGCCAGTCCCAGGGGACCTGGAAAGTCGTTGATCTAAAGACTGAGTCGTGGGAGGTGGGGTACAACAGGCTAGCAGAAGAGACTATGTAACTGTAGGTGATGAAAATGGGGCCTGTCCTTTTGAGCTATCAGACACCCCTGAGACAACAGAGGCCTTCTTTTCTTTCCAGCCCACCTATCTGCAAGTGTCTCCCTTGAGTAAGACAGGCTGGCAGTGAACACAGTGTGGCATGGTGCGACTGAGCACTGGCCTCGAGGAAGCAATCTTTGTCACTAAATGGCTGGGTGACCCTGCGCATGTCACCTGGCTTCTTTAGCCCTTCTTGGTCATCTCACTTATGAAAGGATTCCACTACTAGAGAACTTCCAAAGTCTTTTACATGGCTTTCTCCATCTTCCTTCCTCTCACCTGACAGCAGCTCTGGGCTCAGGCACTAGTGTGTTATTTTACAGGAGGAAACTACATAGAATGTGAATTGTTCAGCTTGAAAAGGGAAAAATTAAGGCCCTGTGGGGATCAGGTGGCGGCAATCCTCAGAGTCCACTCTCCCTCCCCAGTCTTTCCCTCTTTGAGGGGAGAGTTTTCCTTCCCTGTCCAAATGGCACTTCAGGTGATCTGGAGATCTGTGGTGCTGTCAGGAGTGGCCAGAAGACGGGATTAGAGATGCGTGTCTTCCTCCTCATCTAGGTCATCCTTGGTCAGGTTGTCCAGAGGGACAATCCAACTGTCCCCCAGCTCTCCATTAAGGTTGACCACCTTCTTCTCTTGCATCTCAGAAGAGGTCTCCATCACTTCCAGGGTTGGGTTGTCGTGGTAACCATTTTCCACTGTCTGCAGCTCTTCTGTGAGTCGTTGCTAGAGTGGGGACAATAACCCAAAAGAAGGTAATTTTGGAGAGCTATGAGCTTTAATATAACACATATTCCCCTACTCAACCCAGGGGCCTCAATTTAGCTAGGGTAAGCTCTTATGGCTCACTGTGGGGGCAGATGCTCCTGGAGGCTGCCCTGGCTACTGGCCCGACTATCTCACACAAACACTCCCCCATATCCTAAATTATCAACTGGTCTCAACCTTCATCCCAGTGGCAATCTGTGACATCAATAAATAAAAAGATATTTTATTTATTATTTTTATTTTATGTGTATGAGCATATTGCCTGTGTGTGTGTGTGTGTGTGTGTGTGTGTGTGTTTAAGTGCACCCGTGTCATGCAATGCCTGTGGAGGTCGAAAGATGGTATCATATCCCCTGGAACTAGACTTATGGACAGTTGTTAGCCTCCATGTGGGTGTTGGGAATCGAACCCAGGTCCTCTCCAAGAGCAGCCAGTGCTCTTAACCACTGAGCCATCTCTCCAAGATGAACATGCTATACAGGGTTTTGTTGTTCTCTAATCTCTTTTCTCACTCCCAAACGTTTCGAGGTTCCTACCTCATTCCATAATAATGCATTGGGCAAGACAAAATGATTACCTCCCTCAGGTCAGGTAACAGGACTTCCCAAAGCCTGAGAAATGTGGAATATGGTGGATCCTGTGGCCTTCCCTGCTGCAGATGGCAGCTACTTGAAATGCTTCTTGAAATCTAGCTGTGGGTACATATTACCATCACCTAGAAGCTTTTAATACAGGCTCTGATCTAGAATTTATGCCTTACCTAGTGTGTGAGGGCACTAAGTATGGGAATTTTCCTAACACTCCTAGTAGTGTGCAGCCAGGGTTGAGAACCATTGCTCTGGGTAGTATTGTAAAGACTGGAGGCAGATTTTTTTGTTTATGAGATAGGGTCTTACTGAATAGCCCAGGCTGACCTCAAACTTGTGATCCTCCTGGCTTGGACTCCCAAGTGTTGGTATTACAGGTGTATGCCACCACACCTGAGAAGATGGTGGTTCTAGTAAGGCAGGTAAAAGAAGTTTTAGTTATGTGGGCACCCATCTAGGGCCATTTATATCCTTACCTCCAAACAGCTCTGCAAGGTGAGAATCGTCCCCACTATGCAGGTGACAAACTGAAGCACAAAGACTTGTGACTAACTCATGATGACACAGAGAATAGGGCAGAGCCAGGGCCTAAACCGAGTGTTTCTGCTTCTGGAGCCATGCTGACTCTTCAGTGTAGGGGACGAGAGCCTCTGCTTGTCAGAATGGCCCAGGCTCACTCACACTGTGGAGGGAGGAGGTGACTGGGCTGCTCCCTGGCTAGAGGAGGAAAGTGCCTACCTGATCCTTCCTCTGGGAGACGCGCTGGTGGCAGCAGCCATAGAGGGCTGCAACGAGGAGAAGGAAGGATGCCATACAGACGATGGTGATGATGAGGGGCATGCTGAAGCGGTCCTCATTTGGTTCCGGTGGTCCTTCCTTCCCCAGATGCATGTCACTGACACCCGCCTGGCCAAGAAGGAGAACTTGAATAGTAGAAAATAGTCCTGGGCCTTTGTCTCCACCCCACATTTATGAACCTTTCTGTGTGGCACTGTTGCCCCTACCCTACTTACTTGCTGCCTCCTTCATATGTGCCTCTCTCCCAAATACCTACATCATCAAGGGGCCTTCTATACCAGAGAACACTGAACTTCAGGGCAGTGGATGGGAGAGCCACTTACCTCTCTCAGGTCATCCCATTTGTCCTTCAGTAGCTCAAATACAGCCTTAGAAGGGAGCTTTGCTGTAGGAGAGAGGGAGAGATGGCTACCTTCAAGGTCCAGCTCAGAGTGACATGGAGAGGGTTAGAGAAGGGTACAAGGAGAATGTCCTATATGTACGCTAGTCCCTCAGGTCACCTGGGATGGTGTGTGATACCACCCCAACCCAGCCTCCCATGGTGCTCCCAAACCACCACCTCCAGATCCAGTCCTGCCCACACACTCTGGGACCCCCTCACCCTCAACTCACTCTCAATAATGACTCTTTTCACTGCCACCGCCTGGCTTTCTAGAATAGGTGCCACCTGTAGGAAGCACTGGTCCTGAGCTGGGCTGAAGGAGACTTTGACTGAATTACACAGCAATTCCACAAGTTTTTCATCCGAAGGGTTCCCATCCTATTTTGAAGAGAGCACAGATGATCCTGAAGGGCTCGTGACAATGGCCTAGCTTGTGGGGATGCCCTCTGTCACCGTGCTAGAATCCTTTCTTCATGTCCTCCTCCACTCTCCACTGGTGCCATTCCTAGACCTCCCAGCAGAAGTCAAGTTTTGTGTTTTTCTCTGGGCCAGTCTGTCTTCTCTGCCCCTTCCAGCCTCTTTCCCCATTCCCTCAGCCTATGCATCTGGCATGCGTGTCAGGATACCCCCACACCCCTTCCTCCCTGTAAGCTCCCTCAGCCTATGCATCTGGCATAGGTGCCTGTATCATGCCTCTCCTAGAAGGAGTGGGAAGAGGCAGTGCACAGTACCATTGCCAGGGCCAGAGGCGTTCCAGTGCTTTGAAGCTGCCAGTCACCAGTCTCTCAAGCCCAGTTCGAAGACTTCAGAAAGGGAATACCACAAAGCTCTCTGTTCACACACCCCAAAATGATGTACCTATCCCTATGCTAAGACTACAGGCAAGCCAGGCTGACAGGGAAGATGAGGTACACTGAATGGGTAGTATGGGGTAGCTGGGGGATGTTCATGAAATTGCTTGCACAGACCTAAGCAGAAAGAACAGGCAGATGTGGCTTTAGGGCTGACTGTGAGGAGCAAGGTATGGGCGGCTTTTACCCGGTCCTGCCAGTTCAGCAGACCTTCCTCCTACTGATATTTCCCTATGTGACTCTGAATGAAGGGCTAAGGTGAAAACAGGAGCTCTTGACCCCAACATCCCTCAGGACCCACACATACCACCCCTAGGGTTTCCACCTTCAGTTTCCTTAGGCTTAGTAGCACCCTACCAACACTAGGGATGGATCCAGCACTTTCCATCTTTTTCTAGCAAAAGGAGAAATGTTTCTAACCAACAATACATAGCATTGTCTGGAGGCAATCTCAAGTGCTTTTTTTGTCCAACCCCGAATAACACTGTTCCCCCTATGATTCTGATGGTCAAATGCATGTTTCTATAAAGTATACTTGGAAAACATCAGTAAAACAGACCCCCTGGATGAAAACAATGGCAGTCAGTTCTTGTACCCGGGGATGGCTGCAAAAATAGGCAGTGGCCAGGAGAGGGCAGCAATGAGCCATCATTTGTGCTCACAGAGCACAACAATGGCTCTTCACTGAGAATATATTGTACAGCCCAACCATGCCCCCAGGAAGACTGGCTTTGTGAAGGCTCATACAGAGGTGCACACGGGACCCTACTGCCCCTGCCCACTGCATTCTCCACTGAGGCTATCAGAGCATGTGGTCCAGGAAATATAAACCTACTATGAGGACTAAGGGAGATTAGTCAGGCTTTAATTTTTTGAGGAACTGGAAATTGAACCTCACATATACTAGCCAAAAGCTTTACATTTTACTTTTTCTTTTAAGACAAGGTCTTATTAAGATACCCAGACTGGCCTTAAACATACTCTGTGGCCAAGGTAGACCTTGAACTTGCAATCATCCTGCCTCAGCCTCCTAAATAGCTGTGCCACATGGCTCAGCAAAACAGTTTCAAAGTCATTAACCTAGCAATATCACACCCAGAACTAGGTCTGACCAGTCTGACTATGACCAGGGTCTCCAGACTCTCAGATCATTAGGAACAGTTACACAGTGAAAGTTGAGGGGATCTGGACTCCTCTGGGGCTGAACCAGTCCCATGCATGGCCTGTGAGAAGTCTGAACCTCAGTTTATCACTTTGTGAGATGGGAAAGGTCTAACTCACCCTCCACTCAATCTCTTTGAAAAGGAGCACATGGACAGGGGCTGGGTGCAGGGGTGGGCTGGGGCTCTGTCAAGCATACTCACACAGAGACTGGCTCTCGTGAGGTTCAAGATGAGCAGGTCCGGGTCTGGCATGATGGCAGGGTCACACTTTACCTGGAAGAAGCCATAAGGAAAAGGTTGAGGCCCAAAGTCAATGGATCTTGGATTCTCACCTTCCTGTGGGTGAGTGAGTGGATACGGGGGTGGGTGACACGGGAAAGTTGCACATGGCAAGTTGGGGGCATGGCTGGTCAGTTTCAAAACCAGGTATATCCCTGGGCAAGAACAGAGGAGAAGGGAAGGGAGAAGAGACAACTGTTCCTTAAAATCCAAGCCAGGGTCCTGAGTGAGGCAAAGAATAGGTAGGCTTCCCTTGAATCCAGGATCTCTCTTGTCCAACCCCTGCTGGAATTACCTTGTAATTCCCAAAAGTCCAGATGGGAGAGGGTGTGCTAGGGCCTCGGGGGGCCGTTGGAGTCAAATTAGTGCTGGGGCTTATAAATTCATCAGCAGTAGGTGTGGCCTCAGTTCCCACTGAAGACCCTGTGGGCTGCGGTGGTGTGAAGAAAGGCAGAGATACACCCGGCATCTCGCTGGAGGTGGACTGAGTTTCTTCAGGGGTGACTGGTGATGCTGTAATAGGCAAAGCAAAGACTGAGAAGAGACAAGTGGTACCTGCCGAGGAAGGGAAGTCTTTTCTGGCTCCTTAGTTCTCACAAGTTGAAGCCCACAGCTATGAGGAAGAGGCAGAAATGAAGGCATGGGGTCCTAGGCCATGTTATAGGATAGGACAGCCTGGATGAGGGGGGAGAGGTACAGAGGGAGTCACAGCAATAATGGCCAAGTTAGCCATCCAAGCCACAGCTAGTTTTTATCAGGCATTTGCTTTGTGGAAGCACTGTGCTATATGCTTCAAAGGCACTCCCCTACAGGAAGGCACTTCATGACTCCCATTTATATACAAGGAAACTGAGGTTACGAGAGGTTCAGCCGTTTGTCCAAGCTCATATGCCAACAGCTGGAAGCGGTGGAGGTGGGGGATTTGAACATAGGTGTATCCCTCTCTGAGCCCGTGAACTCACTACAGGACATGGCCACCCTCTCCCAGTGTGGAGGGCAAATGCACCACTGTGGAGTTCCCACAAGTACAGAGTCCTGGACTCATGCTCAGAAACTGAGTCAGTAGATCCAATCATGGGTCAGGAATTCAAGGCTCATGATCCAGCTGTAGATTCTAAAATTCATTTATCTAGTTAAGAGCTGTGCTTTAAAAATTAAGTCAATAAAATAGGTATTGCGGCACTCACCTTTAATCCCAGCACTCAGGAGGTAGAGGCAGGTGGATCTTTGAGAATTCCAGGCCAGCCAGTACTACACAATGAGAACCTGTCTCAAAATACAAAAATAAAACAAAACACCAAAAAGCAAGGGGCTAGAGAGATGACTCAGTGTTTAAAAGCACTTGCTGTTCTTCCAGAGGATGTGGGTTCAGTTCCCAGCACCCACATGGCAGCTTACAACCATTTGTAATCCCAGTTCCAGTGATCTGATGCCCTCCTCTGGCCTCCTTGGGCACTACATGCACATGGTGCACTTACATGCAGGCAAAACACTCATACACATAAAATAAAATAAAAAAAACTTTTTAAAAATTAAGTAAAAAAAATAGAAATAAAAAAAAGTGTGCATAACATGAGTCCTTAAAGAGGTCCATTAAATATGAAACTTTTGTTTCATCATGCATGTTATATACATGTGGCATTTTGGATCACAATGTAATGCGAAAGTGTAGGGTGTTGTTTTTTTCCTATTTATTTATTTATTTATTTAGTGTGTGTGTGTGTGTGTGTGTGTGTGTGTGTGTATGCACACACATGCCATGGTGCACATGTGATGTGAGAGGACAACTTGGAAGGGCTGGTTTTCTCCTTCCTGGAGATTGAACTCAGGTTGTCAGGCTTGGGAACAAGCACTTTTACCTACTGGGCCATCTCACTAGCCTCTATTATCATTTTTTTCATTTATTTAAAAATGTATTTCTTATTGTGTGTTGCTATCAAATAAATCTGGAAAGCACTGTGCTAGAGCTTCCTAACACCCTGCCACCACAACCACGTAGTTATGCCTGAGGACAGATTCCGGCTTGTTTACATGCCGCTACCTTGGGGAGGACATCTACCACAGCTGAAAAGGGAACCTAGAGGCTGGGTCTGCAAGAAGGCACAAGATATACAGAAACTTAAATGGTCCATATGCATCTAGATCTTCCAACTGACGGTACAGGACTAAACACTGCAAAGTTTCTTATTGCTCAGGAAAAACTAAACAAAATCACCAAGGCACAACTTACTCTGTGTGGTAGGCATCCCTGAGGCCACTGATAAGTCAGGTCTGGACACAGTGTTGGATCCACTGGAGATAGTGGTAGGGCTGGGTTGTCCCGAAGGAGAGCTCTCTGTGGTCTTTAAAGTAGTAGCTGCGGACTGGGGAGGACTTGCTGTATTGGTAAGTGTAGAAATAGAAGGAGGCTGTGAGATGTTAGCCTGGTCTGTAGACTGTAAGGGAGGTTCGGTGGCCGTTTTAGTGGCCAGATGGTCTCTCCCCTGAGTGGCTGGTGGGGCTGTGAGAGCACTGTCATTGCTCTGACCTCCAGAGGAAGCTCGATTTTCATCAGTAGTGGGGCGGCTTGTCGTTTTAGGCTTGTCACCCTGGAAGCCACTGAGAAGGGTAGTAGGGGTGCTCCCACTTGATTTGTCTCCAGAGTCTGAGGTCCATTTAGATGCATCTATTGGAGGTTGGACTGAGGTCACCACTGAGTTTTTAGATGCCACAGTGTTTTGCTGGGCTGGAGGGAGTGTAGTTATCACTGAGCCATCAGATGGACGTTTGTCCTGCTTCGATGCTGGTGCAGCGGTCGATGTCGGGGCTGTCATAGCAGGTGCTTTTGCTGCAGCGCTAGTGGGCACTGGAAGGGGTTCCTGCTTGCTCTGGGTTGTAGAAGGTTTGGATGTGGCAGCTGGATTCTGGTCAGTCTTACCTGGTGTTGATAAAGATAACACAGGATATGTTAATTAAGAGTATCAGTTTGAGGGGCTGGAGAGATGACTCTGGTTAAGAACACTGGCTGTTCTTGCAGAAGACCTGGGTTTGAATCCCAGCACCTACATGGCTGCTAACAACTGTCTGTAACTCCAGTTCCAGGGGATCTGACAGCCTCTTCTGTCCTCCGCGGGCACTGCGGGACACGGGTGCACTTACCTACATGCAGGCAATACATGCATACACAGAAAATAAAGTAAAAAATAATAAAACAAAATATTTTTTTAAAAAAAGAGTATCAGTTTGAGGGACTAGAGAGACACCATGCAAGCAGGAGGACCCGTTTGAACAGGATAGGGAGAAGAAACACAAAATCACATGTGGGCCAGTGAGATGGCTCAGTTGGGTAAAGGTGCCTATTGCCAAGGCTGACAACCTGAGTTAATCTCCAGGATTCACATGGTGGAAGGAAAGAACTAACTCTGACAAGTTGTCCCCTGACCTCCAAAGGGGGCACTGTGGAATGCCCTCCCCCCATAAATAAGTAAAATGTAATTTTAAAAAAATCATAGCATAGATCAAATGAGACTTGAGCTCAGAGGCCAAAAATAAAACTTTTGAATTTTATTTACATGTGAAAAGAAGCCATTAAAGGTATTAGAGTGAAAAGGACACGTGGTAAGAGACCCTTTCTTGCTGCTTTGCGCCATGTGATGATGGGAGCTGTGCAAACAGGGGTGACTGTCAGTCTACTAGAGGAAGGGATGATGGCTGAAGTATGGAGGTACTGACACTGGAGTCAAGATGGATTCAGGACTGGGTTTTGATCAGCTACTAACTGCTGCCAATACAGCCAGGGAGTGGAAGGAAAAGAATCTGGGGCAATTCCTGGTTTTCTGCTTTGAGCAGAAGGGCGCACATGATTGGAAGGGGTAGTGTGGCCAGTCTACATCTGCCCCGTCTCTCAATGGATAATGCCCCATCCTATCAGAGGCATAATGTGCCTCTTACTACAGTTTGGAAATGTCAGATACTAGTTTGCCTGGCTTTCCCTGGGTCGACAAGCATGATGTGTCAGATGCAAACCGTGGGACACGCTCCTAACTAGGGAAAGAGACCCTGGACTACTATACTGATGGGGGTAGCAGGCGATCCTGCTCAGGTGGCAGGGGGGCTGTTCCACCTGCCTCTGCCTCCTCAAGTACTGAAATTACGAGCAAGGATCTGGGCATTGAACTCAGTTCCTCATGTTTGCACAGCCAACACTTTATCCACTGAGTCATCTCCCCTGTAGTGCAAAAGGCAACTGATGGCATTACACTGTCTCTGTCAACTGACACTACACTGCTACGGAGGTACTGGTGGGAAATCAAGAATCAAGGGATGCAGAATGAGATAGTGACTTCTCATAGTGGTGAGCAACTCAGAACAGAGATTCTCAATCTGGAGCTATGGGCATTTTGATCTGGATTCTTCTCTGTTGTGTGTTCTTCTCTGTTCCTTTCAGAGAGTTTCAGCAACATCTAGTGGCCTCTGTCCAATAGATTCAAGTAACAGACACACATATCTACCTCTTGTGATAACTAATAATGCCTCTAGATACTGCCAAAGAAAACTACTGATTTAACATGCGAGAATATCAAATTCAGTTTCATAAAGCCCTCTACCAACACCCAGACTAGAAATCAGGGGCCTTTAAGACTAAAGGAATTTCTCATTGGCAGCTGAAGAACTAGCTAAGGACAAGAAACAAAAGATGATCCTGTGGGTTGCCAAATTCCAGTGCTGGTTTAATTCATCACCTCACTGAGTCTCTCAGATGGAAAGAGGATAGTGCCACCAGGAGAACGCAAATGAATCAGACTACCCATAAATCTCCATCTCCAGTGACATTCCCTTTGTTTGCTGTCTGGTGAGGCCTTTCCCACCTTGCTTAAGACTCCCAAAAGTACCCCTCCCTCCCATCCAGCCAATATGCACTAGGATGACAGATGGAAGAGGGAGACTGGCTTCTGTTTGAGGCTGAATTTACCAATATGGGCACCAATATGTGCTCCATATGCTGGCCCAAGCAGCCAGAAGAAGAAAGTTGTGGTTTTCTTGGTTGGTTAGCTGGAACCAGCACCTGGCGATTGCCTATATTAATAAAGCAGATGCTGTGATTTGGATACAGTTGGTTCCCCTTGAGGTTCACTCGAAATTTGGTCCCTAGGATGTAGCCTTGAGAGGACGTTTAAAAGGTAGGGTGGCTTGGCAGGAAGCCAGGGTGGAAGGCAACTGGGTCATGACCACCTTCATGAGAGATTCATGGAGCTCTTATGGAGTTGACTTCTTGCAACAGAACAGGAGTCTGGCCCTCTCTGTTCTCTTGCTTCATCTTCATTCATGGTGGGTGAGTGCTCATGTGATAGCACCCACCAAGGGACCTATCTGAGATACTAACACTATGATGCTGTTTGGACTTCACAGTCACCAGACTTATGAGTCAAATAACCTTTTTTTTTTTCTTCATAAGGTACCCAGCCTTGGTGTTTTGTTACAGAAACACAAAATGGACTAGGATGGCTAAGTTGCTAAAAATTCCCTAGAACAGTTATACAAAAAGAAATCCAAAGAGATTAGTGTCAATTAAGAGTATCAGTTTGAAGGCTGGAAAGATGGCTCAGTGGTTAAAAGCACTGGCTGCTCTTGCAGAGGACGAGCGTTTAGTTCCCAGCACCCACATGGCGGCTAACAACCATCCATAATTCCAGTTCCAGGGGATTTGATGCCCTCTTCTGACCTCCATTTCATGATATGGGCTCATTTACATACATGCAGGCAATACACTCATATACATAAAATAATAAAAAAAAATAAGAGTATCAGTTTGAGGGACTGGAGAGATGCCATGCAAGTGCAAGGACTTGGGTTTGAACAGGGTTGAGAGAAGAAACACAAAATCACATGTGGTGGTCTGTGGGATGGCCCTGAGTAAGGCCCACTCCAAGACGCTCCAGTAATTTGCTGCTGGACAGAGTAAGGACAGTCTCACCATAGCACCTGACAGCATCTATTTCTAGATGTGTTGTTGCCTGGTACAGGCTTGAAGCTAGAAAATGTCAACTCCAGACTGGGGTTCCTCTGAGGTATTTTGTGATACGGCCCCTGTAGTCATGAAGCACATGAACGTGAGGGAAAGACGAATGCACACATGAGGATCCCCTGTTGAGATGCGTCCTGAGTGTCATGATGCATGAGGAGCATCATGAACAAGATGTGGTGGGTGCTACTGTAGTGCGAGGAAGGCATGGACTCTGTCCTGGGATTCAGTGGAAAGATGGAGGAAACTTCAATTCTCAGTGATACCTGAGCTGAGTCTCCAGGAATATGGCCTACATCAATGCTAACTACACACACACATACACACACACACACACACACACACACACACACACACACACACACAAATAAACAAATAAATAAAGAATGTTAAAAATTGGGGCCATGTTGAATGCTGGTGATAGAGAACCACCACTCATCAGTTCCCAGGAGTCAGTGCTCCCACAGACAGGTACCTCCAGTGGAGTGTGGATTCCTGCCCTAAAAAGCAGTTTCATAATAACATGAATGTGCTGTCTCACACAGCTTTGGAGACCAAGGTCTAAAACACACAGGCCTGTATTCCCATAAAGACACTGTTGCTTCCTCCTCACAATTTTGGCACTCCTTGGCTCATGGCTCTGTCTGTGCTTTCTGGCTCCAGCAACAC
>NW_008353600.1:109857-120482 GCF_000622305.1 Nannospalax galili | reverse complement strand
GGGGGGGGGGGGGGGCTCACAGATATAAACATGTACTCTACCCATGGGCTATATATACCAGCTGTTAGATTCAGGTTCTAGCCTACTTGAGTGTGGTTTCACTTTAACCTGGCTATACCTGCTAAGACTGTGTTTACCTCAGGTCATATTCACAGTACTCGGGGTTAGGACTTTAACATCCCTCAGATACACAGTATTCAACTGCCTAATCTATTCCCCACCCCTACCCCCATATCCCACTGTAATTCTGATGATTAGTTTTAAATGTCAACTTACCACAACCTAGAATCACCTGAGAAGAAAGTCTCAGTTGAGATTGCCTAGGTTAGGTTGGCCTACGGGCATGTCTGTGGGGTCTGTCTTGATTGTGACTTAATGGAAAAAGATACAGCCCATTGTGGGTAGCACCATTCCCTAGGCAGGGATCCCTGAGCTGAATGAGACAGAAGCTAGAGGAAAACTAGCAACAGCAAGCAATCAGCAAACAGATATTTGTTTCTCTTTGCTCTTGACTGTGGATATGGTGTGACCAACTGTCTCCTGCCACTGTGACTTCCCTACTCTGACGGACTGGAACCTGGAACCTGGAACCATAAGCCAAATAAGCTCTTTCCTCTCCTAAGTCAGGGTGTGTCATTACAGTAACCGAAATGTCCTAAGTCAGGGTGTGTCATTACAGTAACCGAAATGGAAGTGGAACAGTAACAACCAAGGTTCTCAGTTTCAAACCCGAACAATAAACATTAGGCAGTAGACTTATTAAAAAGAAAGTTAGCTAATAAGAGGCTTGAAGTAAATAAAGAATCAGATGTAGGTTAGAAGCAGTGTGGCGTCCTCCTCTGAGGACTGGGAAGGCCATCGGTCCACTACCACCAAGCATGGACTGCTTAGGTTTCTCCCACTGAAGCCATGAACACTGGAGACCAGGTTCATTTCTGAGAGTTCGTCCCTCAGGACACTGTGAGAAAGAGGTCTCTCCATTTACTTTTATGACTGGGTACCATAGGGAATCCCCTGGGTCCCATCCATATTCCTCCCTACTTCATTATTTAATATGTAGAGTATGTCTTAGGAGCTCTACGCTCCATGTTCCTTTACAGCGAACGTGCCATATGGCCTGTCACAGTTATTTAGTCGTGATCCCATGAAGCAACAATGGAGTGATGGAGACAGAACTGGCAGGCATGAGCCCTAGGGTACACTGGAGTCCCCAAAAGTCTCCCCAAAGGCATACTGACAGTCCTACACTCCAGAAGTATCCCTACGGTGCAGCCATGTCCTCATCCCTCAACATCTGTGCCCTGATGCTTTCTCCTTTCCTGCTCCTTCTAAACCACTGGTTCTACGCCTTCAGGTACTGCCTGTGAAGCTGTTCACATGCTCACTTCAGTATGAGTCAAAAAGAAGAAAAAGGCCCTTGAAATACAGTAGACTAAGTCCTGGCCACTGGAAGAATTTTCTTTCCCAGCTCTCCTTTTTTTTTTTTTGGCTGTCCCCTAAATAGGGCTATGATCCAATAGTGGTCCACTCTTGGGAGGAACCAGCATATGACCTGTTATCTACAAGTAGGCTAGACCTTTGTGCTCAGTCAGCTAAACACAGAGAACCAACTGTCCTGGGAACTACAGGCTTGGGCTGAGGGAAAAGTACCACATGGTAGGTGGGACACAGTACACTGAGGATAGGGCCACACACAGCCATTACCACCTGTCTTTCCTTAGGACCAGGTAAACTGTCAGTGCTGGGGATAGACCCCAGGGCTTTCAATTTGATCATGGTAAACTGCAAAATAAACCTAAAGAAAAATAGGAAGAATTAACTAATAATGATAAAATAATAATTAATGAAACAGAAGCCAAAATACAACACGAATACCAAAAATACAAAACTGTTTTGTTTTGTGTTGATAGGGTCTCACTATGTAGTCCAGACTAGCCTCAAATTTATCATCCTCCTGCCTTATCCTCCTGAGTAGCTAGGACTGCCATTGGGCACCACTATGCCCAACAAGAAAAAAATTAGCTAAAAGGATAATAAAATAATGATGATAAAGAGCTCCCTAAAGGCTAAGCCCAACATCTAAGAAAGAGACAGGAACACTGGCGAAAGCCACACCCCCAAACCAGTTTCCTGAGTGAGGCTTAATCAGAAAATCAGAGAAAGTCCCCTCCCCTCCCCTGCCCCACAATGCCAAGAGGGCTTGTAACAATGGAATGTACTGGGGGAGCTAAAAAAGGCAGACTCTTGGGATCAGCAAATTTAAAAAACCAAAAACAAAAAAAACCAAAAACAAAACACTATAGCCATGCAGGGAGTCAAGTGGATGTTTCTGGGGGACTCTGTAGCCTCTGGTGTACCAGAAGTATCCATAGCAACAGTAGACTTAAACCCAACCCTGCTAGACCAACACAATAGTCACACTAAAGACATAGTAGAAGAAAAGTTCTGTGGTTGCCCAGGGCAACCATTCATCAGTTTTGTGTCCACAGATCTACCTATCCCAGGCATGTCACATGCAGTGTTATTCAATACGTGGTCTCTGACCAGCATCCTTCACTCTGTTCTATTTTTAAGCTCTCTTCACTGTTGCCTCCACAGTTCCTCCATGTTGTTGCATGTATTGTTCTTGATTCCTTTGCGTTGCCAAATGGAACTTCCTGAGACTGATCTACGTATTTTCTCCATCCATTCATCAACTGATGAACTCCTGGGTGTTTGCAACTTCAGGCCCTTGTAGATAATGTTGCCATGAAATTTGGGTGCAAATTTTTCCATGGACCTATTATTTCATGTCTCTTAGGCTCTCATAGAGTGGAATTACTATGTCACATGGAAACTCTCCATTTCATATCTCGATGAATCACCAAATAATTTTCCAAAGTGGTTACCCTATTTTACATAACAAGCAAGAATTTTTGTGGATCTCTTTTCCCATATCCTCACCAACACCTTAATCTATCTTTGTCCTGATGGCCACTGTAGTAGACATGAAGTAGTATCTCTGTGGCTTAATTGTGACTTTTCCTAATAATAATCAAACCCAGCAATACCTAAAAAGGATGGCACTCCATGACCAAGTGAGGCTCATGTCATGGGTAGCTCAGAATTTGAAAATTAATCAACATAATTTGCCATACTAACAAACAAGAGAAAAAACTATGGTCATCTCATTCCCAATTTTTTAAAAATTACAAATTTTAAAGACTATTTAATTTTTAACTATGTGCATGTGGCGGGGGGGTATGTGCATGCATGTGTGCAGGTGACCACAGAGTCCAGAAGAGGGTGTTGTTAGCCCCTGAAACTGGTGTTGTGAGCCACTTGATATGTGTATTGGAAACCAAACTCTGGTCCTCTGCAAGAACCTCAGTTGTCTTAACCTGCTGGCCTTTTGCTTCAATCACCTGATTTTGTTATTGGAAACCAAACCCTGGTCCCCCGGCAAAACCTCAGTTTGCTTAACCTCTGATCCATCTCTGCAGCCCCCTCTAATTCCCAACTTAAAAAAAAAAAAATCTGTAAGTAAACTAGGAATAGAAGAGAACTTCCTTTACCTAATAAATGAGGTCTTTAAATAAGCTTACAGCATGCTGAAATGTGGAGAGACTGGCTGGGTGCTTTGGGAAGAACAAAGATGTCTCCTCTTACCATACCTACTGAATGCAGTACTGCAGGACCCAGCCAACCCAACCAGGGGAAAATCTAAAACAATAAAAGCATAAAGGTGGGCATAGGCCTGTAATCCCAGTACTCAGCAGGATGAAGCAGGAGGATTGCTGAGGCCAGCCTGGGCTACAGAGTGACAAAATTTAATTTAAAAACAAAAAGAAAAAAAAAAATGCCAAAGATATACAAAAGGAAAATAAGCATATAAAAAGATGCTCAACTTTTGTCATTAGGCAAATGCAAATTAGAACTACAATAAATACCATTATATATCTATTATAATAGCTAAAAGCAAAAAGTTGACAATACCAGGTTAAATGGGAACTCCCATACATTGTTAGTGGGAATGCAAAATAGGTAGGCACTTTGGAAATAAGTTTAGCCATTTGTTTTTACTTTCTACAGTGCCGATGATTGAACCCAGGACCTTGTACATGCTAGGCAAGGGCGCTACCATGAGCTCTTATCCCCAGCCTTCGTTGTTGTTTGTTTTTAAGCTTTTAAAAATTATTTTTTCCATTTTTATTATTTATTTATGGGGGGGTGTGGATTTAACACAGGTCCTCAGACTCGACAGCAAGTGCCTTTACCCTCTGACCCATTTCACTGGCCCATGAACTCAAGTTTTAACACATGTATAGACGGATGGCTAAATAGAAAAGACTCTGTGTTTCCTAGTTCTGACCCCTGGCAGCATCTCGAGGCCGTGACAAAGTGGCAGCACAGAGAACAGCACAGGTCTAGACTGGATCTAATACCATCCAGTAAAGTGAACTAGGACTCCTTGGGAAATAGCCAGGTTTTACTGCTGATATAGGAGAATGCAAGCTGAGCCTGGAATATCTTGTAATGCCAGGAAGCACAGAAGTAAAGGGGAGAAAAAGCAAAAAACTGGAACATTTCAAAATAAAAATCATTGTACCAGAACCAAAAGAATAAAATAAACCCTCATGTTAGCAGCATTTTGACGAAGCATTGAATGAGTGCAGACAGAACAAATGCTTACAGGAGGATTCTGACATATCATGGTTACTCTCCACCAAAAAGTGTATAAAAAAAACAGTGCAATAGAAACATAGGCATAAGAGTTATATACATGCTGTGGTTTGGACATGAAATCTCAAAGACTCTGTCCCAGGAAGATGAGGTAGGTCACTAGGTGACCAGGGTCTTTTCCCTAGTTTGGCAGACAGAACAAATGCTTACAGGAGGATTCTGACATATCATGGTTACTCTCCACCAAAAAGTGTATAAAAAAAACAGTGCAATAGAAACATAGGCATAAGAGTTATATACATGCTGTGGTTTGGACATGAAATCTCAAAGACTCTGTCCCAGGAAGATGAGGTAGGTCACTAGGTGACCAGGGTCTTTTCCCTAGTTTGTTCATATTCTTCCTCTCTCTCTCTCTCTCTCTCTCTCTCTCTCTCTCTCTCTCTCTCTCTCTCTCTCTCTCTCCTCCAGATGTTCTGCCTCACCACAAGCTAGAAATGTAGAACCAAGTGGCCATGGACCCACCCCTCTGAAATCATGAGCCCAAATAAACTTTTCTTCCTTTAAGTTGTTTTTCTCAAATATTTTGTTATGACAAAAAGCAACTAACACAATAGATACTTCATTTTAAAAATGGTATATAACCTATGAACATCAAGAAATGTCAGTAATTAAGGAAATGCAAAATAAAAGGAGGACTTGCCATTTTATGCCCACCAAATTGGTAAAAAATGAAAAGCCAGACAACTGGTAGCAAGGACGTGCACTGAAAGGTGAAAGACAGGCACCAAAGTAATTCCTGGGCTGCAGCCAAGAACTCATTACTGAGTTTGGATGCTTGTAAGAAGGAATGTGAAAGTGACAGCTTAAAGTGAGGATGGGATGGTATTGATTGCCAAGATTAAAGGCATATGCCATCATGCCTGGCAAGTTGATCATTTTTCTCTGAAAAAGCATATGGGGGGCTGGAGAGATGCTCAGCAGTTGAAAGCCCTGGCTATTCTTATAAAGGACCCAGGTTTGGTTCCCAGCATGGCTGCTAACAACTGTCTCTAATCCCAGTTCCAGGGGATTCAGCGCCCTCTCCTTATCTCCACAGGCATTGCACACACAGGTGCACTTACATACATGCAAGCAAATACTCATAAATAAAAATAAAAAAGCATATGGACTTGTGAAAACTGGCATCGCCACTTTGGAAAACATAATGATCTTATCAAGGAAGGACAGGCACGCGCAGATCTCTCAATCTACAGTTTTCATTTGTATCACTTGATGTTTACCCTCCTCTAAGATGCCTTTAATGTTGGCTCCATATAGATAAGAAGATAATGTTTATCAAGAGCAATATGAAATAAGTTGTGATTATAGTCACATACCTGAAAACAATACAGCACTGAACATGAGGGGCCTATGTCTACTTTTTATAAGCATTCATTTTTAAAAATAATAAAGGGGCTGGAGATGGCTCTGGTTAAGAGTGCTTGCTGCCCCTCAGGAGAACCCAAATTTGATTCCCAGCACCCAGATAACCACCTGTAATTCCAGTTTCAGGGGATCCGATGCTTTCTTCTGGCCTCCATGGGTACCCACTCACACACATACTGACTATAATTACACAGACACAGCCACATAAATAAAAATAATAAAATAAAATGTTTTTAAAAATAAGAAAAGCAAGAACACTTATTTGAAAGCTGGGCATGGTAGCAACACCTGTAGCCCAGTATCAGAAGGCTAAGAGAGTAGGACTGAGCGTTTAAGGCTCAACTAGGCTACATAGAAAAACCATATCCTGAAGGCAAACATAAAGAATACTTATAGCCGGACATGGTGGCGCACGCCTTTAATCCTAGCACTCGGGAGGCAGAGGCAGGCAGACCTCTGTGAGTTCGAGGCCAGCCTGATCTACATAGTGAGTTCCAGGCCCGCTGGGGCTACAGGGAGACCCTGTCTCAAAAAAACACACACAAACAAAACAAAACAAAACAAAACCCAGAATACTTACTTGATTCCATCTATAGGGTTCAAAAATGGGAAAAATTAAGATAGTGTGTCTTTAGGGAGAGGAACTAGAAAGTATTGCTGAACTTTACAGAGAATTCAACACTGAACTTGGGATAATAGTTACTGTGGGAAATAGGGAGAGACAACAGGGAGAAGGGGCTGATCCATGAGCCTGGCAACATGCTGGGGCCTTGGCAAGTGTGGCATGTGCTGTTCATGGCTACAACACAAGCAGAAGCCTGACTGCTGAGGGAGGCAATGCACACAGCAGAGCTGAGGTTTCTAGGTGGACGTGGGAGGAGAAGTGCAGGCAGGAATCCTTTTCCACTGGGGAGTAGTCTCCTTCTGCTGTTTTACAGGGTCTTTAAGATGTGAAGGGGACTGCACCGATGTGGACCTTTCCTGATGTAGAACATCTCCATCTTTAACAGACCTGTGTACATTTGTCATTTTGCATAGTGGATGAGTTTACATTTGCTGCCTTCAGTGTTCTCCAGGAAGTCCAGACAAAAATCCACAGCCATAGTATGGATAAATGGAGGAGGGGGAGAGGTTATGGGGCAGGTTGGAGGAGAGTGAGAAGCCCCTCTTTGAAATGGCCACAAGAAGCTACAGAAAAGTGGTCCTCAAGCCCCACCCATCATCAGAACCCTGGGAGGACTTGCTAAAACAGCAGCTACCACCAGCCCAAAGTTCTGACTGGGCAGGGATAGGCTTGAGTATGACAGTTTACCTGGCTCTCAGGTTCCCATTGACTGATACTGCTGGTTGGAGGACCACTCTTTCAGGACCATACTTTAAGAGTATATACTAGACAAATAAGAGACATGATTACCAGGTAGTATTTAGTGCCAAATAAGTACAGTACATAAATGTTAGATGAATCCAGGCAGCCAGACTGTGAGCCTGTCTCCATTCCAGCAAGGGTCAGTTGCTGGGGGATGGGATGGGAATGTGGAGGGGCTGGCTCACTCAGGAAGGAAGTGATGGGAGAAGAGGGCACAGGGGCTTAGGGGATATGCATCCAATGGGGGCTCTCATGGTGGATAGTGAAATCCAGGGTGCCAAGAGGGAGAAATAGATTTTGAGTTCAATCATTGTGAGTGACATGGGAGAGAAAGAGGCCAGCTGTCTAGATCCATGGGTTCCACATGGATTCAGCCAACTGAGGATCAAATGTATTTGAACATAATTGTGTCTGTACTGAACACATTGAGCCTTTTTCTTGTGTCATTATTCCCAAACACAGTATAGCAACTACTTGTACAGCACTGACATTGTACTAGGACTCTACGAAGTGTAGAGAGGACTTGAAACACATAGAAGGATCTATGCAGGCTCCATGCAAATACTGTGCCATTGTAATAAGCGATTCTGTAGAGTGGGGGAAGGGAAGGGTCCTAGCACCAACCTCCTGCAGGTACCAAAGGATGACTCTGCAAGTGTGTTGGGAAGAGGGACAAAAACCTATGAGGACCTATGGCCAGCACGTCAGAGTTCCACCCAGAAGTGATGCTGTTTGTGCTAGTGATGAGGTTCAAAGTATGAAAAGGGAATGGATGAAAGGATTAGGGATGGAAAGGGCTCAGGAAACAGAGGCCAGGATGTTTTATTATCCACCTGAGTTCTGAAGTCATGAAGAAGATGAAGAAGAGGGGCAGGGAGAACTGAGATAGCATGGAGAAGGGGGGTGGGGTGGGAGGCTGGGTAGGTGATAGTGATCAGCAGATACCGGCAAGGAGGTATGGCAGGTATACCCAGCCTGGAGCAGCTGTGCCAGCGGGGTAGAGGATTGAACAGGAGGAGAGGGCCAGTTTCAGCTGCCTCTCCAGGGAGAGGTGGGTGCTGCTTAAACCTTCCATAAGGGCCTGCCTCCTCCAGTTCCCAGCCGCTTCCAGACCTGGGACTGACTCCACTATTAATAGCAAAAAAGGAAACTGGAAAGAATGCCCCAGGAAGAGGGTGTGTGGAAGGCAGGCAGGAAGGCAGCGGGACTGGGCTCCACCCGGACACTCTCCTGGGCCTCTCCTTCCTTCTCGCTCCCAGCTCACTACTCTAAGCTGTCACCTCCACAGAAGGGAAACCAAAGAGTCCTCCTGGATTAGGGGGAATCAGAGGACACACACAGCCTTGGACGCAGACCTCAGCCTTTTAGCCCTGCTCTGCTTCTGACCCTGAGGCCTAGGCAGATCTGTGAGGTAGACCAGTAGTTCTAAGGTCCTTCAGAATGTGAGCACACTTTGCTAGCATGACTCTGCCAATGTAAGGCTGTGTGATACACAGACAATTCTGCTTTTACAGCCACTTCAGAGCCATCTACACAGCCACTGCAGAAGGCTTGCTCTGGGCCTCCCTAGGCATCCAGGCAGGGCTTCAAGGGTTTCCAGCCTCTCAAAGCTCAGATAATACCCATTCCATGGGCCCTTGGATTCCCATGAGAAGCTGCTGGTCTCCAGGAAGCACCTAGGGGAAATGGTCTGTGGCTCAAGCAAGTGAGGTCAGAGCCCTCTTGCTCTCTGGGGCCCATCCTTCTCAGTTCCAGGTTTACAGTCAGGTTCTGGGAGGTGGAAATAATGGGCTTGGAGAGAGGGTCAGCGAGCAGCCTGGGGCTGCTCTAGGCACTTAGAGAGGCCCCAGCTCCCTGTAGGCCTGACACAGGCCTTTCCCAGGGCCAACACATCAGGATCCTGCTCTTCCCACTGCACAGTCCTCTGGAATTCCTCTGTCTTACTAGGGAACATCAGTGGGTAACCACATGCCTTGATCCTTCCTGCTTCTGCGTCCTAGGTTTTATTACTTAACTCAGTGCTTCTCCTTCCAAAGGAAGGGCTCTCTGTCTCTCTCTGTCTCTGTCTCTCTTTCTCTGTCTCTCTTTCTCTCTTCAAGACAGGGTCTCATGTATTCTAGGCTGGCATCAAACTTGCTATATAACTGAGGATGACTATGAACTTCTGATCCTCCTGCCTTCCCCTCCTGAGTGCTGGGCATATAGGAGTATGCCCGGTTCATGCAGCACCTGGGATCAAACCCAAGGTTTTATGCATTCTAGGCAAGCACTCTACCAACTGAGCTACATCCCCAGACATCTAAGGGGATCTTTACACCCCCCTGCCTCAGGAACATGGTATCATTTCCTTTCACAAAAACTTCTGAGGCTCCCCTTCTAGTATACGTGCTCTGGGGTTCTGCTCTGGTGAGCTCACTGGTCCTAAGCTCACCCCTCTAAGAATGCCAGTCCTCTGTGGGCTTTAAAAAAACTAGTCTGGTGAGATGGCTCAGCAGTTAAAAGCACTGGGTGCTCTTGCAGAGGACCAGGTTAGATTCCCAGCATCCACATGGTGGCTAGCAACTGTCCTAAAGTCAGTTCCAGGGGATCCAATGCCCTCTTCTGACTTCTGAAGGCATTGCATGGCATGGGTACACTCATACATGCAGGCAATATACTCATAGACACAAAATAAAAATAACCAATAAAATATATTTTTAAAAAAATGCTAGCTAGACCCAAGCCCCTGTGGGTCCCCTAATCTGGGAAAAGAGCACTAATCAGGAGAAGAGGGCTCCCCTTGGAAGGAAGTCAGAGTATGGGGCTAGAAGTTCTGCCACCTGGCTCTGGCCATCTCCTGGGGTCTGGACTGAGACTTGTGGCTCTCAGACCCTCTCTGCCCTTCAGACCTCGTATCAGGTTCTAGTGGGTGCCATAAACTACCAAAGGCTTAAGAAAACAGGGATGGAGGCTGGAGAGATGGCTCAGTGGTTAAGAGCACTGACTGCTCTTGCAGAGGACCGGGTTCGATGCCCAGCACCCACATGGCGGCTATGAAGCGTCCTTAACTCCAGTTCCAGGGGAATCTGACGCCCTCTTCTGACCTCCGCAGCACTGCACAACGTGGGTGCACTCACATACATGCAGGCAATACACTCATACACATAAGATAAAAATAATAAATAAAAAATAT
>NW_008353600.1:78899-109590 GCF_000622305.1 Nannospalax galili | reverse complement strand
TTCCTGCCTCCCAGCAGCACTATTCGGGTGTCTGCCTGTGGCTATAGGGCCACCTTCTTTGATTCTCACAAGGACAGTGTGTTTGGATATAGGGCCCACCCACATAATCCACCTCATCCCATGATCCTTACTTAGTCAGGTCTACAAAAGCTCTTTGTCCAAATAAAGTGGTAATCACAGGCTCCACAACGTTGACTGGGTGACTTTTGGGGGGGGAGGCATGCCTGGTATTGTTCTCTGCATTTCATTTGGCTTCAAAGATGAGCTTGCTCAGTTTCCTTTGCAGAAGGGTTATGTGGACTGCATGTCTGTGTGCCCAAACCTGCTGTCAAAGCCTGAAGCCCCCATGTGATAGAGACTTAGGAAGCAAGGCCCACATCATAGGATTAGTGGCCTTTTAAGAAAAGGGAGGCCAGAGCATGCTCTCTGAGCCCTGTAAGCACAGAGCAAAGAGGCAGTCATGCAAGTCAGGCTGCAGGCACTCCTCAGAACTTGACCACAGTAGCACCTGCCTCAGCTTATACCTCCAGCCTCCAGAACCTTGGCCAAATCCCTGTTGCTTAAGCCACAGTATATATAGTAAACAAGAGCATGAGCCAAGACACAGGGTTCCGGCAGTCAAGTAAGTACACAGGTTCTGGCTGTGCTCCATTCCCACTGGGCTCCTGTGAATCTTGGTGCCTATGGACTACAAGACAGCCCCAGTTAGGGGTTATCGGGCCTGGGTCTCCAGCATCGCCTTTCCCAAAGGAATCTAGAGTGAGTCCTCAGGAGAGATAGTTCCAGACATCCACTGAATATGAAGAAGTGTTCTGCCCTTAACACCTTCCTTTTTGCTAGGCTGTGTGGTACTAGCTCCCAAGTTAGGGTCCTATCTGCGCATGCCCCTGGGCAGTGGTGAGCTGCCACTATCCAGGGTACATACTCTCCAACCGGGAAGGTAGCCTTCACCAACAGGGATAAGAAATGGCCCTGGCTCACGCCACTGCTGTCTCCTCAGATGCAATTGCTCATTCCTCCCTGTCCCTTCCACTGGAGTGGATCACAGAGCCCGAGGATACCCCAGCTCCCACCTGTCACACATCCCTACCTGGTCTTGCCATGGTTAAAATAGCAGAAGATGGTGGGAAAGAGCCTGACCACCTGACTTCAAGTCTACACCATGGCTGTGTGGCCACTATCTCAATAGAACGCAAGGGTCTTACCTCCATTCTTCACGTTGTCCATCTATCAAAGTAGGCAATGGGGAGGAAGAGAACAATGGAAGTCTTACCTTTAAGTACCCGAACTAGTGGGCTCACACAGCAAGTGCTCAGTTAACAGTGAGCTGTGCGCATATTATTGGAGGCGTCTCCAATTTCCAGCCCTCAGTTTGTCCCTATTTCCTGCTACAAAGCTATGCTGCTCTCTTTCTCTCTCTCTCCATCCCTCACATTAGCACAGCCCTGGAAGACGAGGGTAGACTTGGGTTTGCCCAGACCCACTGGGCTCTTCCCACCTAGGTTTCCAGATGGAGAAAAGACAATAGCACCAGGAGGCTGCAGTCAAGGGGAGACCAAGAAGAGGGACTAATCCTGAATCTGGCAACCAAACAAGGAGGAAATGGAAGCTTGGGCAATCTGCTCGGGAAGTGTGCCCCTGCAGGGAAAGGGCAGGTGGGAGGAAAGGGCTTTGCTACTGTCACCCTGAAATTGTGCACTGATGGCGGCGACTTCAGGCCCCAATAGAAGCTTGACCATCAGGCCGCCTGGCTCTCAGTTCAAGTGCAGGACCACACGGGTGGAGGGAGCTGAGGCACAAGCTGACTTCTGGGTGTGCCTGCTCGCAGTGGTCTGGCTCTCCTGATCCCAAAAATGAAGTTCAGTCACTTCCACCTCCTTCTTGAAAAGGGTGTGGATGGAGATGGGAGGGTCCGATAAGTACGGTTCTAGAAGGAAGTCCAGCACTACCACGTGTAAAAAAACACTGGGTGCTTTTATCTTGAATCCCACTTAACTCTCAAGAGGGCAGGAGACTGGTGTTGTAACCGTGTTTTGAAAGTGAGGAGCCTGGGTTTGGAGGAATGGGGAGTTTCTTGGGAGCAGAGTTCCAGTGTGAGGTTCTTGAAAACCGGAAAAGTTACAGTACTACATTTTATGCTATGTGCCTTGGACCACATAAAACCCCCAAGAACTGAGGTGAAGAAAGGCTAACTACCAAATCAACAGCACAGCACACATGACCATCTGTGTGGACTTCAGGCTTAGTGCCACTGGTCAGCTTTTTCTCTGTGACACTGTACAGCCAAGGAAGAACGTTCCCATTATCAGAATGACACTATGACACAGTAATATTTAACAGGGGACAGTATGTGCTTTCTGTAAGTCTTCAAGTCTGCCAAAAGCACTCAGCTCCACCAGGGTAAGCCCAAAGCCACATAGACAATGTTGTAAACAATTAAGCATGGCTCTGTCCCAATAAAACTTTATTTACAAATCCAGACAGCCAAGCAGTTGTTGGCAGACCTTTGAAGTGTAATCTCTCTCCTGGGTCTGGGATTTGAAGCCTGTGTTTTTACCCATCTGTGAATCCTGCTCTGTGATTTCCTTAGAGCCTCACAAGTGCCACTTGTATTTGCCTGCGATTAGAAGAGGAGCCAAAGTCACACAATGACAAACTAGGGGAAAATACATGCAATTCCAGAGGAAACAACTAAATTGCTACTTACTCAAAAAACAAATTGAAAAGTCTAAATAAATTTACAGACCAACTGAAAGTTCTGCAACCCAGCAACAGACCCCAGAGAGGTGACAAGTGGCACGATGGATCTCTACAAAGGATGCACCAGCAAGTCTGTATGGTTCTTACTAACAACACTACTCCCCACTAGCTGTGGTGCTGTGGCTCTGGTGGGAGGGACTGTGACCATCCACTTACAGCCATGCCCTGCACAGCTCTCCGTCCTAGTAGACACCTGGTGTATTCCGGGAAAAGTGCCAACAGATGCTGTAATACTCCCTGGCTCTCAGGGGGACAGCAGTGCCAGCTGGTGTCAGGGTTGGGGTAGAAGTCAGCCAGCAGCCCTTCCAGGACACTACACCTAACTGCCTTCAGGCTCCCTTCAAGGGAGCTGTATGACTTCTATCAGGTCAAGTGGCAAGCAAGACCTCTCCTAGAAAATCCCAACTGAACTTCAGTTATCCAGATCTGGCTGCTAAGGAAGGAGCATGTTTCTTCACATCTGTAGCAGTTTTCCTAATCCTTGTGTGTTCTTGAACCCACCAAAGGCAGCAACAGATGATTGAACCCAGGACTTCACACAGTAGCAAAGAACTCCATGATAGACCTACATCCCCAGCCCAGTCTGCCTGTTTGAACTTCCCAACAGCCTCCTCATCAGCATCTCACTGGTGTGGTTCATCCTTCTCATGGCCTGTGGCTCTGTAACTCGTTCTCTCTCGTTACAATATTCTACTGTGTGAACGTTCCACCCGGTAGACACTCCCTACTGCTGAAGTGGGGTTGGGTGGCTTCCAGTTTAGTTAGGGCCATTATGAACTGTGCCGCCATGCACACTGCAGGCCATGACTCTGGGGAGCATCTGTATGCACTTCAGACAGGCTGGTGTCAGTGCTGTGATTCTACAGAATGTCAGAAGAGTTGACTCCGGGGTTCAGATTCCCCTGTCCACTGGACCCCAGTCTCAGGCCTCCTCACTTAGAGAAATTCAGGCCATCTATGCATGGCAGCTCAACTCAGCTCTGTGTCCCAGACCCTCTGGCTGCCACTCAATGGTGGGGGTGGAGGGAAGAGCACGCTGGAGCCAGGGGCCTGCAGTAAGAACTCAGTTTCCACATAAGGCGCCAAGGGGTAACAGGGTTAGGGCTCAACGACCTCTGCCATCCTTTCTGATAAAACTCAGAGGCCCAGGGTGGGCAATAACCTGCCTTACTCATGCTTGTCAGTCCCCCTCTAGGGGAGGTCTGGGGCCAGACCCCACCTTGAGCTCCACTCTTGAGCCCTCAGCAGGAAGCTTGGAAATGCATTCCTGTGACTGCTCACTATTTTTACTCTAAGAGAGGAGGATAAGAAGAGAGTTGGGAATGTCATCCTGTGCCACCAGCTCTGCTCAGCTGCTACCCATGACACTGCCCCCTTTGGCTTTTCTCCTTGCCCCTGCTCCTCTGCCAGACGCGGTTGCCCCTAACAAGAAGAGTTCAGCTGTTCAGTCGCTACTCGAGGCCTTGTTTAAGGATGCCAGCCTGCCCAGCTACCTGGGAAAGGTGCTGGAAAGAGCCATCAGCCTCCTTCAACAATACCTTCCCAGGGTCTCCTAATCCCCTGACCGGCTGCTGACCATGTGAATCCCAGATCGGTTTGGCTGGGCAGGGTGCCCAGGAGCAGCCTGCCCACTGCCAGTAGCAGGTGGGGCACAGGGGTGAGGCCCAGCAGCCCCCCGACCCCATCTGCCAAGACAGGTTCCTGGACAAAGCTACCAGAGCAGGATGGTACTTGGGGAGATGGCTGCCAAGGGTGTCCTTCACCCTGTGCTCAGCTGGTGGGCATCCACAGTCTGTATGTTCAGTCTCTGCAGAAAAAGCCAGGAGAAGCCTGCGTTTCTGAGCTGAGGCCTCTCTTAGACTGGAGTTCCTGACTAAAATGAAAGACAGAGGGGCTAGAAAGATGGCCTAGAGGTTAGGAGCTCTGGCTGCTCTTGTAGAGGACCCAGGTTCAGTTCCCAACACCCACATGGTGGCTGACAACCATCTTTAATTCCAGTTCCAGGGGCTCCGACACCCTCTTCTGGCCTCCATGGGCATTGTGCATGTATCTTGGGAAAAACTACAAATCTCCAGAGAACCTCTTTACTGAAGGCAGCAGAGGTGAGACAGGAAGCTAGGCTCTAGCACCCTTGCTGACACTCGACTGTGGATTGGGGACACCAGTGTCTGAGCCCAATCTGGATGATGCATGCGTCCTGATATACCTGTGATTGCTCTGAGACACAGGGGTGGAGGTGTGGATGCAGATACTCTCTCCCATACCCTGGAATTTTCTATGCATCCATTTATTACATACCTTAGCTCTCAAACTTGACCACCGGCATTTACTAAGGCCTCCTCACATTTGCCAGACCTTCCTTGCTTTATTATTTTTCTTGTGCAAAGGAAACACAGACTGCAGACTCAGGTGGCTAGACCAGGGAAGGCCACAAGTCAGGTGGGGGGGGGCTAGACTGTAACCCAGGCAATCTGGGGGAGGGGCAAACAGTGGGTCACTCCCTCCTTCATCCACACATCATGGCAGATTACTGTGGTGCTGGCCCTCCCTCATCCCAACAGAGCGTGCTACTCGACCTTGGGCATACTCACACTTCTAGAGCCAAAGCTTGCTCACATTTGGCACACCACTTTTCCCTTCACAGTAAGTTCAAAAACAACCTTGGGAAATATTTTTCTGAGGGAGTGAGTTATCATTCCCACGCCACCTCCCCCTCCCGTGGACATGGCCAGATGTGTACAGTTTCGCAGCAGACCCTGGAAACTTTTGCCAGAGACTAGCTTCCACTCTTGGTCTAACACAAACAAGGGCCCAAGGCCAGAGGGACGTCCTGAATCCCCAGCTGTGGGACAGTCACCTCTGGGAATGGGAGAGAAAGTTCTGTGAAATGGAGCCTGTGAATTTCCCAGAGAATGGGCTGGCTTTCATCAGGTGGTGAAGGTCACACTTGCCAGGGACCACAAGTAGCTTTCCAGATTTCCCAGCTTTGTGGATTCTTTGCCGGTGATAAGTCCCCCTTCCAGAAAAGACACTCACTAGCTTCTTGCTGTGGAATATTCCTCAACAGTGACCTTCCCCAGACCACACCCGTGCGCTTGGGGCAAGGCGTGGTATGGCTGAGGCTTAGCTTCCTCAGTTTCCCAACTGTTGCCTCTGAGCAGAGAATAAAAAAGCCAACATTCTACCATCCAACTCTCCCGCCGGCCCTAACAGGTGGAGGAGAAAGCACGATCCGCCACCAGAGAACACAAAGTCTGGAGGTCTTTGGTGTTAGAGGGCTGGAGGAGGATCAGGGCCGGGAAAGAGGTGGCTGTTGCTTAAAAAGCAAACCAAGTCAATGGCTATAACTAAGTGACCCAATGCTGGCTCCTTTTAAAGAAAGCCAAGTCGCCCTGCTGGAAAGAAAAGTCAGAGCAAGTTAGGAAAGCTGGTTCCCTACAAGCTCCGCCTAGGAAGTGAGTGAACCAAGAGTCCAGGCAGCTCCTGAGAGCCAGGTGTCCAAACAGCCCACACTCATCCCCCTAAAAGTATCCAGAGGTTTAATGACATCATTTAAGAGGGCGTGACCACAGTAAACATACAAATGCTGCCATGTGTGGGGAATTTATGGCTCTTCCTTTCCCAAGAAATCAGGAGCTCCTTGAATGTTCCTTTTGTAGTTTCCCAAGTCATGAAAAGGGGCACACTGGCTTAGAGGGAAGATGCTATCCCTTGCCCAGTGTCCTGCACACACATTCCTGTCCTCACCTGTCTGAGCTCTCTTGCTACCCTGCAAGGTGACTGCTGAAGATTAAACTTGAGGCCACACTTATTCTACCTCTTCCAAGTCCAAAACACTAAGGTGAAACTAAAGTTGAGGGGACATCTTGGAGCCATGATTAGCAAAGTCACAACCATTCCCCCATCTTCAAGTTCCCATCTGGAAAGTGGAGATAGTACCATGGACAGACTCCTTCACTCTGGAGGAGCCAACAGCACAAGCAGGTCCCCAGCTTGTCCTACCATCTCTTTGCCAGGTCTCTGTTGGAACAGGTGACATCAGAGGTACCCAGGCAAAGAAACTGAAGTCCATCCTTCAGGCTGGGGAAGCAGATAGGGACAGGCGACCAGGGCAGGCTCTGGCTAAGTCAACAGTGCTCCACAGCCAATGGCTGGGTATACTCCTCTAGCAAATGGGGCTCTAAGTGCAGCTCAGTGGGCAGTGCTTGGCATGTATCCCTCACACGCATGCAGGAACACACCAGTCCCTAGGTCCCATCAGCAGCATCATTTTTCTTCTGCATCGCATAGTCATGCCTGAGCTAGGGGACCCTTGAGTGCTACTTGATCCCACCCCAAGTGAGAGATAGGTGACAGATGGTCAGAGTGCAGGAAGCCAGGTCACTTTTCTTTGACATCTAGAATTCTGTGGTCCAACACAACTGTCCTTGCCTGAAGACCATGAACAGTCCTGGGCCACCAGCCCCAGTTACTGTCTCTTCTAGCTGTTGAACAGACATGGGGAGGGGGTCCATCTGACCTACCATGAGACAGAGGGAGGCCCCATGACAGCATGGGCAGGCACTCATGCCCTGAATTCACCAGGATCCAGAAGCTGGAAGACCTACCTGCACAAGCAACTACCAAGGACAGTTTTTCTCCTGCAGGCATCCTTAGCTTTTTAGAGCCTTGACATTGTGTGTGCTCCTCAGGCCCCCCTCCTAGGGTCAGTCCTATAACACCAGCAGATCTAGGCCCAAATCATCAGGAGAGTCAGAGCAAACTGGGTGGGAAGGCCCTCAGGAGCTGCTGAGTCAGTTTCACATTCACAAATGAGGGGACTGAGGCCATTAGGGAAGACTCCAAGCCAGCATGTCCAGGAGAAACAGCTCCTTCTTCTGCAAACCAGTCCTCTCTTTTTCCCTGCTCCACAGATCCAGATCCCTGGCTCAGTGAGCCTCTCTCGAATTTCTTCTCCATGCTTACCACACCCCCTAGATACACCTGTACATCCTACATATATGTAAACAGCCATAGCTGAAGTCACAGGAAGACCTAGGCACAGTGTGGCTGACATGTGTTTGTGATTCATCAGTGTGAGTGCTCTGAGGGTGGACAGGACCAGACTCCCAGGTTATCCCAGGGCCTGAGGGGAAGTCAGAGAATGTCCTGCCCAAGTGTAGCCTCCCCAGGAAGCCCAGGGGGAAGGAGACTGGATGCTGGGCTCCTAGCCTGTGCCTCCCTGGGCCCCCTGCCCACAGCACAGGGTCTCTAGGGCCCCAGACCACTGAGGTCACAAAGAAGAAAAGCTAGGTGGCCTCATGATGAGAGGCATTTTTGTGCAGTGCTTGGTTGGTGTTGAGCTGTGGCCAATCAGTGCACGGAAGGGAGCCAGCAAGTAGGCAGTGTGGAAGGCTAGGGTACAGGGCTGCACCTGCCTGAGGAAGGGGTACTCACTGTCTCACTTGGGAGAGTGCCTGAAGGGACAGATGCCACTGGGAAAGCACAGGCAAGCCAGTGGCTCCCTGAAGCTACTGTTTGGCTCAGCCAGCCCTGCTTAGCCAGCACTGTCCAGAGTGACTGTGCCAGAGTGACTAGGCTGTGCTGCCAAGAGCATATCCTCTGGATTCTCCTCCCCTCTAACACCTGGGACATGAGAGGATGGGGGCCAGGGATTGGGGATGACAGGCAGGGAAGGAAAGCTGGAGCCAGAGCAATCAGGAAACTATGTTTGCCCCCAAGGAATCAGAAAGATCAAACATCAGAAACACAGATCCACATATATCTCAGATTTTTTTCAGACAGAGCTTCTTGTACATCAGGCCTCCCTCAAACTCCTTATATAGTCAAAGATGACTTTGAACTTCTGATCCTCCTGTCTTTACTTCCCAAGTGCTGGGATTATAGGCATGCACCCCACAACCAGTTTATGTGGTGCTGAGGATTGAACCCCGGGCTCTGTATATGCTAGGCAAGCACTCTATCAACTGAACTACACCCCCAGACCTCCACCCTATTATTTTAATAGCACTTCCTTCTTCTGTCTGAGGGGCAAGGCTGTGAATGACACCCAGAGGGTACCCCAAGCCTTAACTATAACTTGTTTCCATGCACATGGTTAAAGTACCTTCATGATGGCCATGACCTCCCATATGGTTTCCTAGAAATCCTCCCAAAGAGAAGGTCCCTTTGGTTTCATTTTCATTTTCCCCAGGTCTTGCTCAGCCACCCCTAGACATGCACTCAATGGATTATTACAGCTAATGATTGTTCAGTATGGTCCAGATCTTTGCAGAGGACTGTCTGGGGCTTATACTGATGTCCCACATCTCATGATAGTTCACTAGTCTGGGCAAGCGAGACACTACCTTCCTGTAGGCATTTGTTCCCACCCCCTCCACACACACAAATGTCACAAGATGTTAACACATAGAGGAGAAACAAGGTCAGGAGAGACAAAAAGAGGAGAAACAAGGTCAGGTGTAGGAGTGTACACCTTTAATTTCAGCACTTTGGAGGCAGAAGCAGGCAGAACTCAGTGAATTTGAGGCCCGCTTGGTCTAACATAGTGGGTTCCAGGGCTACTTAGTAAGACCTTGTTTCATCAAAAAAAGAAAAGAAAAGAAAAGGTGAAATGATTCCATGCTAAAATAAATGAGGGATGCTGGGTTAGAGGCAGGTAAGAAGCTTTGGAAAGAGGACATTGTATTATGCACTGAGCCTCAACAAAGGGAAACCGCAGGCAGTATTTCCTGAACTTTGGATTCAATAGAAGTATTTACTCATTGACTAGACATTCATTGAGAGTCTATTAAAATCTTGAGGGGCTACTAGTGTTCTTTACGGACAGTATGGTATGCAGCTTGTTTTATGCAGTATGAAAGCACAAACACAGCCCCATAAGGTACTAGCCCTGGCTCACCATTTGGGTAAACTGAGGCATGGGACAGTGCCCTCCAGAGTGCAGGGAGTTGGCGCAGAACTATGAGTACTTCACAAACTCCCCTCCTTCCTCCTCTCCCCTCTCTTCTTTGCAAGGACATATTCCTCCCCCTGGTTCAGAAGAGGTAGAAGGCTATAACTTCATTGCCTCCCTCCCCCCAGGAGCTGGCACTGAAAGACTAACACCACACTTCACTGCCTGGCTCGATGGTGTCACCAGGAATGAGAGCTGGAGTCTGGGTAGTGTGGAATCATACCAGGAAGGAAGCTGCTTAGAGGAAGTGACGGGGAGATACTCGGGCTGGCCGAGGTACACTGCAGGGCTGGCCAGAGGTGCTATCAGCCTATCACATGAGCATTGATTCATCCAGGTAGACGATCCCAGACTTCATGGGATCCCAGACTACATTGAACAAGGTAACAGGTACAAACCTTGGGTGGCTGCCAGTGCCAGCACACCTGTGACTTCAAGAAATTATCTGTATTTCTTCAAGAAGCCTGTATTGGGGCTGGAGAGATGGTTTAGTGGTTAAGAGCACTGGCTACTCTTGCAGAGGACCCAGGTTCGATTCCCAGCACCCACATGGCACTAACAACCATCCTAACTCCAGTTCCTGGGGATCCACCACCCTCTTCTGACCTCCACAGGCATTGTACAACATGGGTACACTTATATACACATAGACACTAAAAAAATTTTTTTTTAATATTTTAAAAGCCTGAATTGACAAAATGCACTTCCTAGGGCTGGGATGAGAAACATCTGGATAGGAACCAGGAAGGTGGGGGTGACAGTCATTAAGTGGGAAAGGTCCTTGAAGGAGAAAGCCTGATCCTGTGAGGTTACCATGGGTGCTCCAATGTAGGGGGGCCAGGAGCAGGGTCTGTTTAATCATAATTCACACTAGGCTGGGACTGATCCCAAGAAAAGAAAAAAAATCACTGATGCTAGATGTAACACACAGTGTCTCTGTGCCTGTATTTGAATGTTACTGTTGAGACAGCAATGGGCTCATTTCACTGTTGAGGAAAGGAGGCCAGGAACAAGTCTAAAATCATAGGTTAGCAGGTGGCTGAGTGCAGACTAAACCCTAAGCTCCATAACTTCAAAGTCTGGGATATTGCATCAAGATCTCTATTTTTCCTCTGTCTGACAGTAAAACTTTTTTCTCAAAGGAAAAAAAAGTGGAGACACATTACACAAAACAGAGTTGTGCTCAGCAGTGGATATGAACCCTGGCCCCAGATGGCTTAGTTCTCTTCCAGGTGTACACCCAAGCTTTGGTGACCCCCAAGGTAGCTCTATAGAACACCTTGACCTTCAGCTGCCCCTCACCAAGGATGCAGGAACCAAATTCCTAACTACGCTGCCTTCTGCCTATGTTGCCTCTGTATCCATGAGGAGAAGCTAGGGTGCTAAGATACCACTACCCTATCCCAAGGCCAGTGCAAGATCCCAGGAGGGCCAGTCTAGCTCATAGAAGGTTCTAGGGCAATTGGCTCAGTCTATGTGGAGTTAAGGGCAGAGGAGTCTGGGTAGGAGGAGCTGGCTTTCCTGTCCCCTAACACCCCACACCTAGAGCCTCCAAATCTGGGACTTGATTGAGCAGGGATAATTCAGAGGCATCAAAACCTGAGGCCATGGAGAACTGATTGTCTTTCTCTCCTGCACAAATGAAGCTGATGTGGTTGTCAAAGGCCACCAGAAACCCAAGGTTTACACAGATTGCAGTAGAATTTGCCAGTCACTTATCCATCTTCCACTGTATCTTTAAAATAGAACTACTGATTTGGAGTGAAACAGAAGTTACTCTTCCCCGAGGAAAGTGCTTTTTCCTGCATCCCTTACCGTTAGACAGAACAGTTCTGTTTAGCAAAATATTCTTCAAGTGCGCTGTGTAGTTTGGAGGAGCTGCAGCAGCCTTCTTATCCCCCTCCCCACCTTTTCCTTGATGGTTGGAATCCCTGCAGCCATTCTGGACCATGAGGCTACATGCTAACAATGGCAGAACCATCATATCAGTCCTCTGAACTTTCAATAAACGAGAGTGATTAACTTCTTTCTGTCTTAGAAGATACTGGCCTTAATCTTTTTTCTTCCTATATACAACCAAAGGAAGTTCTAACAGCAGCCCTAAGGCTCCAGGGAAGGATTCTGATAATAAGGACCATACAGAACATCCAAGGTTGCCTCATCTCCTGTGGCCTGCCTCCTACTGGGAGTCTCCTTGCTCTCTCTTATACCTACCTGTCCATTTTTCCAAGACCCAGGGCCAGTACTTGCCTGCCACCTCCTCCTCCTTACTGTTTTTTGTTTTTTTTTTTTTTTTAAATGTATTTTTGAGACAGGTTCTCCCTAGTAGCCCCAGCTGGCCTGGAACTCACTATGTAGACCAGGCTGGCCTCGAACTCACAGAGATATGCCTGCCTCTGCCTCTTGAATGCTGGGATTAAAGGTGTGTGTCACCATGTCCAGCACCCCCTCCTTTCTGGATTCAGGTCAAGAGCTCTGCAATTGGAGCATGGAGTTGGCAGACAGGACTCCAAACCAGCTCTGCCATTTACTCACTCAGTATTTACTGAATATCTACCATGGGCCAAGGACTTGTCTAGAAGCTGTAGCCACAGCACTAACAGAAGCCCTGCCCTCATGGAATACTGTCTAATAGGAAGGAGGCACAGAAAGAAATGCATCATTGGGTGGTGAGTGCTACAGAGAAAACAGCATAGAGTGAGGAGATGGGAAGGTGGGTGGGTTATATACACTGCCTGGAAAGGTCTCACTTAAGGTTATATTCAGGCTGGCGGTATAGCTCAGTTAATAGAGTACTTGCTTAGTATACAGGAAGCCCTGAGTTCAATCCCCAGCATGGTGATACATGCCTAGAGGAGGATTAGATGATCAAGCTCATCTTCAGCTATATGGAGTGCTGTATGAGAGCCTGTTTCAGAAATACGAAAGAAATGACACAGGGTCAGTGGCAATTTGGTGCTGGCCCAACTGGAGCCCTCTGTGGCACTACGGACATGCTCTCATAGGTTGGCATGGCAATCAA
Organism: Nannospalax galili; assembly: GCF_000622305.1. Lineage (NCBI taxonomy): Eukaryota > Metazoa > Chordata > Mammalia > Rodentia > Spalacidae > Nannospalax > Nannospalax galili. Next base: position 96,853 of record NW_008353600.1, on the reverse strand, counting down.
ATTACAGAGAATCCAAGGGGCCTTATAGGGCCCCTTTTTAAGCTACACTCTCTGGGTGTCAACTCTATGGCTACACACAACCCCACATATCACCTGTGTACACAGGCTTACAGAACACCTGGGCCTTACCAGGGGCAGAGAGTTGCAAGCTTTAAACTCAGACAGCAGTGAGCCCTGATTCTTGGAGGGAGCCTCTTGCACCCAAATCTGGGCTGAATGCAAACCTCACTCGGCACTCCTTGCAATTCTCTTCCCTCGGGCTGAGGCACACAGTTTTCCGGCTATGACAATTGGCGGACGGGGTGCCACCCTGTGCCCTGGCCCTAGGGAAGTTTGAGGTGGCTGACCCAAGGGGCATATGGCTACAAAGGAAGAGAAGGTGGCGGTGGTGTGTGCTGAGAAGTAGAAATGGAAGAAGAGGAAGGACTGGTGGCCTCAGAGGTCAACTCAAACCAGGGTCTGGGTTGCCCGCTGTTTTGGTGGTTCTGAGTGGGGGGCTAAGACTCAGAGCCAATACAAGTTTAGGATATGGGGTGGTAAGGGAAGGGGCCATGTGAATGAGCAAGTAGCTAGGCACTTGTGCAACTCCTTGTCTCTTTATTGCAGGTACTGGCTGGGTGCTGAGAACAACTGGAGACACAGACATACACAGTCACAACATAGGTTGGCCAGCACTGTGACAATGCCTAGCCTTGAGTAACCACGTAGCTCTAAGTCTTAGATTACCTTGATGGCAGACAGGACAGGAAAGATCTAGCTAAAGGCTAGCTAAAGGCTATTTCAGGTGTTATCACTAAATTTCTCCAGTTCCCAGCAGAGATCTGGCCCCAAAAGGGTTGAGTTCCGTTCCTGGTTATCTATAGCTGCACATGCCTGTACATACTTGTCTCCTGCCAAGCCCTTGGGAGCTCCTAGGACCTTGGACAAGTGTCTTACCTCTGTGGTCTGCACCTGTTATTCAGAAAATGAGTGGATTTTAATAGGTGGGTTCCAGAAGACTCAACTCTAGAATTCAGTATCTTAGGACTTTCTAGGTTATGTAGGCTGTGGTATAGAAATTACCATTAGACAACTGGTTCTACTGTATTTTAATTTTTGAGACAGAATCTCTTATACTTTAGGCTGGCCTCAAACTCACTGTGTAGTAAAAGTTGGACTTCAATTCCTAAATGTCCTGCTTCTACCTCCCAAGTGTGATTACAGGCATGCGCCACCACCCCCACTTTATGTGATGCCAGAGACTGAACCCAGAGCTTCATACATGCTAGGCAAGGACTCTACCAACTGTCCTGCATCCCCATGCCATAATGTATCTTTTGGGTAGGTTTTCTTGAAGGCTTTTCTTCTTTTTCATGTTTTTTTTTTTTTTTTTTTTTTTTTTTTTTTTTTTTTTTTTTTTTTTTTTTTTTGAGACAAGGTCTCCCTGTAGCCCCGTATGGCCTAAAACTCACTATGCAGACCAGGCTGGCCTTGAACTCACAGAGGTGAACTTGAAGAGGCTAGCCCAGTTCTGCTGGGATTAAAGGTGTGGGCCACCATGCCTGGCTTTGAAGGCTTTTCTTTTCCTTTTTTAAAAAATATTTTATTTATTATTTTTATTTTATGTGTAAGTGCACCCATGTCATGCAATGCCCACAGAGGACAGGCTGTTGGATTCCCTGGAGCTGGAGTTACGGACAGTTGTTAGCTGCCATGTGGGTGGTGGGATTCGAACCCGGGTCTTCTGCGAGAACAGCCAGTGTTCTCTGCTGAGCCATCTCTCCAGCCCCAGGCTTTTCTCAAAATCAGTTCTTAGAATCATTTGGCTTCTGTAGCCCTGAGAGTCAAGATCCCTGATCTGCCACTTTCTTCCAACCTATACCAACCCCACAAGTGGATGGGACACATGACTGAAACAGACTCCCACTTCATAGTGCTCCTGGGAACAGGATGTGACAGGCAACCCTACTAGCTAAGCTTCTTGCCCTGTCTCATACCCTATGGTCACAAATAGGAATGGAGTCAGAGCTAAAAAAGCTCCCAGCCCCAGGTCTGATGGCTGTCCAGGTGGGCTTGGACTAGTGAGCAGGAGCAACAACATCCTCTTTTTCCAGAGGTGGAGAGCAGCTTCCATCCTGCCAGAAGCAGGAGCTGGCTTCCAGAAGACTTCTAGGAAAGGAGCCCACTTAGATATCACCGCCTCATTCTAGTTGGTGGGGACACCCTTTTCAGAGAGCTGAACCCCTTCAGGTCAACAGGTGGAGGAAATCCCTCAAGGTACCTGCTCAGTCCAAGACACTGGGCTGGCCCAGGAGTTGGAGACAAACATGGTTCCCCTGTTCTTGAGGGTCTCTGAGAGACAGCAAGCTATGGGATATGGCAAGCCTCCACAGAGCACATCAGAGAAGCTACTCAGCAGCCCCACCCCACCCAAGGGCCAAATTCTAATCCTAAAGCCCTTCCCCTCTCCCAAAAGGCAGGACTCTAACCACAGTCAGGTGGGGTAGCCCCCTCCATGCAAATAGAGGCACAGCAGAAAGAGATGGAGGAAGGGCAGAATCCCAGGATCTCCTCACCTGTGTCTAGCATCCTGTAGACACAGAGTGCCCTCCTGAGGACTTTAAATTCCTAGCCTCTGTCCCTCCCTGGATGGCCATGCCCCATCCAATGCCTCAGTGTCTTCAGTGACTGCTCTCCCCAGCCCTGTCCCAGACAAGTCTGCTGGGACCCTGGGTCTTGCTCTCAGTTACCTCAGAGTCCTGTCGCAGCAGGGTCTGCTAGAAACACCCCAGCCCCCACCCGACCTCTGAGAACCTTCCCTCTAGTCAAGAGCTGGTCCCCTCCCCCAATGCTTTCCAGCAGTTCACAGACCCCAGCCCCCAACCTGAGTTTCCCCCACACCCTACAATTCATTCTAACTCAGCTACCCTAGGAAGTAGTCTCCCACCCCATGCTGACCCTTTTTATTTTAAAATCTCCATATGAAAACCCTACTGCCACCAGGAAGCTCTCTGCCGACCAAGGCCCCCCAAACCTCTAAGCTCTTTCACACAGCCTTCCTCTACTCTGGGAGTAGTTACACATTGACACAAACATCAGCAGAATCCTGATGTCCAGGTGTCTAAACCCTATCAAATGCTCGATACACACAATACATATTAATAACCAAGCAGTTGCTCCTTCTGCCTGTGAGCTGGGCATAATACCAAACCTGTTACCTGTGATCACTTACGTTGAGAGCAAGCTACAAGGTGGGTCTGTGATCCTTTCAGGAGGAAACAGGCTTAGTGGGTATAGACCCTTGTCCAGAGGCCAGTCTGACCCAGTCTGAATGTTTAAACCACACCACACTGCCTTTCTCCCACCAGGATGTATCCATTAAATGACTGTCAAGTGGACAGCCCTAAATCAGCCTGTTCTTTCATTAGCCAAGGGACGTATAAACCCAGAAATCTTATAATGGTGGAACCAGAGGTCTCTTCTGTTTTTCAGTCTCACAGATAGGAAAATGGAGTTTCAAAGATCTGGCTTGCAGTGTGGCTCAGCCAAAAGGAGAGCAAAATGCAAAGCTCTGAAAGGACCCTGAGCTGTTTACCTTGAGGTGCACTCAAACCATGGGATTAGGAGGTAAACTAGAAGGGATCAGTCTGGAGATAAATCCTTTGTCAGAGACTTGCACTCTAAACTATGGTACTTTGCATCGTATCACAGAATTCAGGCAATTGTGGGGGAGGGTTATTGCTGAGGACAGTAGCCTGGAGGAGCTGGCCTCCCTAAAGGGGCTACTCCTTAGTCTTTACTAACCTTGCTTAAGTCATCATCACCATCTTCATCACCACTTGTGGCCATCATCACTGCAAGGTCTCCTTACAATTTGTGTTACCACACTCTGTAATAATGGCATTTAGGGGAATGGGTACCTGGGGCTCGATGAGGCCAAGAGACTTACTTGGAACAGGGATGGAGTGCTGGGCACTTTTGTTAGTACATATGGAACTTTGACCTCAGACCATCCCTGTGTGAGGTCTGGAGAGGGCTTCATAGCAGATACAGTTTCTAGGCAGTTCCTAGGTGCCAGACAGGAGCCCCCAGCCTTGAGATCAGCAAAGAACTCAAAGAACCAATGAACTTTCCCACTGATGGTTCCATTGCATCGCCCGCTTAGGATAGGACAGCAAGGTCTTTCCCACAGCCTGTATGTTCTCTTCAAAGAAAGAGTGGCTCGGCCTCACTCAGCTCAGAAGCACTGTGGACAAACCTAATTCTGAATGGTGCTAGGTGGCACCCCTGCAAAGACTACCCTTGAAGGCACACCCTGAAGTCCGGCCACCTCAGGAGGAGGGTTTCCGGGAGCCAACACACTCCAGCAACTTCTCAGCCCTAAGGACTGGGCAAACTGCAGAGACTGTTCCTTAAAGTTGTTCCCATCATCCCTCACACAGTACCCCTCCCTCGAGAGGCACACACCCTTCCCCCAGTGGGAGTACCCTTTCCTTTCAGGTCAGGCTGGCTGAGTCCCAAGCTACCCACTGGAGGCTCAGGCTTATACATCCTGAGCACCAGCCCTCCCCACCACCAGCCCTGCGGCCCAGGACAGAGTGCACTGCCTTTTTTCATTCCTTTCCTGTAGAACCCAGTTTCCAAACACTAGCACCTACAGCAGCACAGTCTCTTCCTATCTGAGATGTCACCAGTCTTCCAAGGCCCAGAGATGGGAGCCATCCCTCCCCACTGTTCCCCTGCAGATACCTGCTCAGCAGTATGAACTATCCTCTCTCCTGGGCTGAGTCTCTCAGCTGTGGGCAGGGGCTCTTGGACACCTGCTCTGGTTGTCTGCAGCTTCTGCCTGACCTCTCAAAGAAAAGTAACATTCCCCCTTTAGAAAATATAGTGGAACTGTCCCCAAGGTACATCTACTAATGGGAGATGGGTGCTGTTTCTGATATTTCTAAGGTGCAGCTCTTTCAGAAGTTTCTTTTTGCACAAAGGGGTGGGAGGGGCCTCCCATTTCTGTGATACACTGATAAACGATCTGTTCCTTGGGCAACAGTAAGGCACGGTAGGGTCCCCACTAAGCCAGGTGGCTCTGGGACCACGGAAAGTCTACTCACCCCCCTCCACCTACCCCAGCACCGGCTCAGGAAAAAGCCCTTGGAACCAGTGAGCACGCTGCCGGCGTGAGCACTTGCTAGAGGCTTGCCGTCTGCTTCGGGGACTCACCTCGTGAGTCCCTAACGTGTCGTTTTCCTTAGTTTCAACGACTTTGCAATATCGTCCCTGATCGCCTCCAACAGGAATAAAAAGAGTAATCGCACCCTGAGGGTCCCACGGCAGCCTAAACCCTCCCGGTACCGTGAGTGTTCCCCTTTCCCCCGCAAACCCACTGAGCGCCCGCGTGCCCCTTTTGCCACCCAACGCGCCACCAGAGGTAAATCCACACTCAGGGCCCGCACCTGCGGCGTTCTGGAGTTTGGAGTGGGCGTGGATGGTGCCAAGGTCAGGGCCCGGGAGGACAGGCTGCAAGCGGTCTGACCACGCGGTGCAGCAGATTTGAAGCGCAGGGGCAAGATAAGGGTCCCCGCGGAGCCGCAGCTGGCCACTCACCATCATCCTGGGAGAGTGACGGCGACGGCAGGAGCAGAAGCAGCAGCGTCGCGGAGAGCGCCAGTGTGGAGCGCATCATGTTCTCGCTCCCGGGCCGCGAGCAGGTGGCTGCCGGGCTGGCGCAAGGTCGGCGCGTCTGGGCGGCTGGAGCGTGGGCGCCGCTTGGGGAGGCCTGGAGACGGCCCCTGGCTCCCGAGTCGCGCTCCCGCGGCCCCTCCTCCCTACCGCAGAGCCGGGCTGGGGCGCGGAGCCAGCTACGAGGAGCTGCGGCGGCTGCGGCGGCCCGGACTGTGTCTGCGCTGTGCCGCCCCGCGCGCGCTGCTGCGGCGACTCCCGCCCCGTCCCGTCTGCGCCACTCCGCCCCCTCTCCTAGGAGCGCGCTCTCGGCGGCGGCGGGGCCCCGCGGCGCGGCGGCTGGGCGGGCGCTGGGCTGCGAACAATGAGCCGAGGAGGAAACTCCGCCCTGGAGCGCGGCGGGCGGGGGAGCTCGGGCTGGAGGCCTCGGTTTGTGAGTGCGTGTGAGTGCGTGTGTGTGTGTGGCCCCGTGGATCACCATTCGTGTCTGTGTGTGTGTGTGTGCGTCAAGGAACTCAAAGATCCAGCACTGCGTGTCTCCACCCTCTGTGTGTGTGTGTGTGTGTGTGTGTGTGTGTGTGTGTGTGTGTGTCCCTGTGGACCAGCATTCGTGTCTGTGTATGTGTGTGTGCGCGCATGTCCCCGTGGATCAGCATTCGTGTCTGTGTATGTGTGTGTGCGCGCGCGCCAGGGACCTCGCCAGTCAGTCCCCGGCCGCAGATATCCTCCGTGCAGCTCTTGGAGGGGATCGGTGCCCAGCATGGGTGTTCGCTAAGGACCGACTCACGGTTCCAGGGCTCCGGACTGCAACGCGCCTTCTGCTGCGAAGCTGAGGAGCCGAGCTCCCACCTGGCAGGTGCAATTCACCGTCGGGCGGCCTGGATCTCAAGCGACCGCTAAGCAGGTCTGAGCTGCGAGATGAGCACCAGGCCACCTGAACCAATTTGGTGTTTAACTTCTCCAAGTCCCGTTTTCTCCCCCTTTGAAATGGACGCGATTTTTAAGGGAAAAACATTTCAGAAATTAATACGTGCCAGTCTGTGTTCTAAGTGCTTTGCACGTTGTAATTCACTTTCTCCACAGTAGCCACATCCTAAGCCTCGTTAGGCAAACAGTGAAATAGAGTAAAAAATACGTTCAGAAACTTAAGACCCTTTGGCTGGTAAGTGGCAGACCTGCCTTTGAGATCGTCTGGTAAAATACTTTGCACAGTGCCGACCATACCGTAATTGCTCGATAAGCATTCATCTTGCTGTGCAAGAAGCAGTAATGGAGATTTAAGGGTTATGGCGTCAAATCCAACGTGGGCTTTACAACCTAGAGGTGCCAGGTTGTTCTGTATGCCTCGGTTCTTTTCGTCTGAAAACATAGGGCTAGTAACACTATCAAGAGTTGCTGGGAGACTTAAATAGCTAATGGGGAAGCGCTTAGCCTCGGACCGGGAACGCACACGGTCTCACAGAACGGCTGGAGCTCAGTGTGAGAAATGAGCAGACGTGCGGGGAGTGGGAATTGGAGAATCTCGAACATTTGAGTTTACCCGGTGAAAGAACAAAGAAGCCAGACACCCTATCCCTCCCCCCTTGGGGACTTTTGCGGGTTGGAGACCCTGGAGTCAGTCCTCTGCAAAGGCGACACCGCAACGGCGCCCGGATGCTGAGCTGGAGGGGGAGGGGTGGCTAACACCGACGGGAGAAGGCGAAAATTTGTCACACGTGACTCCTTGGGTGGCTAATCCCGAGTCTTTCTAACAGATGGGGCTAAATGGAGGGATTGTTCCCTGGATCGGGACGCGTCTCAAGGACCGTGGACTCGGTGAACCCCTCAAGGGGGCTCCGCGCAGGCAGTAGAGTAGGACTCGGGTGCCCCAGCAGCCAGCCTCAAGCTTGGGAATGACTGGCCGGCTGTTTTCATTAGGAAGTTTGTGCTCGACAGTTCTGGCTCGGTTTTCCACGCAGCATATGGGAAAGACAGAGGGTGTTCCCTGTGAATATGCCAGGATGTGTGTGTGTGTGTGTGTGTGTGTGTGTGACTATCTTTGATGTTTTTTTAGGGCTGTTCCCCAACATCAGTGCCAACAAAAGGCTGCTTCCCATCTGAAACCAAGCAATACTTCTTCAAAACTGGAATTAAAATTTATTTTTTATGCTCTCTGATTTAATCTGTTTTTACATTCAGTGAATTAGCTTCAATTCAGACTCAGAAACTATCATATGAACTTTGCAAAGCTTAGAATATTTTAAAGTCACATGATTTAGGACTGATCTCACTATCAGATCACACAAAGTTAAAATGATGGCACATTATCTGGGCATAGGAGGTGGGATAGACTTTGTATCTGAAGTCAGAATTGTGCTGGCCAATCCTCATCTCACAGAGGTCCCTAATTTGTGCATCATGGAACTTCCAGAATGAGGAACCAGGGGACCAGAAGATGGACAGGGCTGTTTCCAGCTGGGCTGAGGTTTTGGCCCCATTCAGCACTACGATCTTGCTGGCCCTGTAGGCAAGATTGGAGTTGAACTGCGAAGCCCTTTAGATGCTAGTCCCGAATCCCTGGATTCGTTGTACATTTCACTTCCTCAGAACAGCTAGAACAGTGCATCAGCACATCCTAGTTCTTAATTTTTGTTATACATTGCGTGTGTGTGTGTGTGCGTGTGTGTGTACAGAGGTCAGAGGACGACTTGCAGGAGTCTGTTATCTCCTTTCCACCCTGTGGGTCCCAGGAATCCATCTCAGGTCATTAGGCCTGGTAGCAAGTACCTTTACCTGCGGAGCCATCTTGACAGCCCACACCATCTCTTATGGTATAGATTCAAATCTATAGATAAAGATACAGAATGCAGACATGAATACTGTCTTGGAGCCATTACACAGGTGCCTATGGCATGAGGTTTAAAATCTTGTTTCCATGGCAGTCAGTGTTATGGGTCATTATTCTCAGCTGCAGGTGCAATTTGATGCTGTTGCTGACCATATCCCTAAGCCCATGCCTGGAGCCTTTACCCAGAGAAGGTCTGGTCCTTGGTCACAACATCTAGAGGTAGAACAGACCCTGTCCCATCATACCCCCAATAAAGACTGAGTGCACCCATCTATGTACCATGAGGGCCCTGCCCCTACTTACAAGGGTCAGGGATGATCTTCCCTGGATTTTCTAACCCAGGACCAGTTCATCTTGGAACCCAGTACCCAGAAGGTAGTAAGTAGTGCCTGACACAAAGAAGGTGCTCAGTATACAAAGGGCAAACAGACAAAGAAGTGGGTGCATTTTATCAAGAAGGCTAAGCTTTCTTTCTGACTGCCAAGTTGTATAATTCTAAGAATTTCCACTGGAGTCGAGTTAAGCACCTCACTCCAAAGTCATGCCCTGTGTGTTACTATTCAGCCACATCTACTGTAACAGGCAATGTGCCAGGTGTTATGCCCAGTGAAAACACAGGAGGCATAGCCTCCACTGTCTCCAGGGGAAAGGCAATACCTGTACACAAACATGGTTAGCAGGTGGTGGGACTGTGACAAATGCTGTGGGCAGCAAAGAACAAAACCACACAGCTCAGCTGGGGAGGTCAGGGAAGGCTCCAGGAGGGATGTGGGGCTCTGGCCAAGTGTAGGAATTCAGGGGAAGAAGGAAAGGTGAGGCATTTCAGTGGAGGGAGGTAAAGGTAAAGCTGGAAGCTGAGATATTTTAGGGGGTCCAGGGGTTCCCAAAGCAGAGTCAGGGGATTGTGGAGTGATAGGAGCTGAGGCTGGACTAGGGTCTATAGGCAACATCTTTAAGACAATGACCAGTCATCTATATGAGAAAGATCATCCTAGCTTAGGTGCACTAAGGTGGATGGGCAGGTGTGACATCAGAGGGGACCACAGTGCAGTGGTTCCAGGAGGCCTTGAACTGAGATATTACCGACAGGAATGAAGCGAAGAAGACTGATGCAAGTGGTATGTGGGGACAGAAGAATGTGGACATGGTGTGGTGGCTGTGTATGTGGAAAGTTATGAAATAAAGGCATAACTGGGCTCGAGATTACCTAGTAACCCACTGGTTACTAAGTAGATTATCTGAGTGCAAGGCAGGGGGGCAATTCCTGAAATAGAGGTGATAAAAGAAGTGGTCAGGTGTGGTGGCACACATCTTTAATCCCAGAACTCTCGAGGCAGAGGCAGGTAGATGGCTGTGAGAGTGAGGCCAGCTTGGTCTACATAGTGAGTTCCAGGCCAGCTGGGGCTACATAGTAAGACCCTGTCTCAAACAAAAAACCAAAACCAAAACAACAAAAAAGAGAAGTAGATTTGGAAGAAGAAAATGAGTCCAATTTCAAATGTGCTGATGTGAAAGACCCATGACACACTTAGAACCACATCTGAAAGTTCCATTTGTGACCTTGAAGCTCAGATCTGAGGTCAGGACCAGGAGCATCAGAAGGGAGAGACATCCATATACATGTAGGGTTGATGGAGGATGATAAAGATGAGCCAGGAATGCTCTTCAGCAAAGAGAGGAAGGGGACATGTGAAACACACTGCTGAGTGGCTAAGTCAATAGACGTGGCATGAAAAGTGGTCAGCAGTGTCACTTGCTCTAAGGACTGAGACTCACTGGCATAATCTGGCAATGAAAGGGCCGTTGGGGCTCTTACTCACCGTGACTTCCATGAAGTATAATGAGTTGGCAGAGAGGGACTGAATCAAAGCAGGAACTGGGGACATCTAGAGATGTGAGGGAAGGGAGCAGAATGTGGGGGCAAGGGAAGGGCTTCTGTGCATGGCTTTGATCTAAGGTGAGAGGGGCTTCCATGATTATGAGCCAGGAGGAACAAGCTAGCTGAAAGGGAGAAATTATGAGTTGGAATGGGAAGGAAGAACAGTGAGATCCATCTCAAGCCAAAGGAACTTCATTGCAAAAGGCTTGGCGTTGAGGGCTGGGGAAGTGGCTCAGGGAATTAAGTGCTTGTGCGAGCATGAGGAACTGATTTCAAATCTCCAGAACCTATGGAAAACTGGGTACAGTAGTGCTCATCTGTAATCCCAGAGCTCCTACGGAGAGATGGGCTACTGAGACTAGAGAATCCCCCAGAGCTTGTGAACCAGCTAGCCTGATGTACTCAGCGGTGAGCAGCGAAGAGACCTTGTCTCAAACAAGATGGAAGTCCAGATCTGACACCCAGGATTGTCCTTTGACCTCCACATGCTCCCTGTGACACACACAAGCCTTTACTTATACAGAAAAATGTTTGAAATACATACACCCATACATATCTGACACATAAAAAAGATTTGAGAAAAGGTTGGCGTTTGAGATATTGTCTGTCATAGCAGGTGATTTTGGAGTGAATCAGCCCAGAATTTAATCCTCTTCTGGTCTGGTGGCCCTGTAGCCTTGGTCTTTTCCCTATATTCTCTGAACCACAGTCTCTATTAAACAAACACCACCAACTCTACAGAATCCCTGTGGGAACTAGAGAGTGTATTTGATGCCTAGTTGGTACTCATTACATGGACAGTGATGTTCTAGTGTCTACAGAGCTGCTCTGATACCCACTTTGTTTCCAGAGCTTTCACTTCCTCTTGAAAGCCCTGTGTTTAGGGTCATTAAGACCTTAGTAGCATGTTTACCCTACCTAGCATGGCAAGTAGAGAGATTTTCCACAATGGTTCTTCCATCTGAAACCAGAGTTAACAGGTTACAAAATCCACTTGTACCCCCTGCTCAGATACAACAGAGCTATGCGTGCAGGTCCTTCAGAATTCTCACACACTATACGTTTGAACAAAGGCTAAGACTCAACGGCTGTTATAGGCCACTGAACCCAAATAGCTTGCAAACAAAGAAGGTTCCAGTAGTAGTTCAATTATTCTAACAGTGTTCCACCCCATTTTTATCCTCATTCACTTACCAGGGCCTCACACGGAAAGCCTCAGGTCCTCTAGCAGGAGCAGAAGAGGTGTGACATGGAGATAGAGGTGGGGGAGTTGAAACAAAAGAAGCCCACAGCATCAGCTTTGGTTTAGTCTTCCAGCCTGCTTTCAAGGCTCACTTAGCTGAGCACCATCCCTTTCAGTCCTCATGAAATAAACCAGCATATATGGGGCTGGAGAGATGACTCGGTGGTTAGGAGCACTGGTGGCTCTTGCAGAGGACCAGGGTTCAGTTCCCAACATCCATGTCCCACCACAACTGTCTGTAATTCTACTTCCAGGGGAATCCAATGCCCTCTTCTGGTCTCTGTGGGCATTGCACACACATGGTACACTTGCATGCATATAGATAATACACTCGTACACATAAAATAAAAATAAATTAAACAACAACAACAACAACAAAAGACTCAAGTTCCCAACATCCATGTCCCACCACAACTGTCTGTAATTCTACTTCCAGGAGATCCAATGCCCTCTTCTGGTCTCTGTGGGCATTGCACACACATGGTACACCTGCATGCATATAGATAATACACTCATACACATAAAATAAAAATAAATTAAACAACAACAACAACAACAACAAAAGACTTACCATGCAGTTAGTTTCTTCCACCCAGGAGTCTGGCTAGGGCTGGAATCTGTACTTGAATAATACAGAATGAAGCTTGGCTTGTATGTTGGGCTTGGTACCCCTCAACACTTGACTGTCCTAACACGATTGAATTCTTTAAATGTATTACCACTGTCCTCTTTCACAGATAAGGAAATGAAAGCTCATTTCCCTGGCATCTACTGAAGGTAGGTGTAGCTTTGCTCTCTGATTGCATCCTTGGATGTGAACACGTCTTATTTCTCCCATGAGCTTGGAGCTCCATGAAGAGAAAGCAGTTGTATATGGCTCCTTCTTGTATCCTGGGCAGTGCTTGGCTCTTGCACCCCCACCTTGCTCTTCTGCTTTCCTTCTATCTGAAACCAATACTGGGTCTTGGAATTAGATGTGATCATGTCTCCCACCTGCTCAAACCCCTCTTCTTTCTGTCACCCAAATTCTCTACCTTGACATTCAAAGTCTTCCAAAGTGTGACTCCCCCAACTGACTCCCTCATTCCTTCGCTCTGCCTGAGAGAAGGTCTTTTAGAGTCCACTCTGATGCACACTCTCACTGGCAAGTCTTCTGGATGCTGCTCCTTGTTCCTGGAATTAACTTATTTTCCACACATTTATGCATTTGAAGGCTCAGTTGTCATTAACTGTTCTGATCTGGCCTCTGTTCCTCAGGTCAGAATCAACCTCTGGACATTTCTTACCTAATTCACTATCTGAGTGGATAGTTTTCATTATGGGCCTCTAGTTTTTTTTGTGAGGACAAGAACTTTTCTTTCTTTATTTGTATGTCCACTGTGTACTTAGCACAGTGTGCTGGAAAGCTTCAGTTGTCCACTTGACACACCTGGATGGAGGAATTTCCTCCACTGGATTGGCCTCTGGGTGGGACATTTTCTTGACTGTTGAATGAGATGGGATGGCCCAGTCCACTGTGGGAAGTGCCACCCATGGGAAGGTGGTCCTGTGTTGTATAAGAAAGCAGATTGAGCAGGGGCCAAGGGAGCAAGCCAGTAAACAGCATGGTCTGTGCTCCAGGTTCCTGTCCTGAGTTCCTGCCTTGGCTTCCCTTGTTGATGGCCTATGAGCTATACGCCAAATAAACACTTTCCTCCCCAAGTTGGTTTTGGTCTGTGTTTTTATCACAGCAATAGAAAGTAACTAAAACACACAGCATCTGGTACATAGTAAGTACTCAGTAGTTGCATTTGTGTGTCTTGGTCCACATTGTGCCACCACAATGGAATCCCTGAGACAGAGTAATTTATAAAGAATACAACTTTGTTCTTGAGGCTGGGAAGTCTGGAAGCATGGTGCTGGTACCCGCTCAGCACCAGCAAGGGCTCAGCACCTGCAGAAAGAAGAGTATCGTGTAGCAGGATGCAGAAGGCATCCTAAAGGGAACTTGCCTTGGACAGGCATGGTGGGTACACATTTAATCCCATCACTCTGGAGGCAGAGGCAAGTGCATCTCTGTGACTTTGAAGCCAGCCTAGTCTACACAGTGAATTCTAGGCTACATAGTGAGACCCTGTCTCAAATTAAAAAAAAATATTTTACTTATTTTTATTTTACTTTATGTGTACATTGCCTGGCATGTACGTAATGTTACCATGTTCTGTAATGCCCACAGAAGTCAGAAAAGGTTGTTGGATCCCCTGGAACTGGAGTTATAGGTGGTTGTTAGCCCCCATGTGGGTGCTGGGAATTGAACCTGGGTCTTCTGCAAGAGCAGCCAGTGCTTTTGACCACTGAGCCATCTCTTCAGTCCAGTCTCAAAGGTTTTTTCCATCTCTGCAGCCCAGTCTCAAAGGTTTGTTTGTTTGTTTTTTAAAGGAGCTTGCTTTTATCAAAAAGTCACTTCCCAGATAACCTACTCACCCATGAATCCATTCATGATGACAGAGTCCTTATGACCTCCCAGGGGTCCCACCTCTTGACGATGCTGCACTAACAACCAAGTTTCTAGCACTTGAAATTTAGGAGTACCCACAAGTCATAGTACTTAACATTTAATACTAAGAATACAGCATAAATAGCCGGTACAGTTACTTTTTCATAACTGTGACTAAATACCTGACAGAAACAGGTTAGAGGAGGCAAGATTTACTGTGGCTCATGGTTTCAAAGGGTTCTGTCCATGGTGGCTTGGGCAAAACTTCGTGGCAGTGAGAGTGTGTTCTTACCTCATGGTGGACAGGAAGTATGCAATAGAGATAGGAAATGGTGACTAGGTATAACCTTCAAAGACCCACCCCCACGGGTCTCCTTCCTTCAGCTAGGCACCTACCTAAAATTTCTACTACTTCCCAAAATAGCCCCATCTGCTGGGGGTCAAGAGTTCAACCACAGGAGCCTGTGGGGACATTTCATATTCAGTGGTAACAGATGGAGTTCATCTGTCCTCACCATACTAGCCAACGCTGTGCTCTGTACAAGATTAAAACTCTGGATTGTCACATTGAATCTTCACAAGTCCACAAAGCAGGTGCTTTTATTAATCCTGATTTATGGATAGGAATATTGAGGCTCTTACGGAAATTAAATAACTTGCCTAAGATCCCACAGCTGTTAAGTAATGGAGTCAGGATTCAACCCTAGCAGCTTGACTCCTAAACCACTCACTATTCAGAGGGTGAGCACACAGGGTGCAACTACAAAGTGATATTCATTGTGCTATAATTTTGCCTGCTGGGTCTCATAAACACAGTTAAAAGATGAAATATCTGTCCCCAGGATCAGCCTAAAATATACTATGCAGATGAAGCAGACCATGAATGCTGTTCTCCATTAAAGAAATGATTTCTTTGCCCACACGGCCACGTTACACGCCTGTCACATCCACACTGCCTTGTATCCCCAACCAAACCCACCCAACTCAAAATAAAGATGCACATGCAGTTTTCAATTACTAAACCATCTTTACTCTGTAATGTACATGAGACTACATACTGGGTGTTTAAGCTAAACATGTGCACAAACTTAGCATTGAATCACAGATCCTGGGCCAGTGAGATGACTCAGTGCATAAAAGTGCTTGCTGTCAAGCCTGACGGCCTGAGTTCAATCCCAGCAACCCACATGGTGGAAGGTGAGAACTGACTCCTGCAAGTTTTCTCTGACCTCCACATGCACACCATGACATATATGCCCCCTCCCAATAAATAAATATCACAATAAAAATTGTAATAAAAATTTTAATGAACCACAGGATCCTTTACATCTTCCTCTATTTGCAAAAATCAAAATTCCCAAGTGGGGCGTGGTGATACACACCTTTAATCCCAGCACTTGGGAGGCAGAGGCAGGTGAATCTTTGTGAGTTCAAGGCCAGCTTGGTCTACATAGTGAGTTCCAGGCAGTTGGAGCTATAGGAAGACCCTCTCAAAAAGAAAAAAAAAAAAAAAAAAAAAGAAAAAGAAAAAAATTGCCCAGAGTCCCCCGGTGGTCTCACCCTGTAGCTCTACACCTTTCCCTTTCACTATCTAGCAGATCTTTCAAACTGTGTCACTTTGTCAATATGCGTTAATGGTTTTCTCCTTCTTCCTGGTTACTTGCTCTGCAACACCCAGGGTTTTATAGCCCCCAAATGACTTGTGTCTTGGGGTACACAATTTTTATTCTAATGTAGGTGTCCTTCTGCCTACCTACAGAATGGGGACAGTTAGAGCAGCCCTGTCAGGCCCCAGAGGACAGGGCTGCAGACCACAAAGGTAAACAGGCTGGCTAGATAGGAAGGGAGAAATGGCAGCAGGGCTGAGGCTAGGACAGAGCAGCGGAGGTTCCCATGACTTCATTAACCTCTGGGGCATTGTTCTTTCCCATGTCGCCAGGGCATTTTGATAACATTTGCACACTCAGGCCTACAGCTGGGATTGTAGGAGCTGCCTATGGCTAGGGAAGAGTTTGAACCACAGCTGGGAGAGGCAGATCACAGCCAAAGGGGCTGGGGGTGGGGTGGGTGTATGAAGGAAATGACCTCCTCTGTCCCTCAACCACTGTTACCAAGACTTTTTGCAGAGGCCTGTACAGAATTCCAGACTTTTTAAGTTGGAAATAATCCTGAGAATCAGGCTTTGAATAAAATCAGAGTACCCTTGCCTGGCATTTGTGAGGACCTGGGTTCAATTCCCAGCACCAAAGAATAAATAAGTAAAATAAAATAAAAACACAACCTAGAGTTTCTCATAGCATAGTTGGTACAAACATTTCTAGATTTTTCTCTGTGTGTGTAGTACTGTTCTCACTACACCCAAAGCTCTGTGAGACCATAGCCATTCCCAGTCTTCATACCTACACTGTGGGGCCTACCACGTTGCCTGGCCTGCTAAGTGCTCAGTAAACACCGGCTGGGAACGTGAATCCACAAGGATAATTTAAAGAGAAAAAAGTCCAGTTTCTGTTCTTTGCTCCATTGTCCACTGGCTTATGCTATCAGGAAACAACTGGAATGTTAGTTCCTTATCTGTGAAAGGGAATTCCTGTCCTCACTACTTTTTGGAGACAATTCTGAACTCAGGAGGCAAAGTTAATGAAGAGCTTTGATGACTACAATTTTCTTTGTAACTATCACTATGTCCAAATTAATATTGTATTGCAGTCTCTCATGGGCTCCACACCAGAGGTTCTCTAATACCGACTAGGGAAGACTGTTTCAACTTTAGGAATGGCTATGTCATCTCATATGCCAGGGTACCTCAAGAATGCTGCTGGGGAGTGTAACTCAATGGCAGAGCACTTACTTGCCTAGCATGTGTGAGGCCCTGGATTTTATTTACTTTCCAACTATGAAGAGAAGATTAATTATTTAATTAACTAGTTAATTAATTATATAGTACTGGAGACTATTAGTACAGGGACTCACACATGTTAGGCAATCACTCTACCACTGAGCTATATATATATCTAGCCCTTTTTATTTATTATTTATTTATTTATTTACTTATTTATTTTTATTTTGAGGTATGGTCTGTTTTAAGTTACCTACCCAGGCCTTGAACTCATTTTGTAGACCAGGCAGGCCTTAACTTGTGATCCTCCTGCCTCAGCCTCATGAGTAGCTTAGATTATGTATCTGTGCCACTAGGCCCAGCTTGGGGGAGAATTTATAATCACCTCTCTTCTATGCTGTTTGCTATCAGCCTTGTCCCCATGCCCTGGACATACAAATGGTAACTGCAAGGCTTAGGGTATGTCAGGTGGGTGGATTTAATAGCCCCCTTCACTCCTTCAAGCCCAAGTGCTTCTGTGTACCCTGCAAATTTACAGGGTAAAACAGTTCAGATTGCAGGGCCTGCAAGGTGGCTCAGCGGGTAAAGGAAAGGCACATGTTGCCAAGCCTGACACCTGAGTTTGATCCCTTGAACCACAAGGTGTAAGGAGAGAACAAACTCCAACTTCTGGTGGATTTAATAGCCCCCTTCACTCCTTCAAGCCCAAGTGCTTCTGTGTACCCTGCAAATTTACAGGGTAAAACAGTTCAGATTGCAGGGCCTGCAAGGTGGCTCAGCGGGTAAAGGAAAGGCACATGTTGCCAAGCCTGACACCTGAGTTTGATCCCTTGAACCACAAGGTGTAAGGAGAGAACAAACTCCAACTTCTACATGTGTACTGTAACACACACACACACACACACACACACACACACACACATACACACCTCATAGCTTCATTTTTCAGGTACAATAAATGCATCTATCTATCTATCTATCTATCTATCTATCATCTATCTATCTATCATCTATCTAATCTATCTATCTATCTTT
>NW_008353600.1:71761-78887 GCF_000622305.1 Nannospalax galili | reverse complement strand
AGAGAGAGAGAGAGAGAGAGAGAGAGAGAGAGAGAGAGAGAGAAATATTCATACTGCTCAGACAAAACCCTGGGATATGAATTAAGATGCCAGCCTTCATCCTGATGGCCAAAGGGTCTTTACTTTTCTAAAAGCAGCCACCTCCTTCAGGATGGAAAGTATGCCCTGTCTGTGTCACAGGTGGGATATAGCTTCAGCTTGTTGCTGAAAGAGGCCCTGGGGCTCCTCCCTCTACACAATGCTTTGCATATTCAAAGGTCCTGAGTCTCTGCAGGGGACATCCCAAAGCTCTGTAGCCTCAGTTTCTTTCTATGACCTATCGACATTTTCCTCTCTAATTTCTTTTTTTAATGAAGGAGCAGGGGTTTCCAGATTCATGCAACCCAGGTTGGCCTTGAATTGAGTGTGTAGATGAAGATGGCCTTGAACTCCTGATCCTCCTGTCTCTACCTCCCAAATGCTGAGATTATAGACACATGCCACCACACTGGCCTGCTGCAATATTTCTTGAGGCAGGATCTTGTTATTCTGCCCAAGTTGATCTGAATTCCTGGCCTCAAAGGATCATCCTGCCTCAGTCTCTTGAGAAACTGGGACTGTGGGTGTGCATTACCACATCTACCACCTTCTCCTTTGAACAACCAAAACCCAGCCATGGTTTCTCTTGGATTTCCTAATACACTGAGGACACAGAGCAAGGCACTTCTGGGGCCACAGGAGGTCCATGAGCCTGCACTATCCTGTGAGATCTCTAACCTTGAATTTGGTCCTTGAAGGCGGTTCCTTGTAAGGGGTGGAAGTGTAGTTTGGTGACAGAATGAGAACTTGCCTAGCATGCCAGAGATACTAGATTTGATATTCAGTACCACAAGAAATAAATGTTTTCTTTCATGTGCTTCAGCTAATAATCTAATGTATCAATGCTCCTGGCTGCTGTTTGCTGAGAACTAGGTTGCAAGCATTATCTGGCTTACTTTTCACCCCAAACAATAAGGAAACGACTATATAGTCTTTTGTTTGTACAAACAAGAAAACTGGTGCCTCATAGTTAAATAGATGCCACACATCACCCGGGTAGTGGCTGAATTGGGCTTCAAAAGTCAGACAGTGAACAATTCATGCCCTCAGTCATTCCCCGACACTTACTTGAATACCTGCATCCTAAAATTTAAATATTTTTCTCCTTGACAATTCTCTGTATTCTTTAAAGGGCATCTCAAAAGTACCCCAATAATGAGACCTGTTCTCTGCCTTTTCCTCCCCAGCAGTGTTCTGTTCACAGGCCCTTGCAGCCCTTGCTTTCCTCCTGCCTTTGTCCTGCAGGATGCCGCTCCTGTCCATTCCTGGCTCCCTACTCCCACAAAACATGTTTGATGAGTGAAGTCATGATGAATACTCACTGGACTCTGCCACAAGCTGGTCTGGGGACCAGGGTGAGCATCATGTTCGGTTGAAGTCCTGGAAGAGAGGGAATGAGTGAAAGGCATGACACTGCCTTTTGGAAGTTTATGACCTAATCAGTTTATAACTTGAAGTGAGGAGCCCAAGCTTTATGATGTGACATGTCAGCAAGGGCAAAGTATTTGTGTCTAGATATTGACAAGGGAGGCAGGACAATGGAAGATGCTTCCTGGAATAGGCAGTAATTCACATGATTCCAAAAATATAAATGGTGCTGGGGCAGGTTGGGGGTGAGGAGGGAAGCTCATGTCTGAAATCCCAACACTTAGGAGGGTGAAGCAGGAGGATTGCCATTAGTTTCAGACCAACCTGGTCCACAAAATGGGTTCCAGGCCAGCTTGGGTTGTAGAGACTCTAATATATTTAAAAATATTTTATTTATGGCCGGGTGTGGTGGTGCACACCTTTAATCCCAACACTTGGGAGGCAGAGGCAGGCAGATCTCTGAGTTCAAGGCCAGCCTGGTCTCCATAGCGAATCCAGGCCCACTGGGGCTACAGGGAGACCCTTGTCTCAAAAAGACCAAAAAAATAAAACCTTTTTTTATTTATGAATTTTTATTTTATGAGTGTATTGCCTGTGTATAAGTGCACCCATGTTGCGCAATGCCCATAGAGGTCAGAAGAGGGTGAGAGATCCCTTGGAACTGGAGTTATGGACAGTTGTTAGCTGCTGTATGGGTGCTGGGAATCGAACACAAGAGCAGTCAATGATCTTAACCACTGAGCCTGGTCTCTAGCTCATATATATATATATATAATGCTTAGTATCCTTTTAGCCCCATCCCTTAGTTACTCTTTCCTCTCCCCATGGACAATGGATACCATTAGTGTCTTTCAGATTCCTCTGGAGAAAATCTTCTCATATGCCAGAATGTATATGTATATAACATATTTTAGCCACACATTATACATATGTGCAAAATATAATTTACACATACATTTTTATGTGTTGATGTTGGCTGAGGATGCTTGATAATATAAACAGGTCACCCATTAAAATCAAATAGCTAGGCATAGTGGTGCCCATGTATAATTCCAGCACTTAGGAGGCTGAGACAGGAGGCTCACATGTTTGAGGAATGTCTAGGCTACAGATAGAATTCAGCCTGAACTACACAGTGAGAGCTTGTCTTAACGACAACAACAGAAAAGCTAGGCATAATGGCATATGCTTATGATCCCAGTGCTCTGGAGGCAAAGGCCAGCCCTGGTTTACATAACAAGTTATAGGCAACCCCGTGCTACATATGAGACCCTGGTTCCAATAAATAAATAAATGAATGAATAAATAAAATAAAAGTCCAATCCTTAATAAGCTTGCATTGTGCACATGTTTTGTTGGTAACTTGTCCCACAAGATGGATACTATCTATAAAGAGTGCCTGTTTAGTTCAGAACAGGTTGAGATTGGTTTATTTGAGCTTTTTCAAGTAGGGGTGGCCTGGGTCAAGGGGTAGGCTAGGGATCACAGGAAGAGTGAGCAGGGCCAAATTCTGTTTTTATTGATTTATTTGTATTTTTATGATTTATTTATTTATTTATTTATTTATTTATATGTTATGTGTTTTGTTTGCATGTATGCAAGGGCACCATGAGCATACAATGCCCACAGAGGCCAGAAGAGGTGTCAGATCCCTTGGAACTTGAGTTATGTACAGTTGTTAGCTGCCATGTGGGTACTGGGAACCAAACCTAGATCCTTTGCAAGAATAGCCAGTGCTTTTAAGTACTGAATTATCTCTCTAGACCCCAGTTGTGGTTTTAAAAGAGAATGAATCCGGCTTCTCTCCTCAGTGTCCTTGGAAACCTATCAGAAAGTGAATCATTGTGAAGCAGCTTTGGTCTTCTCCAAAAAATAATGCTGCCATTGAGGTCACCTTCTGAGGGAAGAGCTTGGTGTGGAATGGCCTGGGGATGACAAGAGCAAAGGACTATAAACAATTATTGTCACTTAAAGTAATAAATGTGTGCACTGATGCTTTTAAAAAATGCACAGAAATGTACAGATCACACTGATTACATGTAGAAGGCCTCAGTGAGCCATAAAATGAAATGCAGTACATAAAAGTTACAATATTGTCTCGTAAGTTTTCCTGAAGACTGACATATCATTTATGATAAGCATTAATTAGGAGTAATTAATAATACTCCCTGCCTTTTTGTAGAATTTATAATGAGTTTTTTTTTTTTTAAAGAACAATGTGAGGGGCTGGAGAGATGGCTTAGCGGTTAAGAGCACTGGCTGCTCTTGCAGAGGACCCAGGTTTGGTTCTCAGCAATATGGTGCCTAGCAACCATTCATAACTCCAGTTCCAGGGGATCTGACATCCTCTTCTGTCCTCTGCAGGCATTGCACGACATAAGTGCACTTACAGACATGCAGGCAATACATTCATACAGATAAAATAAAAATAATAATGCCCATGGAGCCAGTTCCTTTAACCACTTAGCCATCTCTCCAGCCCAAAAGATAATAAATAAAATGTGTAAAAAATTGAAAAAGAATAATATGAGGCTGGGCATGGTGGCATATATCTTTAATTCTAGCACCTGGGAGCAAGAGGCAAGTGGATGTCTGGGAGTTCGAGGCCAGTCTGGTCTACACAGTGAGTTCTAGGCTAGCCAAGGTTACACAGTGAGAGCCTGTCTCAATAACAACAACAATAATAATAATAATAATAATAAATAATAATTTGAATATATTTTGAGGTCATGGTTTTGCAGGCATTTTAGGGGTGTGTAGATGGACTCCAAGGACTGCTTCATGCTAGGCTAGGGTTCTGTCTACCACCATGCTCTGTCTTACCTCTGGAGGCATTTTTATTTTGACAGGGTCTCCCTAGTCCCAGCCCACTTAGAACTTACTATGTAGACCAGACTGGTCTTGATCTCACAGAGACCTGCATGCCTCTGCCTCCTGAAGGCTTGGATTAAAGGTTCATACCACCACACCTTGCATCTCTGGAGACATTTTTTAACTTTAATAATTTAATAAATTTTGAGATTTTTTTTAAGTACCCAGAGCTCATATAAAAACTTGATCAAGGAGCTGGCAAGATGCCTCAGTGAGCGTAGGGGTAGTAAATGCACTTTTTACTTTCCCATTTATGATGGGCTTATCAGGACGTACCCTCTTCACAAGAAAACGAGTAAATGAAGCGTGCAGGTAGGACCACTGACCAAGACCACTCTATGGGGGAACAGCAGTTTATCTGAGAGCAAACAGGCAGCCTTTCAGGGAGCAGAGAAACAGCAATCAGCAGTGTAAATCAGACATCTTTGTAGACAGTTAGGTGCTTGGGTAACTTTCCATGACATAGGCTGGGTAGTTTAGCTTGGGATTAGTTGGTGTTCTGATAAGCAGAGGGACTTTCCAGGGCTGAGTTCGGACCCGCCATTTTAAAATATTGAGAGCCGTGCCGCCATTTTAGGAGTCTGCCTGGAATCTAACAAGGAGTGTCTGAAGGGTGCAAGCAAATAAAACAAGTTAAAATGGGGTCATTCTTACTCCCACATGATTGTTGTGTTTATAAGAAATAAGAAGAGGGGAAGATGGCTGGGAATATAGCTCAGTGGTAGTGTTAGCTTGGTATGTGTGTGGCCCTGGGTTACATCTCCAGGACTGATGAAGGAAGGAAGGATGGAAGGAAGGAAGGACGGAAGGAAGGAAGGAAGGAAGGAAGGAAGGAAGGAAGGAAGGAAGGAAGGAAGGAAGGAAGGAAAGAGGGAAGGAAGGAAAAGAAAAAAGAAAAGAATAGAGAACGTTGTAAGAAGACAGATACATGAGAAGATGCTTCAGGCAAAGATGGTGAAGATGGAGGTGGAAAATGGGGAGATGTGTCTACAAGCCAAGGATTGTTGGCTATCTTTGCTAGGACATAGGCATGGAGTCCCAAGAAAGAATCAACATTGCCCACCTCCTGACTTCAGCCTCCAGAACCATGAACCCACCCATTTCTGTTGTTGAAACTGCCTAGATTTTGGTCTCTTTTTGTTTGTTCATTTTGTTTTTTGACACAAGGTCTTATGTAGCCCAGGCTGGACTTGAACTGTCTATATAGCCAAAGATGAACTTGAACTCCTGATCCTCTTGCCTCACCTCCCAAATGGAGTTGTGAGGGATTTCTCATTGACTGGGTAAGAGCGGACAGCTTATCTGTTCCTTCCGGTCTCCAAAATGGGAGTCTGGCAGGCTGAGCAAGTCCCAGCTTCCTGAGTTTTAGTCTGTGTGGAGGAGGTATTGGGCATGCTCATAAGTAGGGTGGAATGAAGGCCCATGGTGAAGGAAGAGTCTGGAAATGCCTTAGCTGTTAGCTAGTATTGAGCAACAGATGTATACTGATAAAGTCTTCTTTTTCTTTTTAAAAAAAGATTGATTTTTTTATGAGTATGAATGATTTGCCTGCATGTATATATGTGTACCTCGTGCATGCCAGAGTGTGTCAGATCCCTGAGCTGAAGTTACAGACCCTCCATGTGGATTCTGGGAACTACCTGGGTCCTCTGCAAAAGCAGCATGTGCTCTTAACTGCTGAGTCATCTCTCCAGCCCCCTGAAGTCTTCTTTTTTAGACAGCAATGACCTTAAGGGAAGTTTTGAATAGCTAACCATTCATTGAATGTTCCTTCAGTGATCCACACTATGACATATGCAGATAGGTCCTAGAATCAAGTCACTTAATTCTTACAGTAACAGCAATGGAGTCTGGGGGTCCCAGGAATCCCCCTCAGGTTATCAGGGATGATGAGGGGTCTTGGAGGGATACAGTGGAGTGGTCCCACAAAAGCAAGCCTTGTGCATGCCTTTTTGTCTCTTTCATCACTGAATTTTCAGGGTCTAACTCAGTGCCCGGGGCAGAGTAGGCATTCCACAGATGTCTGAGATAAGTGAAGACAGTGACCTCTTGCCAGATGATTGTGAGTCATGACATAAGAGCATGCCCATGCATGTGGACTCGCTGCATCCCCTCTTTGACCTTCAGAAAAAGATGAGAACAAGTATTACCACTATTACGGCGTTTATTGCTGCTGTAATAGTTATCATTCTGTATTTTCAAACAAGAGAATTGATAGGGAGCATGGAGAGGTTCAGTTTCTCCAGGGTAAGTTAAGGCTAGAGTTGGGGGTGTAACTCATTGGCAGAGTGCTTGCCTAGAATGTATAAGGCCCTGGGTTGAAGCCCCAGCACTGCAAAAACAAGGACAAAAGGCAATTTGAGCTACCTAGACTCAGTGCATCTCAGGTCTTCTAACTCCAAGCCCCAGGTCTCTCCCTGTACATGCTGATGACTGTAGGTAAACTGAATCCACAACAGACTCCCTTCTTTTTCTATAATATACTTTTCTTTACATACATTTATTTTATGTGTGTGTATGCTTGAGTATATGTAAGTGGTTAAGAGCACTGACTGCTCTTGCAGAGGACCCAGGTTTGATTCCCAGCATCCACATGGCAGCTAACAACCATCCATAACTCCAGTTCCAGGGGATCCAACACCCTCTTCTGACCTCTGCAGGCATTGCATAACATGGGTGCACTTCTATGCATGCAGGCAATACACTTATACACATAAAATAAAAGTAATAAAATATTAAAAAAGAAGAATCTGGGACTGGAGAGATGGTTCAGCGGTTTAGAACAGTGACTCTTCTTGCAGAAGACCTG
>NW_008353600.1:15997-71721 GCF_000622305.1 Nannospalax galili | reverse complement strand
GCAGCTCACAAACTCCTGTAACTCCAGCTCCAGGGTATCCAATGCCTCTGGCTTCTGGAGGCTCCCCCACAACCATACGCATAATTTATATATATATACATATACATAAATATGTATATATATGAGAGACGGGATTTCCCTGTAGCCCCAGCTGGCCTGGAAGTCGCTCTGTAGACTAGGCTGGCCTTGACTTTGCAGAGCTCCACCTGCCTGTGCCTCCCGAGTGCTGGGATTAAAGATGAGTGCCACATGGCTGACAAAAATAAAATCTAAAGAAAAGAAAAACGATAAATACAAGCGAGAAGGAAATATACAAAGACACAAATGAAAACTAACCGCCAACCAAACAAATAAACAAAACCCAGTCTGAGAACTATAGACAGTGACCAAGTATGTGGGACAAATGACCTTATGGCCCTCAATGACTTTTTACTGACATCAGTGTTATGACCACATGCTGCCAATCACATCAGGGAACCACAGAACGAGAAAATTAAAGCCAACACAATGTCACCAGGCCAATTTCTGCAAGTCAGAAAGGTGAAGGAGTTTACTCCCAGTTGCATACCTAGCCAGGCAGGGAGAGGAACAGAACCCAGATCTTTTGGTGGCCCTGGTTCTAAGTCTCTCTCTCTCTCTCTCTCTCTCTCTCTCTCTCTCTCTCTCTCCTATCTTTAAAAAAATATGTTATTATTTTTATGTGTATGAGTATATTGTCTGCATGTGTGTAAAAGCACCCATGTCATGCAATGCCTGTGGAATTAGAAGAGGGCTTGAATTCCTTTGGAAGTGGAGATTCAGACAATTGTTAGCTGCCATGTGGGTGCTGGGAATCAGACCTGGGTTCTCTGCAAGAGCAGCCAGTGCTCTAACTGCAGAGCCATCTCTCCAGTTCCCAAGGTCTTTTTGCTTCTCCACAGGACTCTGAGGGACCCAGAGCAACCAAGGTTTTCCTATGGCGGAAAGAAACAGCACTTCCTTCAGGTACCCACAAAGACAGCTAGGGCATAGGACCCCAGGGGTGGAGTTGCCAGCAAAAGCTGCTTTGTGGGCAGACTGTGATCCCCTGTGTGCCAGGACAGAGCGTGGGACATCTCCACAGGTAGGTAAATACCAGATGGGCTCATGATCGGAGTATATGGTGACAGTATTTCAATTCCACAGTCTTAACCAGTAGGGCATTTTGCCAGTCTGTGTTCCCACATCCTCCGCTGGCTCCTGGGCCCACCCGTTTCTATATTGAGTTGCTCCTCACCATAAATAACGAACAGGAGCCAGGCACGAAAGAAAGCCTGTTCCATGGGCCAACAAAGGGCAGGAAGTGTCGGGCGGTGGCCCTATGTGTCCCTCCCAGAGCCCAGCTCACCTGGTTGGGCTATGGAGCCTTTGTGCAAAAAAAATGTCAGGCCCAAGTCCCCAACTTCCTGCCATTTGTCAGGCTGTGCCGTGACCCGGAGTTCACCGAGATGCTTGCTGCTCCCAACAATACACACATACATCCTTTGGAAAAATTCTCTCTTCAATCCCGTCTAGGCTTAAGGGCTTTTTATGGAAGCAGCTGCAGGGCCCCAGACTGAATGATGGAAAGTTTAGGTTGTGTTTCTGACCTCTACTGGAAAGAGGAGATGCAGGACTTTGGGTCTGGGACACCAAAGCATGGGACTGACACCCAGGAGCCATGAACCCACGGTGGAGGGTCTGTGGTGCATTGCTTCCTGCTCCTGCCCAATTTTGTGGAAGTCTCATCCGAACTACTTCCATAGAAGCTCAGAGACCACCACTGCCCAAGAACAAGACAGACTCAGAGTCACTGTACCCTGTGGCTGGCTGATGGGGTAGGCTGGTAAGGCTTAGGATCAAGGTGAACATCTAAGACAGCATGGAACAGACATGTCCAACTTGTAGCCCACAGACCACACGCAGCCACAATCGGCCACATAGCTATGAATGGAGACAAACACCAAAAAATAAACTTGCTTAAAATATTAAGAGATTTCTTTGGGGTAGGGGACTGAAGAGACGGCTCAGTGGTTAAGAGCACTGACTGCTCTTGCAGAGGACCTGGTATCAATCCCAGCACCCACATGGTGGCTAACAACCATCTGTAACTTCAGTTCCAGGGGATCTAACACCCTCTCCTGACCTCCACGGGTCAGGTACAACACAGGTGCCCTCACACACATGCAGCCAATACACTCATACATATAAAATAAAAATAATAAATAAAATATTAAAAAAATAAAATACTAAGAGATCTTTTTGAGATTGTTTGTGTGTGTGTGTGTGTATGTGTGTAAATCCATTGCACAGTTCTTGAACATAAACTTTGTAGTTGATAACATCATTTTGTGATGTCAAAAGACTGGACATATTTGAAAGGGATGGTGGCCAGTTGGGATCACCAATATCAGGAACAGCCAAGGCAGTGGCGGGGTTCTAGGCTTGACCACGTGGGAGGAAAATCAGAACAGCTTCTCCTACTGACAACAGAGCAATGGATTTACCAAGGCTCTGCTTGCTTGAGTTGCTGCTCTGCCCTGGCCAAGACTACATAATTGGTGGCATGCAGACATGAGGGAGACATTGACAAAGCAGTGAGCTGTCCTCTTTGAATGGAAGGAAGAGGGATGTTGCTGAATCTTCCATCTGGCTACTACCTACTCCTTTGAGGACGGTCTTGAGATGATGCTCTGAATTGAAGAAAAAGAAAGCTGGGTGAATTGGTCTATGGTGATCAGCTTACTCAAGTTCAAGAGCTGTCCTTTATTCCAGGGTTATGTTTTTCCTCCCTTCTTCCTACTGCTCAAAGGTGCTTTTATTCACGGTAATATGGTACCTAAGAATTATTTGTATGACGAAGCAGAAAGTGGGCAGTCCATGCCAGCTTTCCAAATCAAAACAACAGCCCTGACTGGGGGCAACAGACTGCTGCCCTCAGGGAGGTTTTGCCCAGTGGGAGGTCACAGGCCTGTAGGGGATTCTGTGAAAAAGGCAGAGGGAGGCTCCTTGGTTGCCTCCACCTGCTTCAGTAGCACTGGCTGAATAGATGAACAAATGATCAGAGAGCATCAGATGGGACATGAGAAAACCCGGGTTGGAGGGTCAGGTCTTGAGAAAGTGGAAGAAATACAGAGGTTGGGGCACCAGCCCAGACAATCACATGGAGGCCCAAAAGAGCACAGGGTGGCTGTGAGGCACAATACGTACTGGAGGAGTGGAATTCATGTGATCTTAAAGAAGTGGAAGCTTCCCTTGAAAACTGTGTTCAGACTTGATGTAGCCAGGAGCAGGGAACCATGGAATGTTCTTGAACAAATTACCTGGAAATGACAGTTGATATCTATTCTTTGGTGACTGAGAGTGAAAGAGCTGGAAGGGTAGGGGTGTGGGGATGGGGGATGGTGCTGCTAAGAGGCGCTGTCAAGATGCCAAGGGTTCAAGAACGTGGCAGGTGATGGTCTGGGAGTCTCAGGGAATTCTGAAGTGGCTGCAGAGATGGGATTACACAGAAGGTGGAGGGAATTCTGAAGTGGCTGCAGAGATGGGATTACACAGAAGGTGGAGGGAATTCTGAAGTGGCTGCAGAGATGGGATTACACAGAAGGTGGTGGGTGTGAGGCACAATACGTACTGGAGGAGTGGAATTCATGTGATCTTAAAGAAGTGGAAGCTTCCCTTGAAAACTGTGTTCAGACTTGATGTAGCCAGGAGCAGGGAACCATGGAATGTTCTTGAACAAATTACCTGGAAATGACAGTTGATATCTATTCTTTGGTGACTGAGAGTGAAAGAGCTGGAAGGGTAGGGGTGTGGGGATGGGGGATGGTGTGGTGAAGAGGCGCTGTCAAGATGCCAAGGGTTCAAGAACGTGGCAGGGGATTACACAGAAGGTGGAGGGAATTCTGAAGTGGCTGCAGAGATGGGATTACACAGAAGGTGGAGGGAATTCTGAAGTGGCTGCAGAGATGGGACTACACAGAAGGTGGAGGGCTTGGAACAAGGTGGACCATAACCCTGGTTTGGGGTCTGCTGACTTTGAGGGGAGAATGAATTTGCAAATGGGGGCTCAGCTACCTGGGGTTGATGTGAGGGGTGAAGCTCCCTGACAGGGACTTCAGTCCCCAGAGAGAAAAGGTAGCCCAGGGTGCACTGTGGAGGGGAGCCAGAGGAAAGAGGATGCTGCCAGGAAGGCCTCCATCTTGGCTAATAACTGGGCCTCCCCTGGGGTGGGGATAGTTTGGACAAAAGGAAGAAGGACCACCAGGGATGAGCAACCACCCCTGGGAGTCAGGATGGCTGCCAGGCTTGTAGACTGGCCTCACCCAGGCTCTCAGCTTAGATAACCCTGAGCTATTTCAGGAAGAAAACTCTAAGAAGATAAACAGGCTGGGGCCAACATATGGACAGATAGCCTGCCCTTAATCCCAATGAGAGGCAGAGAGGGCCCTTTGGGGACAGGAAGGTGTCAAAGTTCATCAGAGCGGGAGAAGTAAC
Source organism: Nannospalax galili (assembly GCF_000622305.1). Taxonomy (NCBI): domain Eukaryota; kingdom Metazoa; phylum Chordata; class Mammalia; order Rodentia; family Spalacidae; genus Nannospalax; species Nannospalax galili. Next base: position 67,227 of record NW_008353600.1, on the reverse strand, counting down.
TGGAGCAGCCCTGAGAGCTGTGGCTCCAGGTGGGGAGGGGGCAGTATGTCTCTGTGTCCCCAGCCTTGACGTGGGTGACAGGAAAAGTTCTTGTGCTTATGATAGGCAGTAGAGACAGGAGTTCCCTGAGGTCACCACAAAGCCAGGAGACACAAATCTTATTTGGTGTCTTGATGCCAGAAGTAATACCAGAGACTAGAGGGCTTTGGAATTCAACTTGTTTTAGGTTGTCTATGTATTAGTAACCTGCATTTATTGAAGTTGCAGCTCTAGTGAGGTGAAGAGAGAGAGAGAGAGAGAGACAGAGAGAGAGAGAGAGAGAGAGAGAGAGAGAGAGAGAAGTTTTTTAGGTATGGATGGGGGTATATTTTCAGCCTGTTCTGTGGGTGGGTGGGTGGTTATGGGTGTTTCGAACCTGTGTACATGTGAGTGTTGTATGTAGTAGGTGGTGACACTGTGTATATGTGACCTTGTTATATGTGAGAAATGTGTGAGTGTGGTGTGTGTATATGCATGTGACATGTGTGCAGGTACATAGGGGATTGTGTGTATGTGGGATTACTGTGTGGGTGTATATGGGCTTAGTGTGTGAGTGTAGATGTGTGTACATGGGGTTAAGTTTGGGTGTAGGTGTATATGTGGGATCACTGTGTGCGTGTTAGTATGTATATATGGGGTTAGATGTAGATATAGGTATATATATAGGTTAGATGTGAGTATAGGTGTATATATGGGTTTAGTGTAGGTGTAGATGTATGTACATTGGGTTAGATGTGGGTGTGTATGTGGGGTTAGATGTGTATGTAGGGGTGTGTGTGTGTATGTGTGATATAAGTGGTGTGTTGTATGTACTAGGTATACTAGGTGCACTCAATGTGAGGCATGTGGGGTGTAGCATGGGGGTATATGTGCCCATGGGTATGAGTGGAGCAGAGTATGTCAAGGTAGAGGGCCTACAAGCGTGACCTGGTTCCCACAGTCATCATTTATTTTGGAAGCAGGCTGGGTCTTTCTACCTCCTAGATTCCCTCTAAGAGTGGACAGTCTAGAAATCTTCTCTAGTCAACTCTGGACTATTCCTCCCCTCCCTTTGCCCTCTGGGGGATCTCCTTGTCTCCCCTGCACAGGCTAGGCCATGTGCTTTCCTGTAGGCTCTACTTGTGATGTTTCCTCCCTAGGGAGGCCCCTGCCCATCCTTTCCACCTTAGAAAGCATCTCTGTCCTTGAAGCTGAGCCCAGCACCTTCACTGGCTAACTGCACCTCCTCCCCCAGCTTGCCCCTGAGAGTACTCCTACCCATCCAGGGCTGAGCCAGGTGTACAAAGGTGTGGTTAGATGGTGGATTAGCATGAGCCAAATGTTCCCACTGACATGGAGCCAGACTCTGGTCTGTGCCTCACACTTGCTCCAGGACTGAAAATTTGGCCTTCCTTGGGCTCCCCTTTCCCTAAGTCCTAACCATGTTCCTTCCTTCTTGTCATTCTGTCTCTTCTGATGGTCCTACCTCATTGGGGTTTTGAATGCTTTCCCATTAGATTATAGTAATCCAAGCAAATATTGATAATGTGTTTTCTTAGGCTGGATGTAGGAGATGGAACTGGTCAGCCCTCAAAGGAGCTCATGGGCTCCAAGTCCAGACTCTATGTGAGGCAGTGTTGCAGGGAGCATCAGGCAAGCCCTTCATGAGCCTAGGAGCGTGCTTTTATTTTTTAAGCAATTTTGCAGCATTCGTCTTAATTTTTCTCTGTGTATGGTATATGTATGCATGTGCATATGTGCATGCATGTGAAGATCCTGTCTCAGAAAATAAGGTGGAGAACAATCAGGAGACTCTCTTTCACTGGAAACTCAGCAGCCAAAGAGCTGAGTCATGCCTACCACCACCTGTCACAGTGCAGCAGGAACAGCTCCCAGGGGCTTGTCACAGGGCATCGCCAGGGGCGTACCACTATACTTCCAACTTGGATCTCCTGTTGCTGACCACTGATATTTCTTCACAGGTTTCTTAGCTGTGCTGTCTGCTCCCATCATTGGCCTGTTTTCTGTGGGTTGCTACCCTCTCCTTGTTGATTTCTAGAAGTCCTTTGCATCGTCATACTAAAATAGATCTGGCCTTGGTTTTGTTTCTTCTGTTCCATCATCCTGATGCAAAGTTTGCTCTTAAATACTGTTACGATATTCACCCCTTTCAACTTCTGTGACTGCTTTTGAAGTTTCAAGTTGTCTTTCCAACCTCTACATCACAAAATTCTCCATTTTCTGGAATGAGTCTCTGTTTGCCTGCACCCAGTATTTTGCAGAGTGACAGGTGTTCTGCAAGGAGCTTTGCAGTTGAATAGGCAGAGGCTGTTTTATATAATCTTATTTTAACTCACATAATAACCCTCATCACAGCATGGTGAGGCATGTGGCTATCATGGCTAAAGCACCATAACGTGAGGAGACAGATGCACTCAGGGTAATTGACTTTTCCAGGGACATATAGGTAACCAGCTGAAATGCCAAGAGGTCTGGCCTCTGTGCTCAACCTCTGTGGTAACCATTTCTTTCAGCTGACCTTCACACAATCCTCTGATTAGATGATTATTAGATTAGATTATAGATTAGGCCCTTGCCCCAACTCCCAGCCCTCACCAGGTCAAGGGCATGTGAGCCCAGAGCCTGTGCCTGGCGACATGTTAGTTCCTCTCTCTTTGTGCTCTTCCAGAGTGCCCGGTGTGGCTCTGGGCACAGAGCCTATGCTCTGATAAGAACAAATCTACTTTCTGAGGAGCACCTCTAGGTTCCAGGAAACAGAGTAGGTTCACTACAGGGCCTCACAATTGGGCCAGCACCTGCTCTGACTGTTTTGGCATGGAGATAATGTGGTACTAAATGTACCAGAGTTAAAATAGAACCCAATGAAAACCCCAAAGGGGCTCAGAGCTATCTCCTGTCTACACTGGGGAGATATGGGTGTGAGTTAGGAGTCATCAGGCAGAGGAAACAGCTAGAACCTTAACAAAGGATCTAGTCAGGAAGCCCAGGGCTTTTATAAGGACCAGTGTCCAAATGAAACTCAAGACAGGCCTCAGAATAGTTGAAGTGCCCCTGCAGGGGCAGTCGGGGGCAGGGAGAGAGGAAGTTGGGGGAATGCAATCTTCTATGGTGTAGCTGGCAGTGGGTGGGGACTGGTGCAGTCACTCAGCCATTTCCTGAGGCCAGGGATCCCTTCTCCTTCTTTGTGTTGAGGGAGCCAGAGCTGTCCTTCTCTCCACCCAGGTCTGTATATGGGGTGTGTCACCTGCTGCGTCATAGACATGACATGGACCGGAAGATAAGCTCAGAGTTGGAGTCCACTGGGGTGGAGACTGCTGTAGGCTGCCTTCTCAGCCTTCCCCCCCAGTGACCCTCTCCCTCCACCCACCTGTCCTCACTTCCCTTACTGGTCTCCAGCAAAGCAGCTTGGAATCCTTCGGGAAAATCCCTAGCAGAAAGGCTACTTGCCCTGGGAACTCCTGCATCTCTCACCCGCTAGCTATGCACAATCCAACGGCACTAGGTGTGAAAGAAAGGACAACAGGATTGTGGAGCTGTAGTCAAAGAGTGACAGAGTGACAGAGACAGGGCTGGAGAGATGACTCAGCAGCTAAGAGCACTGGCTGCTCTTGCAGAAGATCTGGGTTTGATACCCAGCACCCACATGGCAGCTAACAACTGTCCATAACTTCAGTTCCAGGGGATCAGACACCCTCTTCTGACCTCCATGGACATACGACACGGGTGCACTTACATACATGCAGGGAATACACTCATGTACAAGATGTAGTTTGTCCTTGGTCTCAAAGGTCTCTCTCCCAAATTTGGCAAGTTTTCTGCTTCTGAACATAACTGGCCTTGGGCCTAAGCTTCCTTCAGCCTGGCCGACTAGGTAGTGCAGGTTCAGCCTCTAACGCTGTACAAACAGCAAACAAACAAGGGCAGGCCCATTCTTGGCAAGCGCTCTACCGTGGAGGTGTAGCCTCGGCTTCCCCATTGTCTTTTTATTGAAGTCCTGCCATGGATATGGCTTTGTTCTGGGAAGCAGGATTTATATTCTGTCACAGGAGACGGGAAATGGACATCACACCACCAGACAGGAGCACCGTGAATACTGTTAAGCATTATAAAGAAAATAAAACAGGGACTGGGGGCTTTGGAGAAAGGGTCATTCTGGAGATGACATTTGACAACTAAAATCTGAGCTTCCAGATCAATGCAGGATGCATCCTTGGGCTATGTCCATTCTTGTGCCAGCACACACAAACCACTGATGACACCTCTGGTTCACATGGGTTAAGCCTGGTGACACTAGTCTTTTCTCTTATCACGTGTCCTTGATGGGGCATTGAAGGACAAATGTACACATGTACAGGTTACCAGAGGTCTGTGTGAACCCCTGTGTGAGCCCCTTCCACAGCCCAGTGGGCCGGGCTGGGCTCTAGGCAGGACTAACTCTGAATAGCTGAAGACCATGGCCTGAAGACCATGGCTTTGTACTTTCACCAAGTGCTAACAGGGGTGGGTGTGTGTGTTGGGAGGGTCCCCATTCCTGAAGCAGGTAGAATGCTTCTGCTTTCACAGTATGAGGCATCAGAAGGTACTGTGAGAGAGGAAAGTGCCACCAGAGGAGTTTAACCGAGTCACCACAACAAGTACCAGAAACAGAATGCCTCCAAACAGCAGTTCACTGTTTCCCATTTGTTGGGGGGAGGGCAGAAGTCAGGTGCCATAGGGTCCTTTCTTCTTGGGGACAGAGAATCTGCTCCATGCCTCTCTCAGAGTTTCTGGTATCTATGAACAGTCTTTATAGTCTTTGGCGGTGACACTCACTCTGGTCTCTGTCCTCTCATCATATGGCATTTTCCCTGTGTGTCCATGTACAAATTTCCCTCTTCTTATAAGGACATCAGTCATTGGATTAGCCATGATGTTAGTGACCTTGTGATATTTGACAGCAAAGAGCCTATTTCCAAATAAGGTCACATTTGCTGGAAAAAGGGGGAAGGGTTAGGACTTCAAGGAATGCTTTTATGGGAAAGTACAATCCAGTTCACAACAGTAGCTAATGTCACCTTGGTTATCAGCATCATTATGCCATGATCATCACAAAAACAAATGTTAAAAAACAAAGACCAAGCTGGGCGTGGTGGTGCACGCCTGTAGTCCCAGCACTTGGGAGGCACAGGCAGGCGGATCTCTGAGTTCAAGGCCAGTGTGGTCTACATAGTGAGTTCCAGGACAGCTGGGGCTACAGGGAGACCCTGCTTCAAAAAGACAAAAAAAAAAAAAAAAAAAAAGGCCCCCAAAACACCCAAATACCTTGGGCCTACAAGATGGCTCAGTAGGTAACGGTGCTTGCTGTCAAGCGGATCTAGAGCTGGATCCCCAGGAGCCACATGATGGAAGGAGAAAATTGACTCCCTCAACTTGTCTGACCCCACACTGTGGCACATGGGTGGCACATGTGGATAGGAGACCCTATTCACACACACAATAAATAAAGGTGAAAAACAATGTCAAGAAAGCACCTCAAGAATGCATTATCAGCAAATGGGATCTGTTTGCTACGGGGCGGGGGGGTGGTTGGCAGTAACCTGACTTCAATAGTCTACTTTGATCCTAGCAAGGTGGTAACAAACTTATCTGCAGGAAGCTGAAAGAGACAGGGTTTTGTTCAGGCTTTTCTCCTCCTCCTCTTTCTCCTCTTCCTCCCCCTCCCTCCTCCTCGTCTTCCTCTTCCTCCTCCTCCTCCTCCTCCTCCTCCTCCTCCTCTTCCTTTCTTCATCTTATACTGTAGCCCAGACTGGCCTGCAACTTGTTGGAATCCTCCTGCCTCAGCCTCCACAGGACTGAGATTACAGGTGTCAGCCGTCATTTCCATCAGTTTGCTCAGGCTTCTAAACTACAGGCAAAGATGCATCACTTGGATCTTGCTGGAATGCAGCCCAGCAGAACTGGGATAGCCAGATAGGTAGAATGGGAACTGCTGATGCTCTGGATAGCAGGAGCCTGTTGGTCACTCCCATGCAGGCCTCTGTCCAGTAAAGGCCCAGGCATCAGTCACCTTGGCGGCATCCTTTTCCCTTATCTTCCTTCTGTGACCTTTATGATTTCAGGAGTCAGCCTGGATGACTGTGTAGGCATCACTTCCGCTTAGGTGGTCCTGCCTGTGACGTCTGTCCCTCTCTTTTCTGAACCTGCATTAGTATTCCAGTGAGCCAATCTCTCTGGTATGAACATACCAGGAGCGAGAGGAAGCCGAGCAAAAGGAGGCCACAAATGCATCAGAACACCAAACACACACACTTGGCCAAAGACCCTCATCCCTGGACCCCAGCCAGAACTGTCCCTTGATTATTTTTGTTCTCTTTCCTCTTTAACTAGATCTTGCCTGAAAACAGCCTGGGCGTTGCTAAGGTAACGCCTTGGAGCCTCCCCGAACACATTATTGTTTTAATTCCAGCAGCAGCAGCAAAGCAAAGGAATTCGCTATTTGTTTAAGAGATGAAAGCCACAAACTTCCACACATTCTTCTTCAGCTGCACTCCGGTTCCACTGGAAGGCCCAGCTGGAGAGGAACACATTGGGTGGAGGGGACTCAGGGGACCCAGCAGACTAGTGGGTGCTGGTGGATGATCCTCGCTACCTGAGGCTGTAGACATAAGGGTTCTTCTGGAGTGGAGGAGTGGATGTGGGGAGACTTGCCCTCCTGTGAGGGTCTGAAGGACATGATGGAGTGTGATATTCCCAACCTTCAATCTGTAGCAGGTGAATTGACCCAAACCTCTCCAAAGCTTCAGTTTCACAGATGGTAACCAGAGCAGCAAACCTAGTCTCTATGTAGAATACATGAAAATAGGGTTTTGGGGGAGCTGGAGCTCAGCTGATAGAATGCTTGCTGAACACGCAGGAAGCCCTATGTTCAATCATCAGCATGAAATAAACTGGGAGTGGTGGTATACACCTGTAATCTCAGCACTGGGGAGCCGGTGGCTGCATAGTGAGTTTGAAGCCAGCCTGGGATATGAGACCTTGTCTCAAAAAAGGGGATGGATGGGTGGGTGGGCTTTGGAAAGAATGGCTAACTTCTAAGGGACCTAGGGGTAGCCACCCAATCAGGAAGGTCAGCAATCAGCAATGAGCAGGCCCTCATGGAGAATGGAATGTGATTTGAGGTGTTTCAGGAACACACACAGAGGACATCAGCAAACAGTCACAGCTATCAGCCCACAGAGTACCTGTGGCACCTGCTAGGTAGAAACTAGGAGGCAGGGGTGCACAGTGACAAATGTCCTGCTCTGCACACGCCTCTGGAGCCACAGCTTCTTTCCAGCCACATGACTATCTCATGTTCTTCGCTGCTCACCGATGTCCACCTGGTGCTGCCCTTGTAGTATATCAGAAGGAATTTGGTCTTAGTAATCAATAGCTCCTGGGTTGGGCTACCTCACAGGACACTGGCTGGCCAATGGGGAGGCAGCTTTCAGGTCAACCTCTTGGCTGTAGTCCAATCTGCTGTACCTGTGATGCAGCATGGTGATTCCTTTTTTTTTTTTTTTCTTGACCCTGCCCTGGCCTGCATGGTGTCTTTAAAGTGGGTTGCCTACATGTTCCAGAGGTCTGTCTTCCTATCTGGTATAAAACGATGAGAAAAATGATGTTTTCAGAAGAATTATAGAGAGAGCATTCAGGTGAGATTGAATTTTGTGGTGTGATGGAAGTGTGTCACAATCTCTCCTTTCATTGGATTGGCTGTGGTGGCATATACCTTTAGTCCCAGAACTCATGAGGCAGGGGCAGGCAGATCTCTGTGAGTTTGAGGCCTGCCTGGTCTACATAGGAAGTTCCAGGTCAGCTGGGGCTGCATAATATGACCCAGTTTCTTTTGTTTTTTGGTTTTTAAAAAAAATCTCTCATTTGTCATCACATGGAGACTAAGAAATGTTCACTGCTCTCCAAGACTTCTGCCCATGGACTTGGGGGTGGGGTTCTGTTTGTTTTTGTTTTATTTTGAAAGACTGTCTCATGCATCCCAGACTGTCGTTGAACTCATGTAGCTGAGGATGACATTAAATTTCTGATCCTCCTGCCTTGACTCTTTGACTACTGGGATTATAGGCACATACCAACATGCAGTGCTGCAGACTGAGCCCAGGGCTTCGGGCATGTTAGTAGGCAGGTACCCTACCAACTGAGCTACATCTCCCTCCCTACCCACCCTCCTCTGGGTAACCTAGGCTAACCTAGAACTCAGTATGTAGGCCTTGAACTTGCAACAGTCCTCTTGCCTCAATCTTCCCAAGGGCTAGATTACCAGCCACCGTGCTTAGGTTATATTTCTGTTTATTTGGGAGGTTGGCTACACTGACTTGGACCTCTAGAAAGACAAGTTTAGGGCAGAGGTTGTCCCTAGGGGCTCACCCAAACCTGGTTACCTACTGAAAAAAAATGTGAGCAGTTTGGCAGTGAATGGAAGGAGAAATCAGGGACTATCAGGGAGTCCTGTGAACTATATCAGACAGACAGGCAGACAGAAAAACACATACCCATATATCTGGATAGACTTAGAGACAGAGGCTTTAAGAGAAACAGAGAGAGGAGCAGAGAGATACAGAAACAGATAGGCATAGAGGTGAAAATACACAGATATAACCTGGCTCAGGCACTGAGACAGGCAGAGTGGAGAAGAGCTTGCTGTGCCAGAGCAAGTGCAGCAGGATCTACATTGTCCCCTGATGCAGGTGGCAGAGATCTGCCAATGCAGAAGGAAGAAAAATGTTTTCTTTCTGACCCTTAGGGCTTTATCATGATGAGGAGTCATCAGAACTCATCTCAGATGGGAGAGCAGGGTGCTATAGTGAGTTGAGGGTTAGCATTGTTACAGTGGCAGAAAGGCCCCTTAAGGGAAAACTGGTCATGAGAGTAAGAATCTCTGGCCTGGGAGGAGCCTCGACTTTCCAGTCTTGTCAGGTCAATCACCTGGTCCCCCCAGGAAGGTGGATTCACCGTAAGTCATGCTAAAGAGATAGGCAAAATACCTAGTGCACTAATGAGATGGTGAATTTTTCCTGCTCTACCCCCTAGTGTAGTGCTTATGGACCCAGCCAAGTCTGTGACTCTCGGTAAGTCTTCCCCCTTTTCTGAATTTTCAGAAAAGCCTAACCTTTCTTTTTCTTTTTTTCCCCCTAATGCTTTCCCTAATGCTCTGGGCTGCCCCAACATCTTGTATTTCTTTTTCTCTGAAGCTCCCTTCCTCTCCCTACCATGTGGCTATTAGTCTGCCACATGCCTGACATCCATGCCAGCCCTAAACTGGCAGGGCTTTGTGGCTTTTTTCCCTCCCCCCGCCATTCTCTTCTTCAGGCCAGCTGCTGAAATTTATAGCTTGCTTGCCCTGAGGATTTTTCATTAAGCACTAATAAAATTGTCCTAAAGCTTCAGCTTGAGTCCATTATTCTTATTTTATAAATAAGACTAAGAACCCTGAAAAGGGACCCCATTTTCCCTCTATCAGTATAGCCTCTTTTCATAGAGAAGGTTTCCTTCAAAGAGCAAAACATTTGAAGAGGAAAAATGAAACCCGAAAAGCTAAAGTAGAAATAATTTTGGAGACCAGCTCTAAGCCTGATACTTAGAAGGGCCTCAGCTAGGGAGCACTGGGCAGTGACCCTCGGAAGGTGTCCTTACTGTGCTGTTTTTAGGTAGCTAGACAGATATATTAGGAGCCTTAGAGGCCACTGAGGATGTACCCCTCCCTCAAAAATCACCTTCTGCTTCTCTGGTAGCCCTAGAAAGGGAAGTAGCACAATTGCTGCCTTGAGATTTAAAATACTATGTGAAAAGGTGGAGGTAAGGGCTGGAGAGATGGCTTAGCGGTTAAGAGCACTTGCTGCTATTGCAGAGGACCCAGCACCCATATGGTGTTCACAGCCATCTATAACTCCAGTTCCAGGGGATCCAATGCCCTCGTCTCCACCCAGGCTCTTAAGGGACCTTTCTTGCTACTGTAACAAGTTCCCCTCTGAGCTTTGGTTTCCTCCTCTGAAATGGAAAGAGTTATCGTGAATACCTCCATGTTTCTCCCAGACTGACAGTCCAGGGTGTGGGTGTAAGCTCCATATCCCACTACAGGGACAGCTTCTCCAACTGTCAGGGTACTCCCCGTGGTTGGCATCCAGTTCCCAACTCCTTTGTGGCTCAACCCCACGGGTGGTTGAAGAGTGAAAACCACAAACAGGTGACGGCTACCCTTCAGTACAAGACTCTCAACTAGAATGGCTACGGTGTTACTGGGGAACTTAGGGCTCCTGTTCATGGGCTCTTAGTCTCATGAATAAAAAAAAATAAAAGTAGACCCAGAAGGAAGCTCACGGACCATTTTATTAGTTTGGGAGACAAACATGGGCAAGCAAACTATAAATCTCAGCAGCTGTTGGGGGACGGGGAACAAGAAGCAGAAGAGAGATAGTGGAACCTTTTGAGTTAAAGTGTAAGAAACTAGTCAGATTCAGTCATGGAGATCAGTTAAGAGTGGGGTGGGGGTCTTGAGAAGGGAAGGCAGACAAGCAACTGCATTGACAGAGGGGCATCTCATTAAGGAGATAATTATTCTGCCCAGCTCCTTAGCAAGTCTCCAGGTGAATCAGCTTTCCTAAGGAGTGGTCGCCTGGACAGGTGATTGACAAGCCCAAATGGACCAACTCTTGAAGAAAGGGAAATTGTATATAGCGCTCTACTTTGGCGGGGGGGGGCGGATCAGAATGTTATGTCTTCCCCCAGAGCCAGAGATAGAACCCAGATTCCATGCTTTTGACTAATAGGGAGTAAGTAGCTTTTTCCTCCTGGGTTTCAACAAAGCCTTCAAACGTCCACCTTTTCTAAATTCATTAATGTATTTTTATTTTATGTGTATGAGTATTTTGCCCCCTTAAGGGTTTCTCTTTTAAACTCTAATAAAACTGTCCTTTAGCTTCTGTTTGAGTCCATTCTTAAACTCTTTTTACTAATGAGACTAAGAACCCCGGGAGGGAATCCCAGTTTTCCCTATATCATCTGCTACCCCATAGGAGTGACTTAATAAAATGAACATAATCTGGACTAACGACTTTATTTTTAAAATATTTTATATATTATTTTTATTTTATTTTCTTATGTGTATGCATGTGTTGCCTGCATGTATGTATGTGCACCCATGTCGTGTCGTGCAGTGCCCATGGAGGTCAGAAGACAGTGTTGGATCCCCTGGAACTGGACTTATGAACAGTTGTTAGCCTCCCTGTGGGTGGTGAGAACTCTGATCCTCTCCTGAACCATCTCTCCAGTCCAATGGACTAATGACTTTTAATTAACCATGTGCTCTTGTGCCTTGGCAACCTCAATTTGGTACTCCACCCAAAAGAGATGAATGAATGTGGGTATGCTTGAGAATTAACATAAAGACAGCACACCCACCTCCATTGCACATAGTAAAGTTTGGGAAGGCTGACTGACCTTCGATGAATGAGATATTCTAGAACTAGGCATGAAAAGACAGGATGATCTGTTAAGATAAGGGTGGAGCCAAACTTATACTTGCCCAATTGAAGCTGGAGAAACTATTTTGAATAAAATCATAGGTGGGCCTGACTTGAGGACACAATTCCAGAAACAGTTCCAGGGACAGTTCCATCAGCACAGTTCTGGGAGGTATGTGGGGGATGGGTGTCCTCTGAGTTTGGCCCTGCTCTTAAAAACTGAACTTAAGAGTCAGGCGTTTCGTTCAGGTCATTGAAATGTTGGTGTAGTAATGCTGTATCACCCCAGATAACCAGATGAGACCCCAAAACTGTGATAAAAAATGACTCTCCTGAAGTCCCCCAAAGAGTCACTAGTGGTCGGCCAACTCACTCAAAGCCACTGCCCTGCAATGGAAGTCAGTTTGGAGGGGCTTGGAAGAAACCTAACAATAGGTACAGGTTTCTTTAAGATGGACCAGTTAAGGCATTGGATAACTGTCAAGACATTTCTTCATTCTCTGTAGAATCTCTCCCACTTTGGGGAGATGAGGACTTCATTTTGGTGACAGAGGGGACAGGGTGACTCAGATACAGGAAGAGAATGGCAAACCCCAGCAAGATCTCGTAGGAGATCTTGGTCCAAGAGAGGAAGGAGGTGAGAGGTAAAGGGCAGGGTATTGGCATGATGTGGACCCCTGTGCTGGCTTGGGGATCAGTTGACTGGGATGCAAAGTGGCTTGTGGCGAGAGATGGCGATCAGCTCATAGGGGCAAAGGGACTTGGGTCTCAAATTGATAATAGAGGGATCCTTGTTCACAACTGTGACAAAAGTCTTACAGGCTAAAGAAGTGTATGGAAGTCTAACCTTCTGGGAAAGAGGCTTCTGGTTCCCTTATCCAGAACAGACCTCACACATGCAAAACACGTGCTCTATCACTGAGCTCATCCCCAACACCTGGGTGACCTCCTAATGGAACTTAGCTATGGTGTCCCTGCCCCCCTTACACACAGGCGCCTCTGAGCTTCCCACTACCTAGTAGTGGTGAGGACTGCCCTTAAGAGAAGAGGACATCCTATTTACATCACTGAGATCTTGGGCCAGGTCCTAAGAGCAGAGGAAGGGAAAAGCATGAAAAAGGAGCACAAGAAAGCCAAAGTCTCAGTTATCCCCTCTGGCTGGGTTGGTCATTGAAGATGAGAAAAAGAGCTCAGCTAGGATCTTCCTTTTACATGCAAAGGAGAGACTGGGAACTGGAACAGAGTCAAACGCTGGTCTCCAGCTCAAAGCCTGGAGACAAAGGCCAAAAAATGTCAGGAATTTCCAAAGTGCCTCCTTCAAACAGCATCTCTGTCACCCCTTTGGCTCCACTCCACTGTTCGCAGGGATGGGGAAAGGAGGCTTTCTTCTCTAGGCCTGGCCTGGCTTGCTGCCCGCTCTTTTAAAGCTTGTGTCTGAGCAGAAATAAAATTAGGAATCTCCCCATTCAACCCATGCACTTGTTGCCACGTAAGAAGATACTTTTGTGAACTGGAAGGGTGATAGGCCTTGTTTGTGGTTCTCCCAGTAGAAGCCAGGGTCGTTTGAACAGCACTGTGACATTCCCTCCCCTCTGAGCAGCTACTGAAGGTTGGTAGAAGAGAGCACCCCAGCCAGGTCACGGTATTAAGAATATTCAAACTCTGAGTCAGGCCCATGGAAGGGCTCTCCTTGGCTCTGTGCTCTTTTGTTCTTTCCCACTGGAAGCTGAACAAGAGGAAATAGATTCATTGTATCATGAGGAAAGAAGACTGGGACACCTTGGGGGCTGGGGACGTAGCTCAGTTAGTAGAGTGTTTGCCTAGCATGCAGGAGGCCCTGAGTTTGATTCCAAGCACTGCATAAAACCAACTATGGTGGTGCAAACCTGTAATCCTTTCACTTAGGAGGTGGAGGCAGGAGGATAAAAGTTTAAGGTTATCCTTGGCTACATAGTGAGTTCAAGGCTAGCTTGAGCACAAGAACCCTGTCTATAAACCAAACCAAACCAAACCAAACAAAACGAAACAAGAAATCTTGAAGAGACAGAGTGACAGTCAAGGTTTAGCTTCCCTGGCAGTGGAGGCAAATGTCTGGGGTCTTCTCTGTGCCAGTTTATTCAACATTCCCTTTCTCTCCTTTCTCTGCAGGACACTGGGTCTTTGGGGCTCACTTCTTCAGAACAGGAGAAGGAGGACAGATGGCAACTCGTAGGTCATCTTTTGGTTGGCAGTGATAATAATCCTGGTATCATATGATACAAAATTCCCTCCCTTGTTGCTATAACCTGCCCAGGAGGAAGACCTGCCTCAGGCTCTTCTTGCTGCCTCCTGCTGACAATGCTTTTCCTCAAACACTAGCTTAGGGTGCCATTGCTGATGTCAGAGTCTGGCACCCCATAGGTCTGGGGTGGCTCACACCCCACATATGCCACTGTAGAACCCTGAGACCCTCTTCATTCACCCGCTACCCCCCAATCCCTCCAGACCCCTCACTAATTGCTCTTATAGCTTCTGTAAAATGCTTGGCTGCTGCTTTAGACATGCCTAGACATACCCTAGCATGCCCTGACCCCCGCCTGCTATTCCCCACCCCCATTCCAGAAAACTATAGATTAAGCAAGCCGAGCATAAAAACTGCCCTATAAGGTAAAAACAGAGATTCCTGGCCCCACAGGTAACAGTCAGCACATTCCACAGCCCTGAGAATAGCACCTACCAATAAGAAACTTCCAGGGCTGCATCTTATACATCCAATCGGTTTAAAATTATGTTGGCGCGAGCAGGCTCCTTGAACCAACCAAAATGTATCTTCGGTATCTCCCCCCCTTTTGTCTAAAACCTATAAAAGGCTCCACTCTCCCTTACTCTGGGCTCTCAGCACGGATCCGTTGAGTTGGTGAGGTCTGAGAGCCCGAGCTTAAGCCCAAATAAACCATAAATCTTTGCTTTTGCATTTTGGTGTGTTGGGTCCTCGGTGGTCTTTTTGGGGTCCAGTGGATGGCGTACAACACCACATTCATTCACCCCATCCATCCTCACCGACCATTTCAGTAGAACACTTTGCACTCTCCTTACTCTTCAGTGATCATTTGCCAGCCAACCAGAGTCACTGTTTCTTGAGGAAGCTTCTCTGACAGTCCCTCCCGGCCATGGTATCAGGACCACCGGGCCTCAGAATTCCATGATGCTTGTCACCATGTTAGTTGTTTATGTTTGCACAAGCAATGGACCTTTGGACCTTTTTCTTCTCATCTGTCAAATGGGGAGAACAGTTCCTCATTTTACAATGACCAAATGGGACAGCACATTATTATGACAGGCACTCCAGAAAACCTTCCCTCCTCTGCCCTGCATCCTCTCAGTACTGCATTGTGCTCACTGTGCACATAGGTGAGGGGTCGGGGAGGCCTCAGGAGACAGAGACCAGATAGGCACTTCTACCCAGGGTGTTAGATTCTAGGCACCATTAGAGAATGAATTCAGAGATCTGACAAAGGAAGTGAGAGGAAGTTTTATTTCAGGGTGAAACTATGCAATCAAAATGTGTGTGTGTAACCCCAAGGTGAGTTGCCACCACAGGTGTTTGGACAGTGTATTTTATGGTCAGGCCCGATGAAAGGGGCGAGGGTTATTCATGAATTGTGGAGAAAACGTTGGGAATTCCTGGAATAGAATGTACTCCCTTACCTTGTCCTTATGTGGGGTTTCAGATGTATCCTTGTAAAGTGGGGGTATCCTTGAGTGTGACACAGGCTTTTTCACTTCAGGTGAGCATAACTTGGGGGGCTAGGGTCCCAGACAGAGCATAACTTGGGGGGCTAGGGTCCCAGACAATCTATGACCACCAAAGCTACCCCAGGCTGGTGGCTTTCAGGTCCTTTGTCTTATAAACTTGAAGAATGAATTTCATGAACACCAGAAGGGTGAATTTTAGAAAGGAATTTTATTATAGAAGAGAGCTTTAGAGAAAGGAAGCAAGCAGAGTTCCTGTATAGCTTGGAAGGGGCCTAAGGAAGGGTTGCCACTGAAGGTCTTTGTCTAGGGGTTAACAAGGCTTACTGGTTGAAGAATGGGGAAATGAGTTGGGCAGTCCATTTGGTGACCCAGGAGGTTTCCATGTATGGCTCCATCTCAGTGGCTGGACTGGAGTTTCAGGCATACCTTCAAGGGCCAATGGATATCTGATCAGTCATAGCTATAGGCAGCTGTGCTCATTGGGTTGCTACATAAAAGGAGAAGAAAGATGAACTACATGAAACCAGAACATGAACCCATACCCCTAAACATTTTGGTACTTGTGGGCTCTGGATGGGACTGAACAGTTAATAGAGAACCAAGGCCATTTCTGTCTTCTGGCCAGGATAGAACTCATTGTCAAGGACAAAAAGCAGAGCTGCCTATTTTTGAGGTTCCTTCCTAAACTGCCTGACCCTTTGCTTTGTCCTGTTCTTATCAGTTGTATCAGATGCAAAATGGGAACAACCAGTTCTGCAAGGCTAATGATGCTGTTAGTAACTAGTCAGATATCAGCAGGCTTGGGGGATAAAACCAAGAACTGGAGCTCTAGGACTCTGATTCCTAGTCAGAGACCCAAGTCATATCTCTGGCCCTTGAAATGTGCCGTCCCGAACTGCTCAGATAGAGAACTATCTAAGCTAGGCTCTATGAGATCTAATGTTACAGGATTACTGCCCTAGGAGGAGGCTTTCTGATAAAGATCAAGGACACCTCATTGTGCCCTCTTGGAAGAGTCAATCCAAATGGTCCTGTCAATCATCTGGACAGGACAAAGACCCTCAGGAAAAGCTGCCTGTACCAGAGCCTTTAGAGATAGTATAAAGCCTATGGGAAGTGTAGATTGGCGCAGTGGTCCCCTTTGCCCATGGTCCACTCTCCTCCATGAGAATGCTTTTCTCTACTCTTCGATAAACTCTGCTTACCTTCTCTACTGTGCTCTGTGTGTCTCATCTGAATTCTTTCTGTTGAGATTACAAGGACCCAGGAGCCACAGGGAGTTCAGAGTGAGATCCCCGTGGTAATATAGAGACTTTATTCCCATGAAGCAAAGGACATTTGGGGTTGCCTGTGTTCACTATGTGGTCCTAGCCAGCTTTGGGTGGTCTTGTTCTTCACTGAGCTGTTCGGTGATGTTCTGGTGTCCTGCAACTGTGCTGATGCACCAACTATCCGCAATTCCTCTCCATTTGTTATCTAGCCTGCCTCAGTTGGTACTTTTGGTTTGCAGCTGTCTTTGGGAATGTACCATGTATGTATTGGTTGTCTCAAATGATATGTAAGCTCCTTGAAGTCAGGGAAGACCCTACTTCAGTGGTTCTCAAAGTGAGATTCTGTGACCACCTGTCAGGAATGTAAAATTTCAGACTCTCATCCCAGTCCTACCAAGTCCTTAACTCTTATGTGGGCTCAGCATTTGTAGATTTGCTTGTTTTAATATTTTATTTATTATTTTAATTTATGTGTATGAGTGCATTGCCTGCATGTTTGTGAGTGTACTGGTGTCATACAGTGCCCACAGAGGTCAGAAGAGGGTGTCAGATCCTCTGGACCTGGAGTTGTAGATCATCATTAGCCACCATGTGGATGCTGAGAATTGAACCTGGGTCTTCTGCAAGAGCCACCAGTGTTCTTAAGCACTGAGCCATCTCTCCAGTCCCTTGTTTTGTTTTTTTGAGACAGGATTTCCCTGTAGCCCCTGCTGGCCTAGAAGTCGCTGTGTAGACCAGACTGGCTTTGAACTCATAGAGATCTACCTGCCTCTGCCTCCCCAGTCCTGGGATTAAAGGTGTGCACCACCACGCCTGACACCTCTGTGTTTTAATAAACCTTGTAGATGAGTCTGATGCATGTACAAGATTTGAGAACCAGTGCTGGGTTATTCTGAGGCATAGATGGTCTGCCAAATAGCCTAGGACTCTTCAAGCTACTTGAGCATCAAAGAAGTTCATTATCTGGTCCGGGGAAGTAGCTCAGTGGCAAAACACTTGTTTAAGGTACTGGTTCCATTCTTAGCACTGCAGGGAAAAAAGTCTTTGCCAGCTGCCCCTTTCCTTAGAACTGACTTTCCATTCTGTCCTCAGACATCAGATATCTTTGAGCCACTTCTTTTTTTTCTCTCAGCTCATCAGAGGAGAAAAAATTTCTTCTGTATGCTTTGTGTGCCTGCTTTTGACATCGTGTTACTTAGGAGCTTGGATGCTGACAGAGATGACGGAAGAGGTATATGGGCTCTCCTTAGAGACCAGCTGAGTGGTGTGTACAGCCTGGCCTGGTGCTTTGAGCCAGGGCCATGATTTCCCAGAAGGCCACTGGGGTGAAGAGAGGCATTTCAGTCAGTGTGCTCTTAGCCTCTGCAGATGCCAAGGGGGAAGATCACCCTGCACCCAGGCAGCTTCCCTCAGCCTGTGTGGCCAAGACGGGTGAGCGTTGCATGAATGGGGACCTTGTATTGAAGCCCTCACTGGAGCCGGGAGCCACAACACAGGGGCTTTTCATGAAGAATCTCACAACAGAGATAGCATTGAGCATGATGGGTAGCTCTTGGGCAGACGTGGGGTCTGGCAGACGCGTGGCATTTGTAGAACATTTGCTGCTCCTCCTGACCCTGCCTCAGTCAGAGGAAGGGGCTTGGAGGTGTCTTCCCTGTGGGAGTGTGCTAAGAGTCACACTGTCCTTCACTGGAGCCACCCTGACACCCCTGCCCCTCAGTGGCATTCACAGCTATATGGGGACACAGTATATGAATGAAGGGGCCACCATGTGCATGAGGTACGTAGGCACTGGACAGGGGTGGTTTAAACACAGCAGCTTAGAGAGACCATCCAAGAACAACTCCATGGTGGCTAGTGCTGGTCAAGAAGAAAGGGTTCCAGGTGACTGTCTTGTGAATAAGGGCAGAACCCCATGAGGACCCCCTCTAAGGGTTCATGGTGGCTTTAAGGGGGAGCCTCAGCCTGGCTCAGATGATTGTACCAAGGCTGAGAGCCAGAACAAGATAGCAACTGCTCAGGGGCAATCAGTACAGGGGATGACAATGGAGGTGGGGGACATGGTGAGTTTATTTATTTATTTGGTGCTGGGGAACATGATAGGTATAATGCTTGCTAAGGAAAACATCTCCCTGTCCATCTCTGTCCACTGCTCTAAGGTGGCTAATCAATGGGAAGGACAGACTTCTGGGTTTTCTCTTGTACTTATTTTTTTCAGGTTAATCAACTGTCTAGAAAGACCTAGGACCAAATGATTTCTTTCAGTACAGAATACACATGTATTTGGGGCCAGAGAGATGGCTCAGTGGTATAAGAGCACTGGCTGCTCTTCTAGAGGACCTGGGATCGATTCCCAGTGCCCACATGGCAGCTAACAACTGTCTTTAACTCTAGATCCAGGGGATCTGATACCCTCTTCTAGTGACATGGGTGCACCTACCTACATGCAGGCAATGCACTCATACACATTAAATAAAAATAATAAATAAAATATTAAAAAAGTGTACATGGGGCTGGAGAGATGGCTCAGAGGTTAAGAACACTGGTTGCTCTTGCAGAAGACCCGGGTCCGAATCCCAGCACCCACATGCTAGCTAACAACTGTCCATAACTCCAGTTCTAGGGGCTCCAACAGCCTCTTCTGTCTTCCATGGGCATTGCATGACACAGGTACACTTACCTACATGCAGGCAATACACGCATACACATAAAATAAAAATAAGTTAAATATTAAAAAAAAGAATGTGCATGTATTTGTACACACATAGCATATATGTGTGATATATGAAAATGTATATAATGCACTTACAGGTGTCCCACACACTTGATGTTCCAGCTCAATGTGATATTCTTCAAAAAAGTATGGTCAGTTGCTTTCTACCTCTTTAGTTTAAGGTGAGGCTACCTTCCCGAGAGGTGATAGCTTGCTTAGCCAGGTCAATGACCCTGTCCAAATAGAATATTAGGTTTCCACCCGGGCCAGAGATTTTATCCTTTCGACCAGAAGGAAATATATTTCCCTTAATGGGTCTTTAGTACTGTCACATCAGAAGGATTGTCAGGCTATGGATGTAGCTCAGTTGGTAAAGTCCCTGTCTAGCATGAACAAGGCCCTGGGTTTGATCCCCACTATTCCATAAACTGGGTATGGTGGTGCACACCTATATTCCTCGCACTTGGGAGGTAAAGGGAAAAGGCTCAGAATTTTTAGTTCAAGGTCATCCTTTTGACATAAGACCTTGTGTCCAAAAAAAAAAAAAAAAAAAAGGTTCATGATTTTTTCAGTATGGGCTACTACCTGGAAAGGTCATTGACTATTGAACCTGATCATCAGATAAGCAGGTTATTCCCATGGGTTCAGAGAATTATGAAAGATTTCATGGAGGGTAGCTTGGATGTTGGGAGAGAAAGATTGAGGGGTGGCCTTTGGGGAGGATGGTGTGGCTCAAACTTTGGTTTCTCCTGTTCAATCCACTCCTGTCCTGTGTCTCCTACTTCCAGAGCAGCCCATGGTCACCTTTCTCAGCCTCTATTCTTGGCTATTCCCAGGCTGGGTGTGTTGCTGTCACGCAGTAGTGATGCACTGATACCTGGAGCTCAGTTTGTTCCTGAGTGTGCTGACAAGAGACTCAGGAGACCTGGGCACAACCTGGAGGCCCTGCCTGCCCAGATCTCTCAGTGACATCCACCTTGCCTGGGGGCCATTGGATTTCAGGGAAAGTTCCCAACCAGAACATCCCTACTGGTTTACGATTGGCCTTCACCCCGGGACATCAGTCTGCCTCACTCAGGCCTTTTTTGGAGCATGCGGCCTCACGTGCTAAGTCAGGGAGAATGCTGAGGGATACCTGAAAAGGAGATTGAAGCAGAGGGGAGGACTCCAGTGGGTAGCAGGCAAGGCTAGGGCCCAGGCGACTGACAGTTTCTATTCTTAACAAGTCTTGGCTAATCAGTGCTGCTGGCTGAGGCCACTTGTGAAGACCTTCTGATCCCACAGCCCCCTGCACTGCCCCACTCTACCATTTCTTCTCTTCTCTTTTCCTCTTTTCTCTCTGCTGGGCCCCGTCCATTCCTCAGCTTTTCCTTCCCTGGCTGGTAGTACAGTCCCCGACTCTTAGTCCAGTGTGCTGCAGCTCTTGGCATGTCTCTACCTCAGCAATGAATGAGGGCATATCTGAAATCCCACTTGTCAGGCTGTGGTATCCAGGGTCTTATTATGTGATGATGATTTTAGAAATGATATGTGTCGCATAATAGCCTCACATGCTGAAATCTGCCTAGAAGTGCAAAGCAGAACCGTCGACATTCACTGAAATTTGGCTCATATTGATGGATTAATCACTGTAGCACAATCCATTTATAAACAGGAAAGTGGCAAAAAGAAAAAGGGTCACCAAATTAAAAACCATGTTAACATCAGTGCTGGGAATGTAGCCTAGCAGGTAGAGTACTTACCCAGCATGCACAAAGTCTTGGGTTTGATCCCTAGCACTTCATAAATCTGGCATGGTGGTACATGCCAGTAATCCTAGGACTCCAGACAGTATAAGCAGGAGGAGCTGAAGTTCAAGGTCATTCTTGGTTACACAGTAAGTTTGAGGCCAGCCTGGGCTACATGAGAGTCTGTCTCAAAAAAATAGTTTAGGGATGTGTACATGCATATTGAAATATGTTAAAAGTCAGGGGCGTACTAACAAATTCTGATGACAATTTTCCTTTTGGTGGAGGATGAGAAGGAGGCACAAAAGGTCTTCAAATGAGATGGTGACATTCCTTCTGTTAAAAAGGAGCTTATACATGGGTATTCACTGAATTGTTTCTTGATATAGTTTTTGTTTTTGATATTTGGCAAGTGCTGGAGATTGAACTCCAGGGCTTTGGACATGCTAGCCAAGCCATCGTCCTCCTCCTCCTCCTCCTCCTCCTCCCCCTCCCCCTTCCCCCTTCTTCTTCTTCTTCTTCTTCTTCTTCTTCTTCTTCTTCTTCTTCTTCTTCTTCTTCTTCTTCTTCTTCTTCTTCTTCTTCTTCCTTTTCTTCTTTTTGATATAGGGTCTTCCTGTAACTCCAACTGGTCTGGAACTTGCTATGTAGACCAGGCTGGTCTTGATCTCACAGAGATATACCTACCCATGCCTCCTGAGTGCTGAGGTAAAAGACATGTGCCACCACACCTGGTTCAAATGGTCTTTAAAAAATATTTTATTTATCAATTTTTAAAATTTATGTGTATGAGTGTTTTGACTACATGCATATTAAGTATATCACATGCATTCAGTGTCCATAGAGGAGAGAAGAGGGAGTCAAATCTTCTGGAAGTGGAGGTATAGACAGTTGTTAAATGCCCTGTGGGTACTGGGAATCCAACCTGGGTCTTTTGCAAGAACAGCCAGTGCTCTTAACCACTCAACTAGCTCTCCAGCCCCGAGTCAAGTGTGTGTGTGTATCACACACACACACACACACATACATACACACACACACATATATATGCACACACACATACACATATACACACACACATATATATATACACACACATATATATATATATATATATACTGTTTAATTGGGCTTGAGGTATAGCTTAGTAGTAAAGTACTTGCCTGGCACATTTCACCATGAATTAAAAAAAAAGAAATGAAAAAGAACTATTGGGTAATAAAAGAAGTTAAAAAGCAAGATGGTGTTATCTAAGCTAAATCTATATCTCCCTATCCTCTTTATGCCTATGTACATTACCCATCTAAATGCTAGAGGAAGAGGGGT
Organism: Nannospalax galili; assembly: GCF_000622305.1. NCBI lineage: Eukaryota > Metazoa > Chordata > Mammalia > Rodentia > Spalacidae > Nannospalax > Nannospalax galili. The sequence goes on along the minus strand of NW_008353600.1, from coordinate 44,921 downwards.
GTCTAAAGAAGGGAGTGTGTGAAGAACGGGAGTGGACCACTTGTAAAGCTGGTGGCCCCATGTGAGGGACATGAGAAAAGGGGAGACTGGCAGAGAGGGATGGCTGGTGGGGGAGGCAGGGTGATAGCCTGGCTGCAAGGACAGGGAGCTGACAGAAAGTCACGGTCTGTGCAAGAAAACAATGATGTACAAAGAAGGTTGCTGGGCAGAGTAAAATAAAGGGACTATTCACAACAGGTGGGCAGGGTTAAGGGAATACACAAGAGATGGCACAGAACAGTACAGTCACAGCAGCAACTGGGAGCCATCACCAAGCCCCAGCTTGAGGGGAAGGAGAAATTGGAGATGAAGGTGTAGGAGAGATTGCGGGAAGGGGATCAAGTGGACCACACACTCTAGTTTCTTTCTCTTCCTGGGTTTCTTATATCCCACTGAGGGAACCCAGCAGGAAGCTAGAGGGAGGCCCCATTCACACAGTCCACGGCATAAAGAAGTTTAGTAAGACGTAGCTTCTAGAAGGTCAGAATGCTCTTTAAGCCTGGTACCCAAGATAAATAAGGAAAATGGCATCTTGCTGTGGGAATTGTCATATTCTTTACCCTTGGACATTTGTGGGGGTACAGTTTCATTTAAGAATTTTGTTTTTAAGATTTTATTTATTTTTTATTTTATGTGTATGAGTGTATTGCCTGCATGTGTGAGTGCACCCATGTCATATAGTGCCCACGGAGGTCAGAAGAGGGTATCAGATCTTCTGGAACTGGAGTTAAGGATGGATGTTAGCTGTCATGTGGGTGCTGGGTATTGAACCTGGGTCTTCTGCAAGAGTGGCCAGTGTTCTTAAACTGCTGAGCCATGTTTCCAGTTCCAGAATTTTGTTTTTAACATTTGTTTTAAATTACATACATGTGTGTATCTGAGTGTAGGTATGTGTATGTTAGTACTGGTGCCTGCAGAGACCAGAGGTGTTAGATTTCCTTGGAGCTAGAGTTACAGGCAATTGTGAGCCACCTGATATGGGTGTGTGGGTGCTAGAAACTGAACTCGGGTCCTCTGGAAGAGAAGCAAGTGCTTTTAACCACTGAGCCATCTCACTAGCCTCAATAATTTTTTTTTTTTTTTTTTAAACACAGAGTCTCCTGTAGCCTAGGTTGGCCTCAAACTTCCTATGTGGCCAAGGATGATTTGAAATTCTGATTCTCCTGTCTCCGTCTCCTAAGTACTAGGATTATAGATGTGCACTACTAAACTCGGTTTTCTGCAATGCTGGAGATTGAACCCAGGGCTTTGTCTATGCTAGGTAAGCCCTCTACCAACTGAGCTGTATTACCCTTCCCTGCTTTTTTCTTGAAACCGGAGTCTCAAGTTGAATCTCCGATGCTCTTGTTTCAACCTCCTGAGCACTGGGATTCTAGACATGTGCCCCCACACCCAGAGAAAATGTTTTGATGAGGAATGATAAGTATTCACTTTATTAAGCCTTCACCATGATTCTTTATTCTCTTTGTTTTCCAATGTGGTGAAATGGGAAGTATGGGTACACTTCTAGTGCATTCTAAACCATGATGGTTGCCTTAAGGAAAAAGCACTAATTTTTTGAACTATAAGCCTAACCACTTAATTATTACTTATTATTATTATTATATTATTATTATTTTACTTGAAAGAATGACTGACAAACCATGGTTGTTCAGACTTGGATATTTTGTACGTATTTCCTTGAAACTAGCAAGTGAGCCTGCTACTTCAAGGAAAACAACTGGCAGTGTTTGCTGCCAATTATAAAACTTCAGCTTTAAAGTAGAAATTAGAATTTTGTAAAGTTTCTATGTGCTTCTGTGTGCTTGTTGGCTTCCCAATACTGAAAGGATTTTCTGACAAGATTGGTATAGCTGGTAATGAATGTGTCTTTTTGATGTTTTATGAAATGGACTCACACTTGGGATATTTTTATAATTCATGGACCAGTGTTTTTCAAATAACTAATGCATGAGATTATAAAAATATGCATAGATAAAAGAGCCATTCAAAATGCAAGAGAGACTAATGCCTTTTATTGGGATAGAATATAAAAAAGTTTAATGATCAAGTTTCAGATTTCATATGGCAAGCTACTTTGGGAAAGGACCACTTGAATGTTAGATGTGTTAGCCTATACCCATAGTTACAGTACTGGGGAGACTGAGGCAGGAAGCCTGCATATTTGAGGCCAGCCTGGGACAGTATAGGGAGACCCTGTCTCAAAAAAACAAATTGAAATTCAAATCATAAGACTAAAACAGAAGACCACTTGAAGTCACTGTTGGGTCTGTGGTGTAGCTCAGTGGTAGAGGGTTTGCTTGGCATGTACTGTGTAGTAATTTCTTCCAAGATTAAGCATTCCCTCTTGTAGAGAAGCTCCTTAAGACTCAGGAGGTAAACAACTCAAAACTTTCAGTAGGTCCCCTAAATGGACCAGATTCATTAGGTCTCTTCCTTCCCCCTGCTTATATAACAAGAAGGGCTGCTGAGAGACTGTCAGGCCCACTGAGTGGTCTACAAAAGGTTCAGACTAGCCAGTCTGCCTGGAAGAGACACTCTCCAACCTTTTGAGCTGCCTGTAGGTTGTGCAGTGAGATCAAGGTTTCCAGCTTTTGTAAACTGTCACTCATGCTGGGGAGGGCTTTTGGTCTATCATCTAGGATGATGAGTAGATGTTTATTCATGTCTTCCCAGGAATAGTGTCATACGACAGTGCGCAGGCCCAGCTTAGTCCCCAGCAGGGCACACACACAGACACAAGCACACTCATACAGACACAGACACACACACAGACACACAGACACACACACACACACACACACACACAGACACACAGACACATACATGCACAGTCACATAAGACATGACCACTTGTTGAGTTTTGTTGTGGTATCAAAGAAAAATATCTATAATTATCAAAATATTCTTCTCTTTTTATGTATCAATTTGCAGATTTCTCTTATTCTTTTTTTTTTTGAGACAGGGTCTTATGGTGCAACCCTGGCTGGCCTGGAACTCACTATGTAGACCAGCCTGTCCTTAAGCTCACAGAGATCCTCCTGCCTCTGCCTCCCGAGTGTTGGGTGGCGCACGACTGTAGTCCCAGCACTTGGGAGGCAGAGGCAGGCAGATCTCTGTGAGTTCGAGGCCAGCATGGTCTACATAGTGAGTTCCAGGACAGCTGGGACTACAGGGAGACTCTGTCTCAAAAAGACTAAAAAAAATTTTTTTTTCTTTCTTCCAGGATCTCTGCTGGGCATGGTGGTATACTCCTATAACCCCCAGCACTTGGGAGACTGTGGTAGGAGGATCAAGAGTTTGAGGAGGGCCATGCGTGATAGTATACACCTTTAACCCAGCACTGAGGAGGCAGGATCTCTGTGAATTTCAGCCCAGCCTGGTCTACCAAGTGAGTTTGAGGCCAGCCAGGGTTACATGGTGAGACTGCCTCGAAAAGCAAGCAAAGAAACAAACAAAGAGAAAAAAGAAGGGGAAGAAGGAGTTTGAAGACTGCCTGGGTTACAATGCAGCAAAACCTTGTGGTTCCCCAGCACTCCCCCAGCCAAAATAAATTAAAGGGCTGTCCAGGTGTCTTAGCTAGTAAGGGCAGAGAGCCTGATAACCTAAGTCTGATCCCTGGGACCCACATGGTCGAAGGAGAAAACCAACTCCTGCAAGATGTCCTCTGACTTCCACACATGCATGAATGCCCCAACTCCACCCCAATAAACAACGTTTTTAAAGGAGGGGGGGAAGGTAGGGAGGAAGAAAAGGAGAAAAACTGTAATCCAGACTGGCCTCCAGTCCCTCATCTTCCTGCCTCAACCTCCCAAGCGCTGAGATCATAGGTGAGGGCACTATTTCTGGACTTCTCCTGCTTGCTTTTTTAAAAAAATTAATTATTTTAATTTTTATGTATATATGTAGGTGTGTGTGTATGTACCATATGCATGAAGAAGCCCTTGGAGAGCAGAAGAGGCACTGGATCTGCTAGAACTGGAGTTACAGGTATTTATGGGCCGCCATGTGGCTGCTGGGAACTGAACCTGGGTCCTCTGTGAGAGTTGCAAGTGCTTTTTGCCACTGAGCCATCTCTCTAGTCCATGTTTATTTTTATTTATTTTATTTTATATTTATTTATTTGTTTATTTTTTTGGTCTTTTTGAGACAAGGTCTCTCTGTAGCCCCAGCTGGCCTGGAACTCACTATGTAGACCATGCTGGCCTTGAACTCACAGAGATCCCCTGCCTCTGTTTTTTTGGTCTTTTTGAGACAAGGTCTCTCTGTAGCCCCAGCTGGCCTGGAACTCACTATGTAGACCATGCTGGCCTTGAACTCACAGAGATCCCCTGCCTCTGGGATTAAAGGTTTGTACCACCACGCCCTACTTATTTTTAACTATTTTGGAGGTAGGTTCTGGAGATTGAACCCAACTCAAGATTACTGTGAAGGTGAGTTGGTATTGCTGATAAAGAGGCACTGAATTTGGAAGATCCCCTAAACAGCTTTCCCTGGTGCTGAGCACTGGGTGGGCCCTCAGGGTGGTGGACTCTATTCTTCATCTCCTCCAGGGAGGAAATACTGGAAGCACTTCAAGGGAGAGCTCTTTGGCTGTGGACGTAGCCCACATCTCCACGGGCATCTGAAAGCTGGAAGGAAGGAGCCTTCAGCAGGGTGGTTGGGTGGTGTGCTTGGTCCAGCTGAGGCTCAGCCTGCCTGCCTTCCTCACGTGGCCATGGATATCTCGCTTGCAAGTGTGCACTCTTACAGCCAATGCAGAGAGTGAGATGGGTCAGACTCAGGAATTGTGATTCCTAGATTAGATCTGTTTCCAGGGCAGGAACTGGTTCTGACAAGGACAGAAGAAAGAGATGAAGCTAGAAAGATCCTTGCCCTGAAGACATTTCTTGGCAGACTTTCAAGCACTGGCTATAAGGACAAAAGCCCCAGCTCAGCTGCCATCTGAACCTTTCTGTTTGGAATTAATGAAGACTGAGGTTTGTTGGGACAGAGCAGTGGGTGGCGACTTGATGTCGCTGCTGTTGGTTGGCTCCTTCCATCCTAGGGCTGTGAAGGTAGGCTGCTGGGCTCTGAGGAGGGTGCTTCCTGGCTCTGGCTCTGTCTGGGCACTGGGATTGACTTGGGCAGTATAAGGCAGATGCTTTGGGAACAAACTAGTCTGAGAGGGAGGCCTGAGGTTCCTGGGCAGAAACCATCTCACTTCCTTATTTCTCCAGCTGAAATGCTATACAGCCTTCTGTCCTATAGGCAGGGGATGGAGGCAAGGTGGTCTGAAGGAATGCAGGAGCCCTGCACATCCTAATCCCCAGGGTCTGGGGGAGGCAGAGGCTGGTACAGGCTAGGACTGTATTTTCACCACCAAAGTCCTTCTGAAATGGGAGGCCAGCCTGTATGAATTATAGGCCTGGCCCAGCTGGGGAAGGGGCTGAGCTGGGAGCTCTGGGCCTCACACTCCTTTAGAGTAGATAAAGAAAGATCAAAGGAAACTTTTGGTGAGATCATCCCTCACACACAAATGTATCCAGGCTCCAAGACCCAGTGGCTAGAGTGTCAACACAGATAATATTCATATGTGAAGGGGATTTTGTCTGCCCTTTTGAAGCCCCTTGCACATACCTTTTCTCATTGGTTGCCAGTCCATGCACCGCCTCTGCACAGCCCAGTAATCCCCTGGGGTTGGGCCTTGCATCTTGCCAAGTCCTCTAGAAAGTTCCCTTTCAATTCTGCCTCCTTAACTGCTTTCTCCTGTAGAGCCCAGGTTGGCTTGAAACCAAGGGGAAAAGCAGCTTTGAACAAATCTGAGCCTGACCTGCTCCTAGTCGGGATCTCTGTGCCTGCCCCCTGCCAGAAGTAGTATCATAGTTATAGACTCTACATACAGATTGACCTTAAAGCCCCAGGATAAGTGTGGATATCCTAGAGGTGAGGGAGAGATGGTCAGGCCACACACGAGTTACTCAGCAGCTGGTCACCTCAGACTTTCCCATTGAGGAGACCTCTCTGCCCCCTCTGCCCTCTGACACATCCTTGCTCCTCAGACCAGGCTGCCAGGGCTTCTCATCCCTGTCTGTTCCTTACTCAGACTTTGAAAAACCCCTCTGTTCTCCAAAGTGGTGGGGCCTTTCCTGGATCATCCTTGCTGGCCTCCTTGGGAAATCCCTTAGCTTGTACACGTGCATCTCAGCAAGAGAACCAGAGCCGAAGCTCTGCCAAGGAGGCCCACAGTGGCTAAGCTGTAACTGCTGTGGCTCTTAGACCCACCAGGGCACATCAGTATGCTCCATCTCACAGGGGCCACAGAGGCATGGCTGTGGGGGCCAGCATGCTACCTGCCCAAGCCCCTGTTTACCTTATCTTCCCTGACCACCAAAACTCTAACAACCTTTTCTCCCTCCAAGCAAGGACCCTTCTTAATCTTTATTACTCTCTTGGCACACACATACCAAATGTCTTGGCTAATAAAAATAAGATTATCAGCAAGTACTTACAGGTACTTGCCATGGTCCAGTTATAATTCTAAGCACAATCTAAAAAATTAAGTAATTAATTCATTTGAAACAGGGTCTCATATATCCCAGGGTAGCCTTAAAGTTGCTATGTAGAATACAGATGATCGTGAACTCCTGATCCTCCTGCCCCTACCTCTGGAGTGCTGGGGTTACAGGCGTACACCAACCACTGGGCCTGGTTTATATGGTACTGAGGATTGAACTCAGGGATCTATGCATGCTAGGTAAGCACTCTACCAACTGAGCTACATTCCTAGCCCTCTAAGCACATTTTATTACTGATTTATTTGGTCTCCACAGCAGGGGGAAGTCTGTCTGCTTCCTCATGTACACAGGGCTGCCTTCAGGGATAGGGACTGGAGACAGGAATCTCCTTATACCTCAGGAATGTTTGCTGATGATCTGCAGTTGGGAGGTCCCAGCCCATCCTGGTCATTTACTTTATCTTTCTTGTCAAACAAGGCTAAGAGTTCTCTACTCTCCTGGGGACAAAGAGTGACAGAAAGATGAGGAGAGGTTAGGACAGCCAAGAGAGACATGCCTGGGCCTCCTGGAGGAGGCGAGGGAGCCACATGGTGTGTGTGATTGCTCTGTTGCCTCTGGATGGTGGACTACGGACTGTGGACTGTGGGTGACTTGGGTCTCCAGTTTTTTTTGAGACGGTCTCCTGGTAGCCCCAGCTGGCTTGGAACTTGCTATGTAGAACAGGCTGGCCTCAATCTCATAGATATCGGCTTGCCTCTGTCTTCCAAGAGCTGGGATTAAAGGTATGCACCACCACACCTGGCTTTTGGGTTCCTCCTCCCCTTCCCCCTCATTTCCTCCTCCTCCTTCCTCTTTTGGTCTTTTTTGAGACAGGGTCTCCTTCTAGCCCCAGCTGGCCTGGAACTCACTATGTAGACCAGGTTGGCCTTGAACTCACAGAGGTCACCTGCCTCTGCTTCCTGAGTGCTGGGATTAAAGGTGTGCACCACCACTGGGTCTTCTTTTTATGCTTCTTGGATTTGAGCAATTCCATTTGCACTCTTTAAAAAAATATTTAGGGGCTGAAGAGATGGCTCAGTGGTTAAGAGCACTGGATGCTCTTGCAGAGGACCTGGGTTCTGTTTCCAGTGCCAGCATGGTAGCTAATAATCATTGTAATTCCATTTCCAGGGGATCCAACACCCTCTTCTGGCCTCTATGGTCATTGTACACATGTAGTGCACTTATATACATGCAGACCAAACACTGATACACAAAAATAAAAATAAATCTATAAAAAATAAATCTTAAATTAATAAAAATTTTATGTGTTTAATTTTATACGTATGGATGGTTTTACCTGTATGTGTTTAAGTGCACCACATGTGTGCAATACCTGTGGAGGTCAGAAGATAGTCAAATCCCCTGGAACTGGAGTTGCAAGTGGTTGTAAGTTTCCAAGTGGATGCTGGGAGTCACACCCTGGTTCTCTGCAGGAGCAGCCCGTGCTCTTAACCTCTGAGTCATCATCTTTCCAGACCCTAAAATGTTTTTATTACGTTTTTATTTGTCATTTATTTTGTATATAGGGGGAATGGGAGGGCACTGTATATGCCACACAGCACTTGTGTGGAGTTCAGAGGATAACTTGTGGGAGTTGGTTCTCTCCTTCTACCATGTGGGTACCAAAGATTGAATTCAGGTTGTCAGGCTTGGTGGCAGCGCCTTTACCTGCTAAACCATCTCACCAGCCCCCTTTTGCACTTAAAAAATGTTTTATTCATTGTCTTTCTTTTCTTTTTTTTTTTTTTTTTGGTCTTTTTTTTTCTTGTCTTTTTGAGACAGGGTGTCCCTGTAGCCCCAGATGTCCTGGAACTCACTATGTAGACCAGGCTGGCCTTGAACTCACAGAGATCCGCCTGCCTCTGCCTCCCGAGTGCTGGGACTAAAGGCATGCACCACCATGCTTGGCTTCATTATTTTTATTTTATGTGTATGAGTGTATTGCCTGTTATGTATGTTAGTGCACCCATGTTGTGCAATGCCCAAGGAGTTCAGAAGAGGGTGTTGAATCCCCTGGAGCTGAAGTTACTGACAGTTGTTACTTACTATGTGGGTGCTGGGAACCAAACCCAGGTCTTCTGCAAGAGCATCCAATGCTCTTAACCACTGAGTAATAGCTCTAGTCCTCCATTTGCACTCTTTAAAGGGGAGTCAGAATTTAAAAATGTTAGTTAGGCATTTTTGGAGCAGGAACTGTTGCAGTAAGTTTTCAAGAGTAAGTCTAGATGTGCCAAAGCTGGCTGGCCTTCAGCAGTCCTCCCAGTTTAGCTGTTTATTATCTGTCCTGATGGTTGGCAACCTGCTCTGACCAGTGGGAGGCAGAGTGGCGCATTCAAACCTTGGAAGTCATGCTCTTCTCTGACCACTTCCCTTTCCTGAGCCAACAGTTCAGTCTAGTGAAATGCTCAACTATGTTGATCTCTTTGGAAACATCGATGAGGGCTTCTGCCACCCTCCTCCTGGGTTACCCACTTCACCCTCCCAGCTGGAGTTGGGAATTGCTGCCTGCTGGTTGGCAGCCACATTCTTTAGCAGTGCAGGCTGTATGTCTGTAAAAATATCAAGGACTGGGTTGAATGCCACACCAGTTAAATCACAACCTCTGAGGTAAGCTTACATGTCCAGGATTAGTTCCCGTGTTTCCCCAAGGCTTCCACTGAGGCAATGGGTCAGATGCAGACTCAAGCCTGGTGTTCACAAACAGATGTTTGGAGGAACTTGTCCTGTAGTGGGCATTAGGAGGGCACATGGATATCTCTGAGGGCTTACAGTTGATTTGAAAGTTAGAGAGCCAACCAGGCCTGGTGGCACAGGCCTATTATCCCAAACTAGTCTGGAAGCTGAAGCAGGAAGATTGAAAGGTCAAGGCCTTCCTGGGCTACAGACTGAGTTTAAGTCCATCCTGGGCAACTTAGGGGGACTCTGTCTCAAAAAACCAAAACCAAAACCAAACCAAACCAAAACAAAACAAAAGAGTTGCAGATAAAGCTCAGTGCTTGCTTAGCAGGCACAAGGCCCTGGATTTAACCTCAATCCCTATTATTACTACAAAATACAAAACAATCAAATAAAGAGGACAGAAAGTTAGCTAGAACCTGTATACAGACAGAACACCCAATGTGACATCCATCATATCCAACATGACCAGTGTGGACACGGGCACTGAAAATACTGAGGAAGGAGATGGTTCGGGTAGGGGAGAATCATGAAGCTAGTCTCTCTAAAGTTCTGGAAGCAATTTGGGGGCCCTGTCCCTCACATTGGGGAACTGACTCTCCTGGGCTTTCCTAACGTTTTCCTGGGGGCTCCTTATCTGAAGAGCCAGCCCCCTTTTGGCTCTGGCTGTTCTCACTCTCATTCCTTGGGCCCTGTTGTTGGGTGTGGCTGGCCCCTCTTTAGCTACTGCCCTGGCTCCCCAGGACACCCCGGCAGGACTAGGCCTGGACAGATAAGAGCAGTGCTTGTTAGCACAGCTGTTCTCTGCAACACCCCAGCCTTGTTTTCAAACCTGCGGAAACTTGGGTGCGGAAGTGTGGCTACATCCACCCAACTTCAGAGTTGGGCTTGCTTCCAGATAAAAGGAAATTCAGTCAGTTTTCCCAGACACAATGACAAAAATAGAGTTGACAGGAACCTCATAGAGTCTACTGGGGTCCTAGTGTGATACCTAGAAAAATCTATTGGGTCTTGAGTCTGGCTGTTGTCAGATTGCTGTGTTTAAACGTCCAGTATCAACAGCTACCTTAGAAGTTGTACCCATGTGGAAGTTCTTTAGGGAAGATGCCTTACAAGGTGAAGGTGTCCTATAAGAAAATCTTTCAGTTTCTTCTGCTTTGGGTAGTTTGTAAGTTTTTGTGGGCTTTTGGCTGATAAGCTTAGTGTGAGTTTAAGATAAACTGTCTGCATGGTTAAATAGATGGTATACAGAGTGGGAAAGGAATGTGATGGTGTAACTCATGTTTGGATGGAGTGGACCCTGGTACTCTGGGATCCCATCTTGTGTTTTCCTCCTGTGTAAGCTCTTGGTGTAGAATGGAGAGTGATGCTCAAGGGAGTGTTCTGCCTCAGCATCCTCAACAGGACTTGTTGAGTAGGTACCAACATCGTATATACTCTTGTTCATAGTCTTCTAAAAAGGACCATCAGGTTTGCCACCATCTGACAGACAGTTGTGTTGCCATTGTACAGCACAATGGAGGCTGAAATTCTCATCTCTTGATTTCCTGCCAGTTCTCACCCACACAGAGAGCTAGCCTATCAAAGGGCACGCAGAAACTAGAGATTATATAGTGCAGGAAGTATATCCTCTGGGTTGGAAAGTACTATGTAAGTTCCCATCTTTACACATTCGTCCATGTGTCCATGTTGTTTGAATCTAGATGGGTCCAAAGAGGTTTTTGTAAACTGGACCATTGTCACACCCCAAGGAAAGGTTCCTGGAGGACTTTGACCTCTAGTTATATTGATGGTAAAGGGGGTGGATGTGGGATTAGACAGAGAAACTCAGGGCAGACTGGGACAAGTCATTTAAGCTCCTGCAGCTTTTGTGTTCTCTCTGTGAAGTGGGAACAATACAGGTACCTCCTTATCGATGCTGCCAGTGTGTTAAAGTGAGACGCTACCTCTGAGTACTGTACACAGGCACCCCCAGGGTGAGAAACATGACTTTTTTTCAATATTTTATTATATTTTTTATTTTATGTATGAGTGTATTGCCTGCATGTATGTAAGTGCACCTGTGTTGTGCAGTACGTGTGGAGTTCAAAAAAGGGCATAGGGTCCCCTGGAACTGGAGTTACAGATGGTTGTTAGCCACCATGTGGGTGCTGGGAACCAAACCCAGATCCTCTGCAAGAGCAGCAGTGCTCTGAGCCATCTCTCCAGCCTGAAACATGTCTTTGTAAGGGTTCTCAATGTTGTGTTTCTTTTCCCTCCCACTCCCTTGCCCATCTGTTCCAGGCCCTTGTGCAGGATAGGTCTGAAACTTTTGAGGAGGAGGTGAAGGTGTCCAGGCAGGGAAAGTGACTTGTCCCTGAAACATACAATGAATCAGCAGCTCAGGGGTCTTGGAGACTGTGTCCCCCTGCCCACGTGGGGCTGACTGCCAGTGCCCTGAGTTTCTGCTTTCAGCTGCCAGTATAAGTCCTGCCTCTACTCCGGCAGCTGGAAACCCTGCCCCATTGTCCTAAGCTGCTGCCTAGGCCTCAGGATTCCACCTGTGCTGGGTTGTTATTTCCTTCTGTGATTGAGATGGCACCAGAGATGCCTAACTCTGGTCTTGGGTTGGGTTAGGGAGTGGGGGGTGGAGAGAGGGGAGGGCTGGCCCCTTGGCTGTGCAACCCTATGTATAGATAGATGGTACTTAGAAAGGAGATCCCTGAACCCTGCAGCCTGCCTTCGCTCTCCTCCCATCCCCACCCCCCCTCGCCCCCTATGTCCTAGGCTCTAATGTGTCTTCCTTCACAAGCTTGCGGGTATCTATCAGTACTGGACTAGAAGTTGACAAAGGTACTTTGGCTGGGCAGCCTGAACCCACAGAAAGCAGGGAAAGGGCAGGTAGTTTTTAGGGGCCTGAGTGGTTTTTAGCAGGGATAATTCTATTACTCTGGTTCTGTCCCAGGAAAAAGCTTTACGGGAAGTCAGACAAATCCATCATGGATGAGAACAATGAATTGGGAGATATTTTTTGTTGTTGTTGTGTAGTTGTTTGAGTTTTTGAGACGGAGTTTTAGTATCCCAAACTGATTTCTTAACTTTTTGTGAAACCAAAGAAGTTGACCTTGAAATCCTGATCCTCCTGCCTCCATTTCCCTAGAGCTGGGATTAATTTAAGTCCCTTCTCTAAGCCCCATTTTCTTTTCTTATCTAAGAGGGGATAAAAATATTACTCATGCCAGGCATGGTGGCACACAGCTTTAATCTCAGCACTCAGGAGGCAGAGGCAGGTGGATGACTGTGAGATGGAGCCTAGGATGGTCTACATAGTGGGTTCCAGGCCACCTGGGGATGCATAGTGAGACCCTGTCTCGAAAAAAAAAAGTACTATTTACAGTTACTGTGAGGATAAAGGATCTAGTCTACACAGAGACCCTCACAGAGGGCCTGGTACAAAGAAGCCAGCCTGTCAGGGGCCTCATGACAAGAATGACTAGCAACACCCTACACCCCACCCTTTTACTGGAAAAAGCAGCTCAAATTCTAATGGTAAGTCAGATGGGTCATCTCGGTGTGGAAGGAATAACACTTCATTCGCTCAGTAAATATTGATTGAGAGCTTGCTACGTGCCAGACATTGTTCAAGCAGCTCATGAGAGGACAGCAAGCAAGGCAGTCCCTGTCCTCAGAGTGTGGATGAATGTGCAGGACAGGGGTTGACGGGTGGGGCAGGAACAGATAACAAGTGAGAAAACAAGTAAAAACAATCTAACGTACTGCAGCTCAGGGGTAGAGGGCTCGCCTAGCATGCGCAAGCCCCTGAGTTCCATGTACCCTGAAAAAAAATTAACTTTGCATAAGATGGGTATAACTGAAAATGGAAGACGGGGTAAAGGGGAGCTGGTGGTCTATGTGCTGTTTTAAGGCATGGAAAGAAATCTTTAAAAGTTTTTAAATTTATTTTTATTTTATGCATATGAGTGTTTTACCTGCATGTATATAAGTGTTCCTACCACGTGTGTACAAAACTTCAGAGACCAGAAGAGAACCTTGGGACTGGAGTTATAATTGTTAGCTGCTATGCTATATGGGTGTTGGGAATCAAACCTAGGGTAGCCAGCACTTTTAACCACTGAGTTGTCTCTCCAGCCCCAAAAACCTTTTGTAAGGAGGTGGTACTGGAGCACTTCTGAAGGAGGGAGCTCGTGAGCAATGAAAGCCTGTGCCTGGAAGGTTTCCTTTGTATAGAACAGTTAGTTGGGGTGGGGAGTGACTAGGAAAGAGAACTCAATAAAGTGCTTGCCTTGTAAGAATGAGGACCTGAGTTCTTACAATGTTAAAAACAAAACAAAACAAAACCCTAAAGAACAGGTGCACATATGTAATGGCTATTTTAGAGAGGTGGAGACAGGTTGATCTCTGCACCTCCTCGGGTAACCAGTCTAGCCTACTTAGTGAGAGAGGCTGTCTTCTGGTCTCCAGGTATATATGTGCATATCCACACATATACATGTACTTGTGTACCCACAGTCATGTTCACTTGTACACATACATGCACCCACAAAGAACAGTAAATTGAAGAGACCCTCAGAGGAAAAGTAGGGAGATCACAGCAGGGGTGGGAGAATAAGGGTATGAGCATCATTTGTGGCCATGCCCATCTGGGTGACTTACACTCCTGGGTCTGGACACTGTTTCTGGAGTTTTGCTCCCAAGACTGTGACCTCCATCCTTACACAGGTGTCCTGTTGCTTATGTGTATGTGGAGGGGGCACCAGGACACATCAGAAAGCTGACTGTGGTGGATTGTATATATATTTTTAATTATAGTGATGGCAGACAGCTGTCAATGTTTTCCTTCTATTTATTTCTTTAGTCCCTGTTTTCTGATTGAAGTGCAATGCTATTTGCTGATGCCAGAGGTCATTTTGTGTTCTGAAAGCACAGCAGGAGCCAGCTGCTCTACTAGCTCACCCACACACTCAGGGGGCAGGACCAGTGGCAGCTAAGGGCAACAGCTCCACATGATGATGCTCCCAACTCTTGGTGCCAGCCCAGAGCCCTCACCAGGACCACCATTCAAAGAAAGTCATCTCTGTCCCCAAGTCAATCCAGTCACTTAACTAATTAACTCATTTCTCCTTATTAAATAGGTGCTCATTCAAACCATTTCAGTGCAACAAGTATTTCTTGAAAACAGGCACGGTGTAAAGAAGCAAAATGATCAGGGGATGTGTGTTGGGTGACAGCTGTTTTGATGCATCAGACTCATGTTCCAGTTCTATAGCTCAAACTATCACATGGATAGAATGAAGACAAAGAGAAGGATGTCTCACCCCCCTCCTCCCAGGGGCAGGTATGGATATCCACCCCACCCCCACCTGCCCCAGGGGCAGGAATCTCACTGATCTGAGAAATTTCAGACAGGCCTGGATGAGGAAGAGGATTCAATGTTAGATAAACTGGTAGAGATAAACTTTAGTCCATGAAGTACTCTCCACACTAATGTGAGGACCTGAGTTCAAACCCTCAGAATTCAGGTAAAAAACCCCATATGATGGCTTGTACTAGCAACCCTAGTGCTGGAGAGCAGAGACAGGCAGGTCCCTGGAGCTCGGTGGTCAGTTAGCCTAGCTTACTTGGTGAGCTCCTGGACAGTGAGGGACTCTATCTGAAAAAACAAGGCAATGGTTTCTGAGGAGTGACACCTGAGGTAGTCCTCTGGCCCTATACACACATGCACACCAGTGAGTGGAAACAAACATGAACGTGCATGTGCACTTGCACACATGAACAACGCATACACACAGACGCACAAACTGAGCCAAACAAAATACAAAGTTGGACAAACCAAAGACCAAGATTAATACCGAAGGTAGAAAAGCCTGAATTTTCCCAGTGTTTATCTCCCTGAGCCCAAACCACACATTGAACCAATGCCTTCCCCACCATGATGGACTATATTTCTCTGAACTGTGAGCTAAAATAAACCCTTCTCTCTCAAGTTGCTTTTGCTGGGTATTTAGTCACAGCAATGAGAAAAGTAATTAATGCACCCTATTTCCAAAGCCCGTGCAGTTTCCTTTTCATTTCTTCTGGGTCTTCCCTGGGGTTTGTCTGATGGAAGCTTGAGCAAATCAGGGTCCACAGGGTCTACAGCATGCATTTTGGAGTCACTATGTGCCAGATACCCACCATTCCCTGGAAGGATTCCCTGTGGTATGACACTAAGGGCCTTGGTGGGATTGTCACACCCAGATTATTCCCCATTCACATTGCTCTCCTCTGTCTCCCTACAAGATGTTGGGTTACAACATCTGGCTTCCAATGTGTCTTTGTGGACTTCCGCCTCCACCTGCTTGTCCCAGTGCTAATTCTGCCTCACAGTCTCCTTGGTCTCTGGGGACTCTCATGGTAAGGGACACCATTTTCCAGGTACAGCCCTATACTTCTCTCAGGCCCCATGCCTGGGAGTGACAGCCAGACCTGTGAGTCATGGGGTATGGGACTGAAGGCTGTAGGACCACCAGGCAAGACCTCAACTGAGTCCTGGCTCCTGGAGTTTGTAAGAGAGCAGGCAAAAAGACACAGAGACAGAAAAAGAGAAGAGAGCCTCAAACAATAGGGGGCCAGGAAGGGTGTTCAGACCCCACTATCATCTCTTCTTCTAAGACACAGATCTGCCTTTCTAGCTCTGATGATATAAGGTGGTTTTGCTCCTTTCTAGCTGGCCTAGGGTGAGGGAAGATAAAAGCGGGGTAGTGGAATGTTCCATGGAATTTTGGGAACTTCCCTATTCCAGAAGTGAGCAGGAGAACTCTGTAATGACCCCTGGTAGGCAGTCAGGGACAGGTGGCTTGGGGACATATCCAGAATCTCTTTGATGAGCCTGGGATGGGATATAGATACACAGTGACCAAAATCTGAGCCTGGATTTCTTTGGGGTGTCCATAGAAGGGTGGTGGTATCGGCAGGGCGGAAAGTAATTTCTTGACCTCATTCAGTCTGTTTTCCTCCTCTGGACTGGAAGATACTCCTAGTTGGCCTTTGTAAATATCAGGGGCTCAGTTAATACTAGATGAACTTTGGGCTGTCTTTTCTTTTCTTTTCTTTTCTTTTCTTTTCTTTTCTTTTCTATCCCTTCTCTCTTCTTTCCTCTTCCCCCTCCTCCTCCTCTTGAGACAGGGTCTTACCATGTAGTTCTGGCTGGCCTGGAACTCCCTATGTAAACCAGACTGGCCTTGAATTTAGAGATCCACCTGCCTCTGCCTCCTGAGTACTGGGATTAAAGGCATGTGCTACCACATCTGGCTTCAGCTGTCTCTTTCTCTGTTTACTTTCTCAGCTTGAGTGCAGGGGTGGCAGGGTAGGACTGGACAGTCCCCTCAGAGGAAGGCTCCTTGGTAACCAATCCTGGTGGTCAGTAGGTATCAATGTTCTGAAAATTCTCTCTCAGCCTTTCCCCTTGAATATTCTTGGACATGACAGACAGGCCTGTGGGTCATGAGGTGCAGGACAAGGAGCTAGAGGACCATCAGGAGAGATCCCAACTGAAATGCACTGTGTGATGCAGGACAGAGTCCTGGCTCTTGGGGCTTGTAGGAGGGCAGGCAAGAACAGCAGCTATAAGAGCAGGAGAAACAGAGCCTCAAATAATAGGGGACCAGATAAAGTATTCACAAAGCATCAGGGATACAAATTTGTGCTATGCAGCCCGCTCTCCTGGACAGTGGAGGAGGCCCTGGTGAAAACAGAGATTCAGAGCTTCAAGTTATAAAGGAGATGCAGAAACTGAAGCATACCAAACAAGGTGAGGGGCTTGGCTCCAGGCCATTGGGCCAGAAGCTGAATGTATCTTACAATTTGGGGCTCTTTCTCATCCCTTCAGATACTGCCTGGGGCATGAAAATGAACTTGGAAAGCTGAGTAGGTGGGGTTCCCTGGAGGGAGAAGGATTTGTACAAAACCCTAGGATGGGAACACGGAGGTCAAAGGAGGGGATGCCAATCAGGCCTCACAGCCCTCTTGGAGTTCTTCCTTATTTCTCCCTCCTCTCACCTGCGTTCTCTGTCTTGTTTCTTGTCTCCTTTTGGATTTCTCTTTCTTCTTCCCCACCTAGGGGGGCGGGCATCAGAGCCTGCCTCTTTCCTCCTGATTCACTTGGTTCCCTAATCAGTTCTCTTCTGTCATCACTATGCACCGATTGAATGGCCACTGTGAAGAGTAAATGAACCAAGATACAAGGCTTCTATTCCTGAACAGGGTGGTACCCGAGTGGGAGAGAGTCGTGCCACAAATATGAAATAGCTAGGATGTGCAGGGTTCTAGATTGATTACTGGGTTGCCCAGTCTGCAGCTCCCTGGGATGACTAACAAAACCCGAAGTACCTCAGACGTTAAAGAGGACAAGGTGCGCATTCCAGGGTGATGCAAGCAATGTCACCGGCAGGAACTGCCTCTGTTCCCAGTCTTCTTCCTTCCCTTCCTTCATCTCCCCAACTCCTTGACATATCTGTTGAGCTCTGAACCTTCATTTCTAGGTTCTCCTTAGACCCTTCCACCTGGATTTCTCACAGGCCTCCCAGTCAACATGTGTCACCCAGAACCCCTATTTATTTTTCCACACCTGCTTCTCTGGGTTTCCCATCTCAGGTTGAAGCACTGTGTTATGGTCCCAGTCAGAAACCTCTGGTGTTTTTACTGTCATCCTTTTCCTCTTCACATGCCCAGGAATAGACAAGTAAGGATCCACCACCACCACTTTCCACTCTGGTTATCATGCCTGTCTTTCCGCACAGTCATGATTAATGGGGGCACTCACCACTTCTGTGAGGCCACTGCAGGGGTCTCCTGCCCTGTGTCCCCATTTGCTTTTTACTGCACAGCCCTGCCAGGAATATTTCTAAAGTACAAATTAGATTCCGTTTGTTCTTCCATTTATTTTGGCAGAATGACTACTGGAACCATTATGTGCCATGTATCATTTAAAGTGCTTCCTAAGTATCAACTCATTTGAATCATTGTTAATATTATTATTATTATTGGGTTTTTTATAGAACAGTGTTGAGGATTAAACCCAGGGCCTTCAACATGCTATGTTAGATGCTTCCGAGAGGCTTATGAGGTATGTATGGTTCTAACTGTTTCATTGATTTTGAGATGCAACTGTAAGATGCATCGTCATGTGATATTAACAAAGAGCTTGGTGAGATGGCTTAACAGGTATAGGGACTTGCTGTGCAAGCCTCATGACCTGAATTCAATTCCCAGAACCCATGTAAAGGTAAAAGAGAAGAACCGACTCCGCAAAGTTATCCTCTGATCTTCACATGAGCACCTGGGCATGTATGTCTTCCCTCCACCATGCACACACAATAATAAAAAATTTTAATTATGAAAAGGAAGAGTGGCCTTGAACTAACTATGGAGCTGAGGATGACCTTGAACTCTTGGTCTTCCTGCCTCCACTTCCCAAGTGTTGGGATAACAGGTGTGTACCACCACACCACGCAGTTACATCATTTCTTTATACCGTGTTCTCTGTGTCATTAAGAGGAATGCAGTGTTTCCTAAAGCGTAGATTTTCTTCCAAGTGGCTGAAATTGATTCTGTAAATTTTGACATGTCTGATAAGTGCTGACAACTCTGTCATTACTGCTTCCAAACTAATGATTCTAAGATGATGTTAGATGCCTTAAAATGCTAAAGCAAACAGAAACATGTGTGTCTTAATATTAATGAAAACTTGAGCTGGGCATATGGCTCAGGTAGTAGAGTATTTGCCTAGCATGTGTGAGCCTCTGGATTCCATCCCCAGCCCAGTACAAACTGGCGTGTGCCTGTAATTCTAACACTCAGGAGGTAGAGACAGGAAGATCAGAGTTCAAGGTCATCCTCTGCTATATGGTGAGTTCCAGGTCAGCTTGGGATACATGAGACCCTGTCTCAAAATATAGATAGATGATAGATGATAGATAGATAGATAGATAGATTAAATCCATTATTCTGCATCACAGATGACTAAACTTAGTTGTGGAGAGGATATATTTTATTTTCCCCATGGTCACATGGCTCTCTCTCTCTCTCTCTCTCTCTCTCTCTCTCTCTCTGTGTGTGTGTGTGTGTGTGTGTGTTTGAGACAAAGTCTCACTATGTAGCACAGGTTGGCTTTGAACTCACCATCTTCCTGCCTGGCCTGGGGCTGTGCTTTTAACTGTTTGCAGAATGCTGCTGTGCTCTGGAGACCTTGCTTAAGTCCAGAGCAGATACCACCCAAGCTCTGCCCCCAGCTCTCTCTCTCTCTCTCTCTGTGTGTGTGTGTGTGTGTGTGTGTTTGAGACAAAGTCTCACTATGTAGCACAGGTTGGCTTTGAACTCACCATCTTCCTGCCTGGCCTGGGGCTGTGCTTTTAACTGTTTGCAGAATGCTGCTGTGCTCTGGAGACCTTGCTTAAGTCCAGAGCAGATACCACCCAAGCTCTGCCCCCAGCATTTCCTTTGGACTTGGCTCTGCTTTCCTCTGTGGCTCCATCTGCTCTCAGAAGGCTTGCATGAGCTGCCCTGGCCTGATTATGGTCATGCTGGACACAGGTCTGTTGTACTGGGCTTACATTCCTGGGCCCTTCTGTAGAGGATGACTCAGGCACACCCCAGAGTCTCACACTTGACTCAGTGCCATCTCCTGTGAGATGTGGCCACCACTTGTTGATGTCCTAGGAGAACCCAGTCTTCTATAATGTCTGTCCTGAGCCCCTCAGCGAAGGACTGGCTTCTACACCGGTGCCTCTGTCCCCACCCAGGGCTCACATCTGCAGACTTTATAACATCGTTTCATCTTCTTCCCTGAGGTGACAGGAAATCATCCTGATGGTTTGAGAAAGCCTTTTGGAGATCTGGACTATTCTACAATGGCCAGATGGATACTGACCACCTAGACTTGCCTGTTCTTACTGTATAAGTAATATCCTGTCTACGAGGAGATGTGCTCTTAACATCAGGATGAGTTATAGGAAAATGCTTAATTTGGTATGTTGTAAGCATAGAACTTCCTCATCCTCTGAGACCCCAGGAACCTGATGACTCAGGGTACACAATGACTCATCGTTGGATGAGAATTCGTTGGTGTAGAAGTGTATATAAACATGTATGCACACATGAGAGTGCAGGGTGGGGTGAAGTGTTGGCAGACAGACCTCCTCTGTATCTGATCTAAATCTCATTTCTCAGAGGCTCCAGGACCCTCCTTCCAGTCCCTGCCCTGGGCTGTAAGCCAGCAGCTACAGTGGGAGACACCCAGGCCAGCGCCAGCTTGGGATTCAGTTGCCCTCCTCCATGGTGTGGGGGTGGCAAAAACCCATGTGGGAGAAACAGAGGAAGAATGTTCCAGGCCTGCTCAATTATTAAAGACTAATCAAGATAATGAAGCACAAGGAAGAATAAAGAAACAGAAAAGGAGCGGAATTAAAAAGTACCTCCCTCTGCACTTTGGCCACCAGTCTCAGGAGAAGGCATTTGGCTGATGGTCAAGGGTGTTCACAAGAAGGAATTTCTGTCTGCCCTAGGTGTGAGGGTCTTTGAATGTCCATCAGGATGCAAAAAAATGTCCCACTGGCTTAGGTCTGGGGTCTACTAAGTTAAGTTTACATGTGATTATTCTCCCCAAGTCATCCTTCAAGATCAAGACTTTGAGGCAAATCCCATCTTGCCCAATGTATGTATGTATGTATGTATGTATGTATGTATGTATGTATGCATGTATGTTTGAATGTATGTTTGAGTGTATGTGTACCTGTATGTGCCAGTGTATGCATGTGGAGGCCAGAAGAGGGCATGAGATCCTTTAAAAATGGAATTATAAGCATTTGTGGTACCCCTGCTTGTTATATGGGTGCTCGGATCCAAACTGTAGTCCTTTTCTTGATTACATAGCAAGTACTCTTAATATCATTCCACTGTGGAGAGACTGTGCTTCGTTTGATCAAAAACTTTTAGTATCACCTTCCCTAGCTACCTGGACTTGTTTCTGAGAGAAGTGATTGCTTCTAACTGGTCCTTCCTTCCTTCCTTCCTTCCTTCCTTCCTTCCTTCCTTCCTTCCTTCCTTCCTTCCTTCCTTCCTTGATACAAGGTCTCACTATATATTACTGGCTGGCCTGGAACTCACCATGTAGGTCAGGCTGGCCTCAAACTCACAGAGATCCACCTGCCTCTGCCTCCTAAAAGCTGAGATTAAAGGTGTGAACCACACCTGGCCCTATCTGGCCTCTTTCTAAGCTTTCTGTTGTACTCTGGAATTTGTAGAAGCAGTGAGTCTTTGGAGATCATAGCTATATTTGTTTGGAAAGACTTCAAAAGTACATATCAGATTAAGAAGTAGTATAACTCTGACCTAATTTCAAGTTTTTAGAATTGGGGGTCAAGCCCCTTTACCAGGTTTTAAGAATCTCCATAAATATGTAAGAGAATTATTTTCTACTAATCACCCATATCCATCAGGAGAGGGTATGGGTTCAGGTGGAGTTGGAGAAGGAGTTCTTTAGGTCATAAGATCCATGAAGAGCAAAATTATGCTGAGTTAGGAATCACTGGCAGACACAGTGCCACTATCTCCTGTTGGTGGCATATATGCAAACACGGCCACCACATGGGACAGAGGGCAGAACAGCTGTGTTGTCATCCTTCCTGACAACATCCCTCGTCAACATCCCTCATCTGATCTTCTCCCACCTCTAGTCCTTGAACTTGGTAGAGAAACCCAGACATCAGATGTGTTCACCTCCTTTCCCTCCACCAAGGACCACCATACTGATAGTTGGTAAAGGGGAGGGCACCAGCTCCAAACGTGGTTAAGACCAAGAATATTTTTGAGACAGAATAGCCCTCCATTCTTCCCTTTGCCATGGTGACTATGGATTATAGAGTCCTCTGGGACAGGGCTGGAGAGGGGTTGAATGCCGGCCTTACAATGTGTTATTAGCAGGGTGTAACTTTTGAGATGTTCAGATGTTTGAGGTAGACGGCAGCTGCTGCTGAAAGATGATCCCCCTGGGGCCTTGAGCTTCTCCCTCCCAATGCCTCCCTCTGAATCTTGTCAAATAGTTAACAGTAGCTTTGGGTTTACTTGAGTGAAGGCATGATTTGCATGTGAGGTAGGAGGCAGTTTCTGCAGAGGGACACTGTCCTAGTTAGCTTTCTATTGCTGTGAAAAAACACTGACCAAAGGCAAAGGGGAGGGAAGGATTTATTTCATCTTACTCTTCAGAAAGCAAGACGGTGATCACAAAGAGCATGTGGAAAACAAGCTCCCGGCCACCACTGATGTATGTTGTGGTCTCAGGGTTCTAGGGTCTGAAGTGCTAGAGCTAAAGATGCGCCTGGTGTGTGTGTGTGTGTGTGTGTGTGTGTGTGTGTGTGTGTGTGTGTGATGGTAATGGGAAGGAGCAGGAGAAAGACTCTGGAGGGGAGGAGGAAAAGACTGTGAGGTCTTAGGTGTGGGTCAAGGGTCAGGCATTGGACAGATGCAGGAGAGCAAGGCAAGACACTTGGAAGCCAGCTCACAGTGCTGCTCCCAGATGGGCTTTGATCCTACAGAGCTGATATTAGAGGGAGCTTCTGGAAAAGACATGTCAACCTTGGGTAACAAACAGACTCTAATAATATAAGACCTTACTTCTATATGCACCCAGAAGCCTAGAAGAGCTGGGTGGGCCTGGTAGCACAGGCCTATAAGTCTACCTACTTCAGAGGCTGAGGATCTCAAGTTCAAGGCCCAGTCTAGTTCGAACAACTTAGTGAGAGCCTCTCTCAAGATAAAAAAGAGGGCTGGGAATATTATTGTTCAGTAGTAGAGTGCTACCTAGCATGTGTGAATCTCTAGGGTCAATTTCCACTACAAAAAAAAAAAAAAAGAGAAGAAGGCTAGAAGACTTTTGGTGTGAGATGAGGGAGAGAATAAAGTGGATCAGAGAACTAGAAGACCTAGATGGAGTGGAGAGAACTGGGGAACAACTTTTGGAGACTTTGAACCTGATCTGTACAGAGAAGCCCACTGTCTTTAGTTATCACAGGGTGGGGCTAGCCCAGGCCTCATCATTGCTACGGAGGGTCAGAGAATGTAGAGCCAGAGCACATAGGAGCTGGGAGACCACGTGATCCCACCTACTCCTTTTAGAAGCAAAACAACAGCCCAGAGAAGATAAATGACACACTCAGGCTCACGTAGCTTAGGACCCATTAACTCCTAAGTCTTGGGCTAATGATCTTTGCATAGAATCGTCAGCCACCCTGTCTCTCTAGCAGGCCATGTCTCTTGGTGCCAGGACTCATGTTCCAGCCAGGGAAGCTGTCATTGGTACGAATGTGTGGTCAACTGGTGAAAGTGGGTGGAAGGAGCAGAACTCTGAAGATACAGGTTTCAAATTGAAGGAATAGTTGGATGTGGTGGTACACACCTGTAATCCTGACACTTTGGAGTCAGAGGCCAGTCTGATCTACATAATGACCCTGTCACAAACAAACTCCCAAAGAAACAAAAAGAAACTCAGGGGGCTGGGAGAATGGCTCAGTGGGAAATTATCTTGCTGTGCATTCTTAAGGACTTGAGTTTGAATCCTCAGAACCCAAGTAAAATCAGATGTAGTAGGGCACATCTGTAATCCCAGAGCTTCTGTGGGGAGGTGGGAGGCAGAGACTGGAGAGTCCCTGGAAGCTGCTGGGCCAGCCAGTCTGGCATACACAGTGGTGAACAAAAGATCCTATCTCAAGCAAGGTGGAAGGTGAGCATCAACATCTGAGGTTGTCTCTGACTTCCATATTCAAGCTGTGGTGTAAACACATGCACACACCCACACACTCACACACCCAGAGAGAGAGAGAGAGAGAGAGAGAGAGAGAGAGAGAGAGAAAGAAAATTAAAAATTAAAAAAAAATTAAAGAGAAAAGTATTCTAGTTGAAGGAATAAGTGCTGAAAGGTGGAGTTTATGCCACTGACCAATAGGTGACTATTTTTCTCAGGTGCTCCTACTCATGTGCTCGACCCTAGGCTTCTGTGTTAAACTGGCACTGGTGCCCATCCAGTCAAACTTCATGGGCCACATTGTCCTGTCAGGGATCAGATGGACTCAGGTATGTTTTAAGAGGCTGGAGAACAGAACACAGAACACACAGGGCATGTAGCACTGAGAGACCTTGCTGATGTGCTGCCTGGAGCAGCACATGTGTGGGGAGGGAGGGCCATAACCTGCTTGTTTTCCTGCTGTGGCCCTGGACAGGGGCAGCTCAGGATGTGCACTCTCAGGAGAGGACCTTCATTCCCAGAGCCCCTCATGGGGAGCCGCCCCAGAGCTGAGAGCAGGTAGGGAAGCAAGGCCTCAGGCCACATTCCTCTCATAAGTGAAATAACACAATCTTCATTTAAACTTCTTAATTGACTGCTGCAGGGCAAGCCCTCCATCATTCTTCCTCACTCCAACTCTCTGTTCTTAGGGCCCTGCTCTGTAGCCCTGTGGAGGAGGCCCAGCTTCTGGCAGGATTGACAGGAGACAAAGGCCAAGCCCATGCTTTTGAGCTCCTGGCTGGGGGCTGCGGCTGGAGCTGCCTCGTACCCAGGGCTCTGCTATTTAGACAAACTTCAGGCATGCTTAGGGCTGCGGTTCCTGGTACAACTTGGGGATGATGTCAAATTGGGCTGGTCAGCAGCCTTGGAATTCCAGTGTTCCGTCCCCCAGCCTCTCTCTAGATGTAAGCAAATTAGGCCATGAGCTCTGTCTTAAGAAGAGAGTCATCTACACCTGTAGAAGGCAGCCAGGTGGCCCAGACTTCTGTTGGTAACACGGGAAATCTCAGGGGTGGAAACCTAGGTATGTAGGCAAGGTAAGGACAGGGACTAGGTACGCAAATGCATTGCATAATTGGTACTAGGTCTTGGCACAGACGGACGTTTTCCCCCCGCCATCAGTCTTAGGGTCATAATCCACACATGCATTTGTAGAGGCAGTGTGGAAAAATGCCGAAGTGTGCACATCAGGTTATGAAAAGTCTCCGTGAGCTGACAGAAGTAATGAGGGGCTTTGGAGAGTGAAGAAAGCAGGCTCTGGGAAGTAGCTGAGGTAAAATTAGGGAAGGTTTGCAGGCCCTAGGGAGCTAGGAAAGTTTTGGGAGGAAGAGAGTCATGTGATCAGATTTAGCTCTTGGAAAGGCATGTCTTGTGGATGGTGTAGGAAGGACTCAGAAGTTTAGGGGCCATTTAAGACTTGCTGTAGTAATCCGAGGGGTAGATGACACTAGCCTGAGCAAGGGCCCTGGTGGCAGGAGGGAGAGACAGAGATGGAGATGAGGGGTGTGCGACATGGGGACGGTCATTCTGATGTCAGTCAGGAAGATGGCCAGGGAAAACTTCACCTCTCCCCATCCAGTTGTGATACTTGAGGCAGCTGGGGCTGTGTCAGGGTGAGGGAGCTGATGGAGTTCAGAAGGTCCTCAGGGACTTTGGTGACAGCAAGGGTAATTATTATGCTTACAGGTGCAGGCACAGGGGGCCCTGAGCTGCCACACTGGGGAATTGGAACACCTGAGTTCTTGTTGGTTGTCAGTGATTAGTGTCTTCATCTCTGCCCTCAGCTGTCTAAGGTGTGAGAAACTCCTGATAGGCCAGAAGCTAAAAATACTCCACCATTTAGGGAGAGAACACCTTGTATTATGGAGAAACCCATTTGACATCCCTCCTCCTTTGACCCCTTGTACCATACTTTCTCAGAGCTAAGCCATCTGGAGAGTTCCTCTTTCCCATGGATTCCACATGACAGATGGAAGATGTGGAGGCGGGATGAGCTCCGGCTCCACAATGTCAGTACAGAACATTTCTCAGCTCCTTGGGGGCAGGGTACCATCGCCAAGGCCCTTTTATCTGGTGTGTTCCTGTGGAAGTGTCAGCATGCTCTCAGGGGGCAAATGTGTAGAAGATCGGGTATAGTATATAAGTATCATAGCCTACAGAGCCTGATCCAGGACATGCTGGTAGATCCTACCCAAGCTCTGCATTCCACCTGTAGAGCAGAGGTTGATGGTCACGTTCTAATTGATCCCTTTGGTCATTCCATCATCTCCTGCTAGAATCCCTCCAATCGCTACCTATCACCCAGGCTGCCCAATTCATCCTCTGGGGTCCCTGTGCCAGCCCTGCTGCCTCTCTACTTCCCTCCATCTTCTCAGTCCTTCCTCCTCCTTCCTTCCAGCAGTCCACTTTATTTACCCCACTTTCTCACATCACAGAGTCATTCCTGGCTCCAGTTCCATGGGCGAACCCTATCCTTTGAAGTCCTCACCCACCAGATTCAATCTGTAGGACCCAACTGAGATGTCCCCAGAAAGCCCTCCCTGACAGGTTCAACTAAAGCCAACCCCTCTCTTAGATTCTCCTATTTTTCCCTTCCACTAATGGATTATGTCCTTAGCACTGTTATTTTCTTGGGTTTCTGTTTCCCTAGCTGTTGTCTGTCTCCTGTCCATAGAATGCAAGTACCTTGAAGAACAGGGACCTGGGTGGCTTATTTATTGTCATGCTCTAGTGCCTGGCACTAAGCTAGCACGCAGATGTTCAGCAAATGTTTGTGGATTAATAGTGTATGTGTGGATGCCTTGGCCACCATTGTACTGTGGGTCTGGGATTGCTATCTGGGGGACAGTGTGTCTGTTTTCAAGGGGTACAAGCAAGGGACTGGCTGGTGGCAAGCCAGGTGGCAAGGAGCCCAAATTTTTAAACAATTATTTATTTATTTATTTATTTAATTAATTTATTTATTTTGAGATAGGGTCTCCCTGAGCCCCAGCTGGACTGGAATTTGTTATGTAGACCAAGCTGGCCTTGATCTCACATAGATCTGTCTGCCTTGGCCTCCCCAGTGCTAGGACTAAAGACACATGCTACCATGCTTGGCTTATTTATTTACTTATTTAAAATATTTTTATTTATTTTTACTTTATGTGTATTGCCTGCATGTATGTGAGTGCACCCGTGTCCTGCAATGCCGTGGAGGTCAGAAGAGGACTTTAGACTCCTCTGGAACTGGAGTTAAGGATGGTTCCTAGCCGCCATGTGGGCTGGGAATCAAACTCAGGTCCTCTGCAAGAGCAGTCAGGCCCTTAACTGCTGAGCCATCTCTCCAGCCTCTATTTATTTGTTTTTAATTTTATGTGTATGAGTGTTTTGTCTGCATCCATGTATGCAATGCCTGTGGGGGCCAGAAGAGGGGGCATCAGATCCCCTAGAACTGGAGTTATGATGGTTGTAAGCTGTCAGGTGGGTACTGGGAACCAAACCTGGATCCTCTGCAAGAGCAGCCAGTGCTCTTAACTGCTGGGCCATTTTTCCAGCCCAGGAGCACAAGTTTTGGCCCCAGGTAAATCTGAGTTTGACTCTCAAGCCTGCTCTTGGGAGGGCTTCTTAATTCTAAATAGTTATTTTTTTCTCATTAAAAAAAATTTATATCATGATAAAATACACATGACATTAAAAATTGACCATTTTTATGTGTATAATTCTGTGAAACCATCACCATCATCCATCTCCAGACCTTTTTTCATCCTTCACAAGCAAAATTCTATCCACAAAACAAAGCCTTCCTGCCCCCACTACTACCATGCCAGGCATCTACCATTCTATTTCCTGTCTTTCTGAATTTGACTATTCTAGCTACCTTGTGTTGGCAGAGCAATATGGCATTATCTTTTGCTGGGGGATTGAACTTAGAGTCTTATACATGTAAAGCAACCACTTGAGCTATGTGGTATGTACTTTTTAATTTTGAGACAGAAGTTCACTAAGTTGGCCAGGCTGGCCTTAGACTCAACCTGTACGACTGGCAAGCCCTGAGCTTAACAATCCCCCTAGGATTGTTAAGCCTCTAGGTGGTATTACAGACCTGCGCCACTAGGGCCAGATTGTCTTTTAGCGATTGACTTATCTCATTTAGCATAATCCCCTTAATGATCAGCCGTGCTGTAACGTGTCAGAATGGCCTTCCTTTTTAAGGCTGGATGATATTCCATTAGATGCTGCATTAGTTACTACTTGTTGTGATCAAGAGGACAAGAGGAAACTTAAAGGAGGAAGGGTTTGTTTTGTCTCACAGTTTGAGGTGACACAGTCCATCATGGAGGGGAAGGCATGGTGGCAGATGGCTTCACTGTGGCAGGAGTGTGCAGTTGGGATACCTCACTTTGTATTTTGGCAGAACAGGAAGAGAGCAGACAGGAAGTGGGGCTGGGCTACACCCCCAAGGCCTTTCCCCAGTGACCCACTTGTTGCTGTGAGGCCCCACCTCTTCAAACTTCCACTGCTTTCTAAAACAGCACCACCAGCTGGGGACCAGTATTCAAACCATGAGCCTGTAGGGGGCATTTTATAGTCAAATCACAACAGATACCTGTACCACAATCACTTTGTTTTGATTTTTGATGCTGGGGCTTCACACTAAGTGCACACCTGGTCCCTGAGCCATACTCCCTGCACTCACCATGTCATGCTTGTTCCCCATCTGTTCAAGGAAACCTAGGCTGTTTCTACCTTCTATTAGGACTATGCTACTGTGGACACGGGGTGTGCATATTTCAATTCTCTTTCAATTCTTTTGGGTATTACTCATAATTACTGGACCATACAGTAATTCTAGTTTCATTTACTTATGTGTTATTTT
>NW_008353600.1:2030-12701 GCF_000622305.1 Nannospalax galili | reverse complement strand
TGGAGTTATGATGGTTGTAAGCTGTCAGGTGGGTACTGGGAACCAAACCTGGATCCTCTGCAAGAGCAGCCAGTGCTCTTAACTGCTGGGCCATTTTTCCAGCCCAGGAGCACAAGTTTTGGCCCCAGGTAAATCTGAGTTTGACTCTCAAGCCTGCTCTTGGGAGGGCTTCTTAATTCTAAATAGTTATTTTTTTCTCATTAAAAAAAATTTATATCATGATAAAATACACATGACATTAAAAATTGACCATTTTTATGTGTATAATTCTGTGAAACCATCACCATCATCCATCTCCAGACCTTTTTTCATCCTTCACAAGCAAAATTCTATCCACAAAACAAAGCCTTCCTGCCCCCACTACTACCATGCCAGGCATCTACCATTCTATTTCCTGTCTTTCTGAATTTGACTATTCTAGCTACCTTGTGTTGGCAGAGCAATATGGCATTATCTTTTGCTGGGGGATTGAACTTAGAGTCTTATACATGTAAAGCAACCACTTGAGCTATGTGGTATGTACTTTTTAATTTTGAGACAGAAGTTCACTAAGTTGGCCAGGCTGGCCTTAGACTCAACCTGTACGACTGGCAAGCCCTGAGCTTAACAATCCCCCTAGGATTGTTAAGCCTCTAGGTGGTATTACAGACCTGCGCCACTAGGGCCAGATTGTCTTTTAGCGATTGACTTATCTCATTTAGCATAATCCCCTTAATGATCAGCCGTGCTGTAACGTGTCAGAATGGCCTTCCTTTTTAAGGCTGGATGATATTCCATTAGATGCTGCATTAGTTACTACTTGTTGTGATCAAGAGGACAAGAGGAAACTTAAAGGAGGAAGGGTTTGTTTTGTCTCACAGTTTGAGGCGACACAGTCCATCATGGAGGGGAAGGCATGGTGGCAGATGGCTTCACTGTGGCAGGAGTGTGCAGTTGGGATACCTCACTTTGTATTTTGGCAGAACAGGAAGAGAGCAGACAGGAAGTGGGGCTGGGCTACACCCCCAAGGCCTTTCCCCAGTGACCCACTTGTTGCTGTGAGGCCCCACCTCTTCAAACTTCCACTGCTTTCTAAAACAGCACCACCAGCTGGGGACCAGTATTCAAACCATGAGCCTGTAGGGGGCATTTTATAGTCAAATCACAACAGATACCTGTACCACAATGACTTTGTTTTGATTTTTGGTGCTGGGGCTTCACACTAAGTGCACACCTGGTCCCTGAGCCATACTCCCTGCACTCACCATGTCATGCTTGTTCCCCATCTGTTCAAGGAAACCTAGGCTGTTTCTACCTTCTATTAGGACTATGCTACTGTGGACACGGGGTGTGCATATTTCAATTCTCTTTCAATTCTTTTGGGTATTACTCATAATTACTGGACCATACAGTAATTCTAGTTTCATTTACTTATGTGTTATTTTATTTTAAAATTTTAATTAAAAAAAAATTTTTTTTTGAGACAGGGTCTTGTTATGAAGCCCAGGATGAATCCACACTGTTTTTTTTTTCTCTTATTTCTTTTATTTCTTTTTCTTCTTATTTTATTTTTGGGTATGGTGCGTTCATGTGTGCACACTCTCTGGTATGGAGACTACAAGTCAACATCTGGATGTTTTTTTCTATCGATCTCCACCTCGGTTTTTGAGACAGCCTTTCACTGAATCTGGAGCTCACCATTTGGGCTAGCCTGGCTGGTCAGCAAGCCCTAGGGATTCACACGACTCTACCCTCAGCTCCAGGGTTGGGACTGCATGCCATCACACATTGGCTTTAAATCAGTTCTGGGGAATCCAAACTCAGGTCGTCATGCTTCCTCAGCAAGCACTTTACCCACTGAGCCTCAAACTTTTGATCTTTCTGTCTTAGTGCTGGGATTATAGAAGTGTTCCACCATACCCAGGTTCTACTTTTATTTAAAATATATATTAAAGTCACTCTTATTTACAGATCTTTTTTACTCTTATTTACTGATTTACTGATGATTAATGCATAATCTGTTACTAGACATATGAAACCATGCCTGCCTTTTCAGTGTTCAGTTTTTTGAGGAACCACACTATGTTGTTTTACATAGCAGCTGCCCTTATGTTACCATCCCAGCCACGATGCACCAGGGTCCCCATTGTACTACATCATTGCCAACCCTTGTGATTTTGCATCCTTGCCTGTAGCCATCCTAATGCAAGTGAGGGGATTTCTCTTTGTAGTTGGGTTTGTATTTCTCTAAGGATCAGTGGTGTGAGGCTCATGGACAGAGGTGGTCAACACTGTGGAGGCCCTGGGGAGACAGTCAGACGGTGGTGACCCCAACTTCTCCTCACCACTCTAGGAGAACAACGGACTTGTTCACTGTCTCCATCTTTCCTTCTACCACAAGAAAGGCCACCTGGAAAGAGGCAAGACCCTCTTGCAGGTCTGTAAATAGCTCTGGAATCTGCCTTGACCGGCTGGTCTGTACATAGGACCCAGTGCAGGGGCGGCCTGCCTCTGTTCCTTCTCACAGATTTACTGCTGCCCATCAGACAGCTCTGATGGCCTTTGAAGTGAAGCAAGCCCTTTTAAGTGCAATCAGCTCCAGATAACCCTAACTCCATTCTCCAGGCCCAGGAATGCTTTCCCCTCCCCAAGCCCAACCTTGGAATCAGCTCTATCTTGGGAGAGGTTCCTGGGTTTAGATTCTCTGTTTGCTTGGTGGTGGTTATACTGTTGGTTCATATCTTTCTTCTGTGTGAACAAGAGGTTGAGGAGGAGGGTAGCTACATTTGTAGAAGGAGTCTGTGAGCAGAGTTATAGAATAATCTGCAGGGAAGGGAGAGAAAGGAAAGAGAAAAATGGCAGAAAACTTAGAAGCGAGAATGTAAGAAAGGGTCTGACCAGAGTAGGAGGCAGAATGAGGTCAGATTTTACCAAAGCCTGGGGTGATCCAAGGGTAGGGAGGCAGGAAGGAAAAGCTTATTTAGAAAGAAAACTTAACACAAGTAGGTGGACTGATGGACCAGGAAAGTCTGGAGACCACAGACTGAAGAGAGCTGGGGATAGGCGCGGGGCACTTGCTGATGCCCTTTCATCTTGCTTTCTGTGTTGAACTGTGTGGGAAGATGCTCTTTTTAAGAACAATTTATTTTATTATTTTTATTTTATGTGTATGCATGTATTGCCTGTCTATAGGTAGGTGCACCCATGTCGTGCAATGCCCTCGGAGGTCAGAAGAGGGTGCCGGATCCCCTGGAACTGGAGTTATGGTTGTTAGCTGCCATGTGGGTACTGGGACTCGAACCCAGGTTCTCTGCAAGAGCAGCCAGTGCTCTTAACTGCTGACCCATTTCTCCAGCCCTGGGAAGATGCTCTTAAGGAATTGAGCTGGTCTGGAAGCCCTTTGATGTCACTGGGTCCAGACTGTGTATCCCCAAGGCTGATTGATGAAGTATGAAACAGAGGGCTCTGCATTGTGCAGAACCTCAGGGGCAGATTAGACTCCTATGGACCCCTCTGCCTCTCCTTGGCCTGGTGACCTTGGGCAGCTAGTCAATGTGTGAGAGCCCCCTCTTCTGTTTCTGTTGCTAACAACACCTTTTAAGGGTGGTGTGAGGACTGAACAAGGTGTGTAAAGTGCCTCCTGCAGCACATCACAAGCTTAAAATGTAAAGCGGTTTTTTTCTTTTTCTTTTTTTTTTTTTTGGTTTTTAGCCCCAGCTGTCCTGGAACTCACTATGTAGACCAGGCTGGGCCTCGAACTCACAAAGATCCACCTGCCTCTGCCTTCTGAGTGCTGGGATTAAAGGCGCGTACCACCACGCCCGGCTTAAAGCGTTTTTTTAAAGTGGATTGACCAGGGCTGCTGGTGATGGGTTTGATTTCTGTCTCTAGCTCTGTCTGCCAGGGCACTCTAGCCTCTTTAAGATAGTGCCTGGCTTTGGAAATGCCCTCACCACTTGACTGTAGGTCCAGCCTCCTTCATTGCACCTTGCCGGTGTTACCCCAACATTGAGGGAAGGATGTTCCCATTTGAGGGTTGGTAGCTTCAGGTACCCCATGCAGGGGGGCAGAGCATGTGGGTGCCGGGGGTGCTGGTTGGCAAAGTCTTTGGTGCTCTCCTGATCAATGTTAACAAGAAACCCTGGAACTGCAGGCGGATTGGGCAGCCCTGGCTGTGTGGCTTAGTCCTGCATAGGAAGGAAGAGGTTCTAGACAAGAACTGCCTTCATGGACCAAGCACTGGGCTGACTCCTGCCGTTCAGGGGCTGGACTGTGTTTGAGGTGCCTGGGAAGGAGTGGCTAGCTCAGCCTTCAGTTGGACTCACAGAACTAACCTCAAACTCAAATTCACCCAACGAGCATGTAAGCAGTTCCCTTCCACTTTCTCTGCCTGGCCCTTGGTGACTTCCTTTGGCCTTTGAAACTGAGTGGGTACTTATGAAGCCTGGTCTCAGCTGGGTAAAAGCCTGGGGAGGGGTGAAACAGATGCTCCTGGCTGGACATCAGCTTCAAACCCAGACCCCTCTCAGGCCTTTATTCACTTGGATTCATTACAAATTGCTTAGGTTTTTTTTTTTTTTTTCAGATTTGATTGCTGCTAGACTTAAAAAAATTTTTTTTTTAATTTATTGCTTAGTTTTAATTGTGATAAAAAACAGGTAACATCAAATTTGCCATCCTCACCATATAAATTATTTTTATTTTATGTATGTGAGTATTTTGCCTGCATGTGTGCAAGTACACTTGTGTGTGATGCCCATGGAGGTCAGAAGAGGGCATCAGATCCCCTGGACTGGAGTTTCAGACAGTTGTTAGCCACCACTTGAGTGCTGAGAATTGAACCTAGGTCCTCTGTAAGAACAGCAAGTGCTCTTAACCACTGAACCATCTTTCTAGCCCCATCCTCACTACTCACTATTAAAAAAAAGATTTATGTTTTATTCATGTGTATGTGTGTCTACGAGTGTGTGTTTTACATATATGTGGTTGTGTGTGATGTTGGATATGTATGCCTGTTGTCTATTGTGTGTGTTGTTGTGTGTGATATTGGATATGTGTGTGTTGTATGTGATGTTTGGTATGTGTGTCTGTATGTCTGTGTGTGATACTGGGTAAGTGTATGTATTGTTTGTATTGTCGTACTGCAGTGTTTATAGTGTGTGTGCTGGGTATGATATTTGGTATGATTCGTCACATGATCAGTCACAGAATTCTCTTCATGATACATACACTCTGACCCAAACCTAAACCGATTTATAAAGTACCTCCTCATATTCCTAAGTCTATTGTGTGTGTCATCGCGTTGTGTATGCGTGCTTGTTGTCTGTTGTATGTGTTGTTGTATGTGTCACGTATGATATTAAGTATGTGTGTTCCATGTATGTGTGGTCTATTGTGTGTGTTGTTGGGTATGTTATGTATGATGTTAGGTATATGGATGTGTGTTATAGTATGTTGTGACATATGTGTTGTATGTTATGTTGTGTGACTTACGGAGGGTCCTTCACAGCAGTTCGTTCCCTTTCAGGGTGGCCTCTGACGCTGCCCTTTAAGAGGAAATGGTCAGGTTAGGTAGCCTGTGCCCGCCACCTGGTGGCTGAGACTGGCATGGTGAATGGGCCAGTCTTCAGAGAGAGACAGAGAGACAGAGAGAGAGAGAGAGAGAGAGAGAGAGAGAGAGAAAGAGAGAGAGACAGAGATTATGTGTGTGTGTTGCTCCTCCTCTCTACCAAGGGGGTGAGTTTCTCTCTGGGTTTCTCCAACTTCCTGGAATAAAAGGGGTGATAAACTCCCAACAGTGTTTCCCAGATGTCTGCTGGGTGATATGGATGAGAAAGGGCCATGAAAGGGTCTAGAAACTCTCAGGTCCCTGGTATATCGCAGTATCAGTGTGATACCAGTGTGACACCCATTACAAGTCTGGTGGCTTTTGTGTGACAGTTTATTCAGACTCCCAGAGCAATCTCCACCTCTGCCAGAATTCAAGGGCTGTGACAGGGTAACAGGTAGGGGTTTGGATTCAGGAATTTGTACCCCCTCCCCATTAGACAGCTTAATTTTTTCTAATAATGATTGTGTGTGTGTGTGTGTGTGTGTGTGTGTGTGTGTGTATGTGATGTGTGCTACAGTGCACAAATGGAGGTCAGAAGACAGCTTTCATGTGCATCCTGGGGATCAAACTCAGGTCATCAGGCAAGTGCCTTTATTTATTAAGCCACTTCATGGTCGGATTTTACAAACACAGGGGTTATTGAGATTAACAAAATCACATTGTGTTTTCACCAAACCACTAAGGCTAATGGCTGTGGCTGTAAGGATGTCCTATTTTGAACTAATGATCCTGCCCTGCTGAGAGCTGGCCCCAGCCCCACAGATACAGCAGAATGCGCTGCTGACTCTGCTCTGTGCAGACGACTCATTCACTAACCTGTGTACTGTGTTAGGCTACTAATGCTGAGTAGTCACTGAATGCTTAACCTAGGTCTGGTACTGGGCTGCACATTGGGGACAAAAAGGCAAATGAAACTCAAACTGCCCCCCAGTGGTCAAGGCCACTTCAGGATAAGTGTTCCCACAAGGCTGCAACAGGCCAAAGCCTTGTCCCTGAGTGACCATGGGGGTGCTCTTCTAGCCTTTAATGGCTCAGGGCCTCAAGAGGGGTCTTCTCTGACTCACCCATGTGACACTCACGTTGACTGCTGTGGGGTGTTGATGTAATAGGTCTGGAATGGACTCAAGAATGATCCATTCTCTCTCACTTCTCTCTCTCTCTCTCTCTCTCTCTCCCTCTCTCCCTCTCTTCTTTCTTCCTTTTAAACATTTTAATTTATTTTGTGTGTGGTGTGGGTGTGCCACAATGTACATGTGGAGGTCAGAGGACAACTTGCTGGAGTCAGTTCTCCTTTTTTTTAAACTTTTTTTTTCTTTTCTCACTATGTGCTCTGATGAGCCTGGAATTTGCTATGCTGACCATTCTGACCTCAAATCCACTGAGATCAGCTTCCACCTGCTGAGTGCTGGGATTAAAGGTGAGTGCCACCACACCTGGCTTAAACTTTTTTAAACATTTATTTTTTTGTGGGCATGTGCGTAAAGAACAACTTAGGGGAGCTGGTTCTCTCCTTCCACCAAGTGGGTTCAGGGGATGGAACTCAAGTCATCAGGCTTGGCAACAGTGCCCTTATCTGCTGAGCCATTTCACTGGACTTTTTAAAATTTAGCTTAATTAAATTAATTAATTTTAATTTTGAGTCATAGTTTCTCTCTGTAGCTCAGATTAACTTGGAACTCATGTAGTCCAGGCTAGCCTCTAACTCACTGCACTCTTCCTGTCTCTGCCTCTGTAGTGCCAGGTATAAAGGCATGTGTCACTATGCTCAGCTTGAAGAGGGGAAAATCTCATTCTCTAAGTAGCAAGCGCAGATACACATCCAGTCCATATGTGGGGATACTGTATATCTGTGGTATTATAATTTCATGAGGAGGCAGCTGGAGAGATTTCACAGTGGTTAAGAGCACTTACTGCTCTTGCACAATACCCCAGCACCTACATTGTTGCTAACAACTGTCTCTAACTCCAGCTCCAGAGGATCTGATGCACTGGCTCCCACAGGTGTTGCACACATGTATGCACTTACATTCATGCAGGCAAAACATTCATACACATAAAAAAAAAAAACCCAAAACAAAAACCCAACCAAACTCACAAAACATCTAATTTCATGAGGAAGGGAGCATTAGAAAAACAAAACAAAACTCTTTCTAAATAGGCTCCTTAGGGGAACAACTGAGCCTTTCAGCTGGTCAGACTTGTGGGCAAGAATGGATCCTGAATCTTGAGACTCACTTCTGAGCTTTCAGGTCCTCACCTGGGAAACAGACTCTTGTTATCTTGTAAGTGCTATGAACTTTAATGACACAAAGACAGGCATTAACTCAGAGAAGTGTTTGAATAATGAGCGGCTAGGATTCAGGGCGAGGTCAGCGGAAAGTGAGCAGTCTGGAGTCCCTTAGCTGCATCTGTCATGGTGGTAACAAGCACAAGAGGAACACCGCAGTGTAACAGCAGACCTTCAGGCCTGAAGCTTCGCATTTCTGGGTATCCTTCTATTTTGAACTATTGATTCCTCCCTGAAGAGCGCTGGGCCCCGGCCCCACAGACCCAGCAGAATGTGTGCAATGCTATGTATGAAAATAATGCCAGGCCTAAGGAAGTGGGAACATACCACCTTAAAACTAACACAGTAAACAAAAAAAATCAGCTAATCTGGTGCATGTGTATAGTAGGGAGTTGGCAGTTATAGGGACACCTGTGTGGTACAAACCTGTTTCCAGGGGCAGCAGGGTCCCTACCACAGGAGTGACATGTATCAGGTCCACCCTGCATGCACCCTGAAATGAGAGGACGGTACAGACCCGCCAAGGTGGGTGGGACAGGCCAAGGCAGGAAATGCCTGCTGGGACTAAAAATAGCCTGGGAGGGAACAGGAAACAGAAACCTTGGGCCAAGGTGGAAATGCTTTCTGAGTGATAAGGAAATGAAGACTGAATCTGTGGGGCAGCCGCCACACACCCCTGAGTCTCTGAGCCTGGCCGGGGAGCGAGGGCTGCTTCTTAGCTGCCTTTGGCTTTGTTCCTCAACAGCACAGTTGTGCACTATTGATCTATAATTGCACGTTGATGTCATTTAGTACTCGGATGACAGCCTGGTCTTCCTCGGACTCAGGTGGTTCCTAAGAAATGGAACTTCGAGTTTTAAAAATGAGAAAGTGGGGCTGGCAAGATGGCTCAGCAGGTAAAGGCATTCCCCTCCAAGCCTCGTGACCCGAGTTCAATCTCTGGGACGCACATGGTGGAAAGAGAGGACCGACTCCTGCAAATTGTCCACTGACCTCCATACACATGTCATGGCACACACACTCCAGCCATGCATGCACCCCACCCCATCACTACCCCCATCAGTAAATACATGTAATTAAAAAAAAAAATAAAACTGGGGCAGTAAATTCTGGAAACAGGAAGTTCAAGGGTCTTCAAGCTCCTCAGTGAGTTTCTTTTGCCTGTGCTGTCAATCACTAGGGCGGTGTTAAACCCCTAATCCAGGCTGCCCCCCTGGACCTATCAGTTTGGACTCTGGGGTGGGATCCAAGCAACTAATTTTTTTTAATGCTTATTTATTGTGTGTGGTATGCTTTAAGTGTGAAGGTCAGAGTTATTGATAACTTGAGGGGGGCAGTTCTTGCTTCCACCATGTAGGTATTGGGGATCAAACTCAGGTTACCAGATTGGTGGCAAGTGCCTTTACCTCCTGAGTTATCTCACAAACTACCAACTTTTTAAAAAAATTGTAAGGGGTGTGTGTATGTGTGTGTCTGTGTCTGTGTGTCTGTCTGTCTGTGTGTGGGTGTCTGTGGAGACCAGAAGAGGGTATCAGATCCCCTGGAGATGGAGTTACAGGCAGTTGCAAATTGCCTGATGTGGGTGCCAAGAAATGAATTTGGATCTTCTAAAAGAGCAGCAAGAGCTCTTAATGGCTGAGCCATTCCTCTAGCCCTGAGCTGGTTGTTTAGAAAGCGAGGATGATTCCTGTGTGCAGCCACTAGCTAAGGCATTAGCATCAATGAAGGTCACCTGGGGCTATGGTCTGGATCACCAGAGCATCTCGGTCAGGGGGTCAGGGTCTGCACTGGAGGCTGTGCTTTAGGGTAGTTTTGAGCACACTTAGAGAAACACTGACTGAGTGGTCTGCTCCCTTGTGGATCTGCTGAGTCTGAACACAACTTCAGACCAAGTTGAAATCATCGGTCTCATTGCTATTCAAGCACACTGGTGACTGTTGGTCCACAATGGCCCAGTGCCTCAGAGATGCTGTGACAAAGCAACACTAGACATCAGCATGCTTCATGCCTTGACTGGGGTTGGTCCCTTCCTTGCATCTGATTTCAGATGCCCAGGATGGACCAATCCTAGACCTGCTGGGACAAACCATCCCAGCCCAGGGGCTGAGGGAAGTTACACAGATGAGCCTCTCCAGTGGGTGCTGGGCTCCCTAGTCCTGTTGTTAGTATATAGGGAATTCATGTGGACCTCCAGGATAAAGTCCTGAGACTGCTAGAGGAAGCAGACAGCTCTGGTTTTTTTTTTTTAAATAAATTATTGAGAATTTAATACAAACATATAAGGTGTTTTGATCAAATCCATGCCCACTCCCTCCCGTCCAACTCCTCCCATATCTCCCCATCACTTTTTCTGATAACTTCATGTGCTCTTTCTTCTTCTTTCTTTTAATGGAGCTTTTTGCTGCTCTAACATTCCCACCTCTGAAGAGGTAATCCTAAAATCTTTTAAGGATTAGATAAGAGCTCCCAAATACTTTTGACAGTTTTGGCCTTTGGAACAGTGTATGTTGCTAAGGGGCCCAAGGACGTCGTCAGTTTTAGCCAACAAACTGGCTACTCTTCTTCGGGGTCTTTTTACCCTAACTGCCTAGCCAATTCCTACCTCCCATTCTTATCACATCCTCTGAAGAGGTTACCTAGCTTGTAGATAGGGAATTGGAATGCAGACCGCTCTGGCTTCCTCCACGCTGAACAGGGACGCAGGGTGAGGCAATTGGGGTACCCCTTCAGTGGGTCTATCTGAAAGATTCCCAAATTGCATAACTCTTATCTGTAGGGGGAAAAGAAAGTCCTT
>NW_008353600.1:645-1129 GCF_000622305.1 Nannospalax galili | reverse complement strand
TCGACCATGTCTGGCTTCACTTGGAAGCATGAATGAGATGTTTCCTCTGAGTTGACCCTCTTCTTTGAAGACTGGACACTGGTTCACATCTATCTGGTGGGGTCTCCATGTCTTCCCTGAACAAGGGGACAGGTGACTCACCACAGTTACAGGACATTTTGAGAGATGTTCCATAGTCCCCTAGAACTTAGTCAACCTTGGAGGGCAAGGGGCAAAAACTGTCCTTTAAGTCCCTCTGACCACATTAGTATAGGCCTCAAAGTATAACTGTTAAACGTCCATTGAGGTTAGTTCCCCCAGTCTAGTACTTTTAATTATCATGTGCTATGTAGATAAGGCTTGGGGGAAAAACCAAATATTCTCAGATAAACCTTGACTAGATATATATTTTGTTCTTTAAACTAGTTGACTAAACTATGACCATAGAAATTTAAGATTATGTATATATTATTTTTGTCTCATCCTTTATATATCATAACAAACC
>NW_008353600.1:0-630 GCF_000622305.1 Nannospalax galili | reverse complement strand
CACCACTTGCTTAGGCTTTGTCATTTTTTTGGTCTATTTTGGAAAATATCTCCATTCCCATATCCTTTTAAAATCTTTTACATTCCCATTTTATCTTTTTAAAAAAAATAATTATGAGACATAATAGCATTAACAAATTTTCCATCTGTAGTGAGACTTCTTTTCCTGAGGATGCTAAGCAATGTGCATTCCCTTTTAAGGTTCTAGTGTCAAGCCAATGTTTGATTAAAGTTTTACTGGGGAACCAATGAATTTATTGAGCTTACTTACTGAGATAACTGAGGGGTTGCTGAGGTGTATGTATGACCTGAGGGTATGCACACTGGAAAGCCTTTACCCAACATGGGTCATGCCCTCTCTTCCTAGCCTTCCCCAGATTATATAATTTAGCCCTCCCCAAATCCAGAGGGCCATGTGTGATTAGGGCCAAATTACATACAGTTGGCTGGGAAGAGTGGCTGGATACTCTGGTGAGGGTCCAATGACCCTGCTTGGTCCTCCTTTAGTGAATGAGCATAACTGTCAAAAAGTCCAATGTTTAGCGATCAGGCTCAGCTGAAGTCGTGATGATGACAGTTGTTTGATGCAGAAGGGACTGCTGTACAGCATCATCTTATTAAAAGGACCTGG
>NW_008353599.1:0-239 GCF_000622305.1 Nannospalax galili | reverse complement strand
CAATTTACCCTTTTCCTCTGTCAACAGAAGAAAAAGTTCCTGGGGTCATGGTTAAAAAGGCAAAAGATTAACTGTAAGCTGAAGAACTTAAAAAAAAAAAAAAATCAAGTGCATGCCTTTAATCCCAGAATTTGGGAGGCAGAGGCAGGTGGATCTCTGTGAGCTTAAGGCCAGCCTGGTCTATACACCAAGTTCCAGGCCAGCTGGGGCTGCAGGGAGACCCTGTCTCAAAAAGACCA
>NW_008353598.1:2975405-3037898 GCF_000622305.1 Nannospalax galili | reverse complement strand
TCAAGAGAACAAATGATACCAAATGTTGGAGAGGATGTGGGTAAAGAGGAAAGCTCATCCACTGCTGGTGGGATTGCAAACTTGTTCAACCCTTACGGAAAGCAGTGTGGAGTCAGGGGCTCCTCCCAAGCCCATGTGACCCTTGAGGAACAGATCTTTCAAATGGCCTTAAGAGTGAAAATAAATTGGTTTATCTGAACCAACTGTATGGTCTTAAACACCCAAAAGGAAAGTATAACCATAGATTAAAGGGATAAATATAATTCTTTAAGAGTCTATATGTATAGCTAAAAGCTACATAACAAGAAACAATGCCAGACAGGAGATACTTTTCTCTGAGTTTTTGCCACCGGTGTCCCAAAAGAC
This sequence comes from Nannospalax galili, assembly GCF_000622305.1. Lineage (NCBI taxonomy): Eukaryota > Metazoa > Chordata > Mammalia > Rodentia > Spalacidae > Nannospalax > Nannospalax galili. The sequence continues at coordinate 3,037,532 of NW_008353598.1, read as the reverse complement.
TCTGAACAGCAGACCCAAATCTTACCTTAGGGAATATTGGCAACTGAGTGCTTATAGATGTGGAAAAACTGATCTTCCTAGAACAAGGAACTCTGATAGGCTGACTAGATTCAGTGGATGGACAAGTACTGAGGAATTGCTGGTGGGACTGACAACACCATGGACAGTAACAGGGATGACAGAGTATACGGGCTCCAGTTGGGGTGGGGTGGCTATGGGAGGGTGCCATTTGGGATATAGATATACAGATGAATAAGATTATTTGGGATGTTCTTTATTAAATACACACGTTACCATTGAAATCTGCCTGATGATTTGATATCCATGCTCAGGTGCCTAGGATGTTGGAAAGTAACCAACTGTGACTAGTAATAATCAGATACATAGAGAGTAGAGACACACATGCAAACATCTAGGTATTAGCAGCATTAAAAATGAGTTTTTCTGTATGAAACAGTGTATTTTAAAATGAAATGGAGAATTTTTTTAAAGGTTAAAACCTCATTCAATTTTGTGTCTTAAAAGGGTTTATACTGAGTTTAATATTGTATAACTGCATTAATTCAACTGTGAACCTAAAAATTTATAGCCAATTTTGAAAGAGATGATGCATCTTTGCTCTGGAAATTGTTATGGAATATGTTAATGCTGTGATGAAATGCTTTTTCTAATCATGTTGTTATTATACAAATAATTTTAAAAAAAGAATGCCCATCCAGCTATCACATGCCAAAACTACCCATGGAGGAAGTCATTGCACCAGTGAAGGCCAACATGATGACAATAAGCAAGGAACGAGGGAAGTGGAGCTCCAGATAACAATTGTTTTGGCAAATTGTGTCTGTATTTTCATTTTAATGTCTTCTGATTTTTGTGACTTCTTTAGTTTTTTCACCAAGAAAATTCAAAAAAAAATGACAACAAATAGACTCTTAAGAATGTGTAAGAGAGAACAAGAGAAAGTACATTGTAGCATAAAATTTTGGAGTTAATTGTGCACATGCATCATTAATATCTTACCCTTTTCTAGTGCTATGTTATTTATGACTAATTTTAGCAGATTAAATTTAATTACAGTAATATATATGTATATATATGGCTTATCAAGTTCTGGAGTCTGGTAGGGCATTAATTAGGACACATGATTAATTATGTAACTAAAAGTGTATGTAGTGCCAGCTTTTCAAGTATAGACAAGTATCTTCAGTATGTAATAACTGTTCAACTATACTTTGGAGATGACAGAAAGTCCCCAACTAGCTGGATTGAATTTAATGAAGGGAATGGAAAATAACCTGACCTTAATAGATTATTAAAATTAATAGAGGAAAGAGAAAGAAAATGGCATTCCAGGGCTATAAAGAAACTGAGTATAGAAGGCAGTCCACGCTTAACAAGAGCATAGAATTTTTTTGCAAGCACCCTACTGTTATGGAAAGCCAGTTAGAGGTTATTAGATGCTCATGCAGCCCCATAAAGAAAGTAGAATTTTCTAGGTAGCAGATTATACACATGCATTCACCCCCATTTGCTCTAAGATTTCAATGAAAGCCTTAGATAAAAGCTCAGAAATACAGTAAGGAATAAACTAAAACAATCTGGGGAATAGCAATTAATTAGAAGGGTCAATAGTAAAGAATGGCTGATTTCAACAGATGTCTCAAAGTCAGTGAGGGCAGGAGCTGCCCAGCCTGTGGTCCTGTTGCCATGTGGAGACTCAGGAAAGAGGTGGGAGCCAGTCCAACTCTGAGGTCCTCGACAGGGTCCACGGTCCATTCAGAAAGTACATCTGGGGGCTAAGGTTGAGACAAATGTAGAGCTGAAGTGAGAGGAAAAAACTGAATCAGCCCTCCTGTCTCTTGATCTTTATCCAAAAATGGAAAGCAAGTAAAAGCTTATGTTATCTCAGTGCTAAACCTTAGAAGTCCTTTGCTGAAGAGAAGCTGAAAATTGATGCTCCTAACCCGGAGTTGATATTTCAAAATAAGCTCTTTGTCCTACTGGTGAGGGATTTACATCTGACAGATTTACCCCTTATCCAAAGGGAATGTCCTAGTCAGCACTGGCTGCTGCCTCAACATACTTCCAAATCACTGTTTTCACCCAGGAATGAACCTGTCAGCAAAAAGCACTATGTGGAGAATAGGGACTGAAATCTGCAACCTATTTCTGCCCTTCTACCTCAAATATGGATTAATCTGCAGTTATGTGGCATGGTAGCATCTCAGCAACACTATTTTATTTTTCATATCAATAGATTAGAGCCGGAACACTATTTTCTAGGCTATTCCTGGGTGGGTATTTACACAAGGTCTCCACAAACAAATGAAGACCCTATTTTAGCCCCTGCATTAGTGAGAGACCAAGAGGAATCAACAGCAAAGGTGAGCTTTTGCCATCCCCCATGAGCCACCCCTTTTTTAGTTCCTGGTCTTACTGATTTCCTGAGTGCCAAGAACAAACCACGCAGACACCCAAAATACCATCACTTCTCTCTTCTCAATTACTTCTTGCAAAGAAATGCCCAGAGTGGATTCTCTTTTCCTGAATGAAATTTGACTCATTCTCCAGATGTATTAAAAAACTCAATGACTTATCTTCACTTCGATGGAATTGGTAAAGAAAGCAGCCAGGGGCTCCTCCCAAGTGCATGTGACCCCTGAGGAACAGATCCTCAAATGACCTTAATTGTAAAAATAAATTGATTTATTTGGGCAACTGATCATTTGGAAGGCTTTGCTGAAAGGACTTTGGGGTTTTTCCTTAGCTCCGTAATGTGTCATAATCAAGTAACAATTTTTTTGTTTGTTATAGAATGGAATATAGCTACATGTATTAAATAACTTCTAGTCTATGTTCTGCCCTCAAACTCTCTCCTATCTTCTCATTCTATACTTATTGCTAATATGAGAGAAAATAGGAAAATAATATATAATCATCCATATGTAAAGAAATCAATCCTCATCTTAGGGAGACAGTGGTCTAGTAAAAGATAAGTGAAAATTCTATGTGGATAATATTTTAACCTATTTCCACAACAAAATTTAGCTAACTCTAGCAATTAAAGGGGTTGGGGGAACATCTATGATGGAAAACTTACATGCAATCACATCACATGAAATGTTCTCTTATCAATATTTTTAATCTTCTTCATGTGTTTTCCCTCTCATGCCTTCACTGGACAAATTACAACCTGAAACAAACCCAACATTCCTTTCCTCTTCCTTCACTGATCTGTGGAGAAAAATCACACAAGCAAGTATAGCACACACAGGGGTTTTACTTAGATTGCTGTTTTCTGTTTTCCTAAGAATCAAGGATTAAATATAGTACGGATTCTGCTCAGTGTAAATACAACTACCTTGAGTTGTACCTCCTTGGGCACCCCAAAATGAGTCTAGTCATTTTTTTCCTGTGTAATTACCAACTATGGAGTGCCACATAGAACTTGACAATGGCACCTGGTCCAGGAATGTGAACTAGGCAGAGTCCACCCTAAGTCAAGTCACTTTTGACCTAACCAAAATATGCTCCTTCATTTGGATCCAAATTTTAAGGATCTACTTGGTCTCACTGTGAATCATGACATTATGACACTTGTTAGTAATAATTGCAATCCTAGATCTCTCTACCAGTCTTCTGAATCATGGCTTTTGGGGACAAGTTCTCATATAATAAACCCATATTGTTCTGCAACAAATATTCAGGGATATTCAAGTACCTGTATGCAGCTTTTCTTGGCAGATTGCTCTTGGATCTCTAACATCTTGTGATCTCCACTGTAATCCAGTTTTTACTTTCAGAGCTTCATGAAGTGGCCTTTCATGGCCTCTCAGGGATTTCCTTGTGTTATGTTTCCTGGCCTTGGCTGTGCTCTGAAGCCACAGAGGAATAATCCACAACTCTCTCAATCCTTCATCTTTCATGCCCCCAAAGCCTGAATCAAGTATATGACATTGCCAAGTTTAACTGCCAGCTTGAAATGGAGCCTTGTCTCACTAAGTCATATTTACAGGAGCTTTAGTATTCTGTTCTTTTCTAGGAACAGAAAACTCCTTATGCCATTTCCTTTCACAGTTGGAAACTTAACAGGGTAGGGTCTTGTCCTGAGGGTACTCTTCCAGTTGTTCCAGGACAGGGCATGAGGCTGCTTCTTAGTGGTGCTAATCTCAGTAACAATTACAGCCTCTCTTTAAGCATATGCTTTAGCTGTGATATTAAGCTTCCTAGTGTTCATTTTCCTCTCCAAACTGTACATTTTGTACACATTTCTACTCTACTTACTCCTTTTAACTGTAGAGCTACATGAGACTTATCAGTAATAACCATTCCACAGAGTCAATATTATGCTTTCTTGAAATTCCCTACAAAGGAATCAATTAATTACTTTTTGATTCAGCTTTATGTAAATTCTCAGGATATGGATAGAATTTACAATCAAATTCTTTATTGAAATTATTGAAATAGCACATGAATGGCCTCCAACCCAATTGCTGACATTGTTTCACTCTGAAACTTCATGAACTAGAAATCTAACAGCCACATAACTGTCAGCACTGCAGTCTTCCAGGTTCGCATTAGAGTTACCCAGTAAGCTCTGGTTATAGCATTCAACTGTTTTTCTACACCAAAGTTCCAAAGTCACATTCTTCAAAAAAACAGCATGCTCAGTTTAGTCACAGGAATACCCCACTCCTGGCACCAATTTATGCTCTAGTTACTTTTCTGATGCTGTGCTAAAACTCTTACCAAAGTCAACTCAGGGAAGTAAAGTTTTACTTTTAGTTAGAGGTAATAGTTTACCATCAAGGGAATCCAGGGCAGGAACTCAAGGCAGGAACTCAAAGCAGAAGTCACTGGAGGAATTCTGCTTACTGAATTGCTTCCCCTAGCTTCTTCATTATCTCACACAGCTCCGGTCCACCTCCCCAGTAATGGCACTGCCCACTGATACATCAACTAACAATCAAGAAAATGCCCCTCAGACACGCCCAAAGGCCAATCTCATGAAATCAACTATTTCACTGAGAGTCCCTCTTCCCAAGTTTGTCAAATTGAAAACTGCATCTTACTATGACACCTGTTTTCTGCAAAAGACTAGTTATCCAGACAAAAAAAAAATCAAAAAGAAAGCATCAGAATTGACTGTTGTTGCAGATTAAATGTATTTAACAGACATTCATAGAATATTATATCCCACAGCTGCAGAAAACAAATTCTTCTCAGCATTCCATTGAAACTTCTCTAGACAGACTGTATTTTAGGATATAAAATAAACCTTAATAAAACCAACAAAATTAAAAGAATTTATTGCATTGTATTTAAATACCCACAATGGAATAAAACCAGAAAACAACAGCAAGAGAAACTACAGAAAAATCTATCATCTCCTTGAGATTGGAAAACTTACTACTCAAAGAAATCAGAGGGGAAATTAAAACTTTTCTAGAATCAATTGAAAATGAAAATGCAACATAGCAGAATCTGTGGTATTCTACCATAAAAGAAATCCTAAACATAAAATTTATTTATAAATGCATATATTTAAAAAATCCAAGAGCTCTCAAATAAGTATCTTAATGATGCACCCCAAAGTCTTGGAAAAGGTTTTAAAAGTTAAATTCACAATCAGTCAATGGAAATAAATAATAAAGATCAAGACAGACTTAAGAAACAAAAAGAAAAATACAAAGAATCACTGAAATCAAGAGTTGTTTCCTTGAATTACAAGTCCTTAACCGAACTAGCCAAAAGAAAAAATGGAAAGACCCAAAGTAATAAAATTAGAGAGAGAAAGGGAGCTAATATGACAGATATTAATAAATTTTTTTTCTCAGTAGATCCAGAATGGATCTTTGACAAAGTCAAACATGCTTGCATAATAAAAACTCTGAACAAATTAAGACTAAACAAAAAATAAACATCCCTCAACATAATAAAGACTGTATAAGAAAAACATATATTCAAGATTATACTAATGGAGGAAAAAAATCTTTAAAACATATGCACTAAAATAAAGAATGAGGCAAGGCTGTCTAGGTTCTTGACTCATTCAGTACAGTACTTAACATCTTAGCTAGAGCTGTAAGATAAGAAAAAAGAAATAAAACGTTTGCAAATAGGAAAGGAAGAAATCAGATTATCACTATCTGTAGAAAATGTGTTTCTGTAAAGTTAAAAATGTGTTATTTCTGTACATAAGAGACTCCAAAGACAGTGCCAGAAAACTCTTAAAATCGATAAGTACTTTCTTTTTAAAAAAATATTTTATTTTTATTTTATGTGTATGAGTGTATTGGCTGCATGTATGTGAGTGCACCTGCGTTGTGCAATGCCATGGAGATCAGAAGAGGGTTTTGGATTCCCCTGGAACTGGAGTTAAGGACAGTTTGTAGCCACCATGTGGGTGCTGGGAATCGAACCCAGGTCCTCTGCAAGGGCTGTCAGTGCTCTCAACCACTGAGTCAACTCTTCAGCCCCAAGAATCAATAAGTATTTTCAATAAAACAGCACAATACCAAATCTGCATACAAAAGTCAGTTGCTCCCTTATATACCAATAAAATTTTTTCTGAGAAATAAATCCAAATTAAAAAAACAACAACAACAAATCCCAATAGCCTCAGAAAAGATGAAGGAACAATCCTAAGAAGATAAAAGACTTAATGAAAAAATAAAAGTTGAAATACTGAGAAAGAAGTGGAGAAAGACATTAGAAAATGAATCTTCCATGCTCATGGATTAGCATAATTAATACCTTGGAAAAGACCCACACATGCATAGGTATTTATCTGATGTACAAGTATTTACTGGGTATTTACTTGAAGAACTCCAAGTCAACATCTCACATAAACATTTGCATGTTCAAGCTTATTACAGCATCATTCATAATACTTAAGTTATAGAGCCAGCCTAGATATCTGTCAATAGATAAATGGATAAAAATATGTGGTATGGGCTGCAGAGAAGTTTCAATGGTTAAGAGCACTGACTATTCTTGCAGAGGACCCAAATTCAGTTCCCAGCACCCACATGGCAGCAAGCAGTTGTTGATAACTCCAGCTCCAGGGGATCTGACACTCTCTTCTGGCCTCTGTAAGCATTGCATGATACAAGTACCCTTATATTCATGTAGACAATACACTCATACACATAAAAATAAAAAACATAAAAATATTTTAAAATGTGATATGCATATACAATAAAGTATATATATAGTCACTGATAAGAATAAAATTATATCAATTGCAACAAAGTGGATCTAATTAGAGGTTATCATATAAATTGAAGTATGTTGGAATGAAAAATTCTACAAGTTTTCTCTCATTCATGGATTCTAGATTTTACATAAATTAAAAAAAATCATATTATACATATATATCACAAAAATAGAAGTATGGTTTTTGAGATGGAAGGGGACTGACAGGAGGAGCAAGGGAAAAATATAAAGTGGTGAATCAAAGTACATGATATTCTAGAAAAAAATTTATGAAATCTGTAACTGGTTCCAATGAATATCTATACCAGTAACAGGTAAGTAAATAAGGAACAAATGAAAATCGACTAGCCAGGTTTCAGACACACTGTTGTCATTTTTCTCAACCTCATACTCTTTCCTTTCTAACCTGCTTATGTGTCTGGCTGTGTCATGCTCTTTCCCAATACATGTCTCATTGACCAAACCCCAAGACAATTGGCCACAGATAAGTATTAATCTTTACTGTTATTAATAAGAAATACTGCCTGTGGATAGAGGTAGGTGATGAACGTTAATAACAATCTCAAAATCTCTCTGTTCTGTGCTGTGTCACCTAATGTGAAGTCAATCCCCTGTCCTGTTCAGAGTTCTTGTACTGCTCATGAGATGTCCCTGTAGGCAAAGTGACCATGCTATAGGCATGTCCAGAAATATAATCATTGGTATCCTTTGAAATAGTAATTAGATAAAGAACCACTAAAGGGCTAGGCGTCATGTACTATTCCAAGTGCGTTAAGAAATAAATTTTGTGTTTACCATATTCTTATGAGGGTGGAGTGTCTCCAGAATATTTTACTAACCTGCACTTCCTGCACATCACATATCAGTAATTTCATCCATGAAAAGTTATTCTATCATCTGTTCTATTAAGTTGCAAACATCTAACTTCACTACTTGCTATAATCTAAATATTTGTGTCTCTCTAAATATGCAAGTTTCATCCTAAGCCCCAAACTGATGGCATTAGGAAGGAAAGTCATTATGATTTCAGTAAGTCATGAGGGTGGAGGTTTCTTGGGATTTGTTCCCTTAAAAAAATGTCTCTCTTCAGAAACAAGAGTCATTCAGCCAACAGAACTACCATGTTGCTGTTGTGAGGGGCCAAAGATAATTTGCCATCTCTGAACAGGAAGTGTACCCTTGCCACACAAATCTGTCGTTACTTGGATTTTCAGCTTTCCAGGCTCCACACTGTAAGAAATAAACTTCTTTTGTTTATAAGCTACCTATTCTATGGCATTTTGTTATAATAATCCAAATGCACATTGATTTCTAGGAATAATTCTGCTGAATAATGAGTCTCTTTGGTGTGAGCCAAGACTTAAAAGCTGAAACTAGCAGGGGCTGCTTTTGCAGAATTGGCTTCTTTATTTATTATGCACTTGCTGAATATCTCTTGGAAGGATATGTTCTTGCTGAAAGCCCTTGATTACCTCAGTCAAAGAGAAACAACATCACCTTGCACCCACAGGCTTTGTAGACTACAGACAGCCAAACCATTCTTCTTCCTTCCTCTTTTCCAAGATATTGCACAAACGTGCGCATCTTTGAAAGAGCTTGTGCTCTGGTCTGTAAATAGAACATGAGATAAGTTTGAAACCCAGTCCTCTAAAGAGACAAGATAGACACCTAATATGGCATTTATTTATTATAGAGCATGGATGGGATGCACTTCTAGGGCTAAAAATTGTGTCACCAAATCAATCTGCAGAATATCCTCTTATTCAAACTGATTCACTTGCCTTGACATAAGTCCACCTATTTTCAGAGAATAATGAATACTGACATTTTATTGAAATAGAGGGCACATTTAGGAAACTTTGATGAAATTAATCTGTAGTAAAATTTGGATTGATGTACGATTTGGGGTAGTGGAGGTGGTCAAGCGATTTCCACAGAATATAACAGAAAGAAGAAAATGTCACTGAAGATATCCCAGAAGGGAAGTATTAATAATACAAGAGAGGGGATGGAGAGATGACTCAGTGGTTTAAGAGCACCAGCTGCTCTTCCAGAGGACCTGGGTTCAATTCCCAACACCCACATAGCTCACAACTTTTCTCTCTCTTCTGGCTTCTTTTGGCATTGTACACATGTGTGCACTTGATATACAGACAAAACAGTCATATATATCAAACAGTCATATATATCAAAACATTAAAATTTTAAAAAATAATGATGCCAGAGACTGAAACATCATTACAGCTTCACAAATTTAAATTGATGGATTGGAATTTAACACAGAGAGATATCACTAGTAATCTGGATATCAAGCTATTTATAAAAGAAGAAGTTCTATATTATGGTAAAGATTTGGAGATAAGGGGAAAAGACCAACTGGAAAAGATTTGTTACTATCACTATTGTGTAAATGTAAACCTGTACAAAATAATCCTTGTAAAATGGAATTTGCCTTTCTTTGGAATCTATATACAATGGCATGTTTATTTTTAATATTTTGTGATATTTTCATATACTGTATTTGTTTTTGATAATTTCATACATGTATACAATATATATTGTTTATATCTAACCTCTTTGGATAACCTACCAGTGATCACAATCCCAAAGAAAAATGACTCTTCCTCCCCCAGCATACATCAACTGCCAATAGTTCCTCAGCTAGAGGTGGGTCTTGTGAGCCTGTCTGCCATCCATGCTGGAATGTTGACTAGCTTGATCTTGTGCAGGTAGAGATAGCTGCTGTGAATTCATGATTGCAGCAGACTTTCCATGCCCAGAGGACAGCATTTCACAACATTCCTCTCCATCTCCAGCTCTTACTTTGTTTCTACCCATCACTGATTTTGTTCCCCAAGTCATGTGTTGGTTCCTAGGTATAGGTGCCCCATTTCAAATGGTTATGTAGTCAAGCTGCCTTCTAAACATTTATGTTTATTAACATTGACCAATACTGAACAGAAGCCAGCAGTGGTCATAGAAGTTTCTTTTTGAAGTGGGCAGCAGTTAATGTAAGACTCTAACCTGGTCAAAGTGCTGAGAATAAATATCTGTAAGTCCATCTATTCTGACTATCTTCTGGTCAGACATTGTTTTCAAAATGGAAGCATGAAACTTTTCAAGGTTATTCAGACATAAGGGAATCTTTGTTGAGACTTTTGGAAAAGAAACTCTCAAAATTTTAGAGTCACCAAAAAACATAGTTCTCATTTATCTGGTATGCTATATGGCTCAAAGCCCAGGCCTGCAGCATTTTGTTCTCATGCAGGCATCCAGTGGCAGGACCCATGTAATCCATGGGAAGCAGAGAAGAGAGATACACAAAGCAAACAGCTTTGAACACTAAAATGAGCTCCTGGGTCAGGCCAATCCTGAAGCTGTGCCTCACAGAGGCTTTCCATTATAATTGAACTGCCCATTACCCCTGCAGCCTCCATTTTTGCTATTTCTGAAAATATTTAATTGTAAGTATGAAAACAGAGAAACGATATAAATTGTACTTCATCTTTTGCTCTTTGTCCGGTCTAACAAAGCTGCTGTTTAGTCAATAGTTTCAGTCACTTAAACTACTTTGTTATATTCAAATTAGAGATTGACTGGTGGAATTAACCAAACCACTGTTAATTTTACTATCAGATAAAAATGCAGTGTGGGCCAAAATCAGTCATGAGCTGTAAGATACTGAATTATAGAAGAATGAATTAAGGAAGAAAGAAAACATGCTAGATAAATCCCCCAAGAGGGGATTCTAGTGAAGTAATCAGTCACGTAAACAAAATGCTGTCTTCTGTTTAAAAATAAATTCTATGTAATTCACAGGATGGGCAGAAACAGTTTAGAATAACTATAAAATATCTGCTATATGATTAAAAGGCATCTCTTAAAAGCAGGGTTGAAATGTACCTGTTACAGAGTGACCATCACATGAGCTTAATGTGAACAATTCATTGAACTTTTGCTCACATAAAATACATTTTCCAGTACTTTGAATAGTTTAAGCACATATTCTCATGTTTGTTTTAAAACTTAACCCTGCAGCAATATTCGGAAATAAATCCCAGCTTAGAGCCTACAGAGAAAAAAGGAATACATAAAATCCTATTATTTCTGCTGTTTGTTTCTAAGTCTAAGGTTACTGAAAAGAATCAAAGTAATTGAACTCTTACAGGTAATCCTGGCTTCAATAGCTTTTCTGACCATTTTGTATGTAATCATTTTAGAATATTCGTGTTTAGCAATTATTCCATCCATAATAGATGTTTGATTTCACAGCCTTGGTTCAATAACAATATTGAAGGATTAAAGGGAGTTCCTGTACTCTTATACCTGCTTTATTATGTGTATGATTATTCTGTCTGCATGCATGTAAGTGCCCCATGAGCATGCAATGCCCCCCTCCCAAGACACCAAAAGATGGCATCAGATCCCCTGGAACTTGAGTTATGGAAGGTTAGCTGCCATATGGGTGTTGGGAATCGAACCTGGGCCCTCTAAAAAAACAGGAAGTATTCTTAACCACTGAGTCATCTTCCCAATCCCACACCTACACTCTTAAAACCCCTCACTCACCATAGTTTGTGAAATAAGGAGATTGTTGTTCTAAAGAGCTGAGGAGTTATTGTAAGGAAGAATTGGGGAGCTCACATTAAGAGCATTTACAATAGTTCCAGCACAGGCTTTCTTAATCTTCACCCACACTAACATTTTAAGTCAAGTATTTTTTGTTGTAAAGCGTATCCTGTGCATGGTAGGAGTTGTAGCATCTCAGGCCTCTACTTAGCTTAGACTAATAGTAACCTCCAGATGTGACAAAAATATCAGGAGTGGAAGGGGACAGTGGAGAGATAAATCAGCAGTTAAGCGCACTGGCTGTTCATGCAGAGAATCTGGATTTGATTCCCAGCACCCCACATGGTGGTTAACAACCATTCATAACTCCAGTTCCAGGGGATTTGATACCCTCCTCTGACCTCCACGGGCATTGCACAACACAGGTACACTTACATACATGCAAGTAAAACACTCATACAAACAAGACTGAAATAATAAATAAAATGTTTAAAAATTCTAGGGAAAGGGTATTACAGAGGAATTTGAAGAGGACATGCTCATATTTCATTTTATACATATATGAACTTCTCAAAAATATTTTTTTGATCTCTAGGTATTGCCAATGGTCTCTTGCTCTATTTGAGCAAACACGGCATAATGAAATAATTTTGAAATGTCAATAAGTTGATATTTTATGAATATTTACTAATTATCGTTATTGCCTTGCAAAATGAGTACCACCATTTATTCTTAAGGGGTGTGGAACAAGCTTAAGAAATGGGAAACAAAGGCACAAGACTGAGTGACAGTCTTGCACTTGAATGCTGAATATATCTCATACTGTGCTAGAACTTGCCCATTCAACAATCAAAATATGCTTGTCTTCAAGAAGCTTCTGAGCTGGAGAAATGACTCAGCACTTAAGAGCACTGACTGCTGTTGCAGAGGACCTGGGTTCGATTCCCAGCACCCACATGGTATCTAACAACAGACCGTAACTCCAGTTCCAGGCAAATCCAATGCCGTTGTCTCCACAGGCATTGCACAACATGGTGCACTTACACACATGAAGGCAATAAACTCATACACATAAAATAAAAATAAAAGATAAAATACATTTTTAAAAAGAAGCTTCTATTCTGGGCAGAAACAGGTACTGGTTGCATGACAAGCTAAATTTGATTACACATATGAAATTTAATATCAATAAAACACAGTAGATGAGATCATCATAGCCTATTCAAAATAAGAAACATTAATTTCTTAATGTTAATACTGTTTAGTTAGCCTTATTACACCAGCCCAGAAGCTATGGAGGCTTTTGATGATAACTGATACTGCTATTACTTATCTCTCATCAACACTTAGCTATGCTTTTGATTCAGAATACTCCCGCAGAGAGAAAGGAAGACAGAGACAGAGACAGAGATGAATCTAATGAGGCAGAGACAGAGACAGAGACAGAGATGAATCTAATGAAAACAGCATATGATTTTATCAAAGCACACAAACTGAACTCTGTGCTGCTCATATTGTTGATAAAGGATAACATGGGGTTTCAAAGTTTTATGCCAAGCCTGAGGGATTCTGCCTGGGAACTTCTGCCACTCAGGTTTGGTTTAGGCCAGCCATACTGAGAAGGCAGACCACTGTATAGTTATTAACAGGGCACTTCAGTTCATGTGGAAAATATGCATATGTTTCACAAGTATATTTTTGCATATTATCTATGAAATGAATATCTTCAAATGAAAACAAAGAAAACATTTCATGGGACCTCAAGATGAAAATGAGCCAAAATCTTCTCTCTGATGGTTTCTTCTCTGTGTTCAATTATACATTTAAGCTGTAAACTTTACAATTATATTCATGATTTTAGGAAACTAGAGGGATGTAGTATTGTGTATTCTGGTATAGAAGTTAAGGTGTGGATCACTTGACAGTTTATAAATAGCAAGATCGGCATCCCATTGCCACAGGTAAGTCACATAAACTGATTAGCATATGTCCTACAACCTTCCCATGTTGTCTTTGGAATAAAAATAATTAATTCATAGCAAAGTGCTTTTTAAAAGCACAATGAATAATAAGATCTGGGAGGATGAAGTTTGCATCTTACAGCTCCTAAATTCCAATCACCCACATATTAAAGGATTTTAAATGTTCCTTTTCTTTCTGGAAAGAAAGAGAAGTTTAGGAATTTCAGTGAACTGTGAAGAGCCTTATTTTCTCTTCTACTGCTCTGGATTCCTTTCCCAGTACCATCTCAGGAACTTGCCACCATGCTGTTTTTAGCATTCCCCATTCTAACCACCCTCCCTCCTCCAAGATCAAACTTTTCATGATTTCAATACGTATATTTTCTCCCATATTTATGAAAGAAAACAATCTCCTCTTTTTGTACTATTATCCCTTCAGCTACAAACCTTCCTTTTTCCTCATTAGTCAAAGCTATTTAAAAGTTATTTTATGTGTTTACTCTGTTTTGTTTCCACCCATCAACTTAGCCCACTCAACCTTTAGAGGCTGTCCCTAGCATTGTTCATATCTCCATCACCACATAGTGAGGGGATTTTTCTGCTCACTTGACACCTCATCTTCATCTTCTAGTGTTGCTCTCTCTCCATCTAGAAAGCTCCTTAGTCTTCTGTGCAGCTCCTCCCACCCCTCTGGCTGTTCTGCTTCAGTCTTTCCTGACACTCATTATTCATCTCTGACAACTGTATACATATTTTTAATTTCTTAAGGTTCTTTCCTGATCCAGATTTTCTCTTTCTATTATCATCTTTCCCAAATGGATGTCACAGGACACTACAATTTTAATAATGAGGCTGTTCATTGATACTACTGACAGCTTCTTCTTTCTTCAATATGTGTCTATTTCCTTCACAATATTTAAAGTTTCAAATTGCATATCTCAATTATCCATTAACACTACACTCCCTTATTCTATTCCAAAACAAATATAAGAAAGGCTATGTGTGTTTTATTTACCCTTAGATTCCCAGTACATAGCTCGACTCTTGATGTCCATTATGGAAATGAATAGATGGTAAAAAATTTCAAATGTAATATGATACAGTGGGGTATCCACACCCGATCCTTTTCTATATTTCTGATTATAAAAGTAATACATGCTTTTTCAATTATTCAAGTCCCTCATTATAAGCCATCTTTTGGAGAGACATTCATTGATCACACTGTTAATGAAGACCCCTGATTTATATATTGTGGTATTTAACTTTGTTATGGATATATATATATATGTATATATATGCTTGCGTGTGTTCAAATTTACCAAATAATAACAGGCAAAGGAATGCTGGGAGAAAAGAGTATTTGCCATGGCACTGTTTGGAGTTCAGTAACATGCCACAGATGACTGCTGAAAATATAAGCATGCTTGCCCTAATTTGAACATCACATAGTGACCCATAACTGTGTGCCGTTGTATATACCAATCTATTTATCTAAATAAATGAATTACAATGAGGCTGACTTTTTGATTCCTTAAGTTCACTACAGACGGTACTCCCTTTACTGTCTGTAATCAGAAGCACTTCTCTACCACATCATGCAAACCAAACGAGAGCAGTCTTTTTGTTTTGTATGTGGCTTTTTCACATTTTGAGTGAAGGTCAATATGGACATTGGAAAAATAAATATGTGCGTATAATGAATAGAATAAAATACCCACCTACGATCCTTTTGCCAAAAAGTAAAAATGTGCTTTTAATATTTTAATGTGTTTGGTGATGGCTAATCTGATTATTAACCTGACAAACCAGGGAAGAAGAAACCTCAGGTGAGAAATCACCTCCATCAGAGTGGCCTGTGGTCATGTCTGCTGGGTATTTGCTTGATTACTACTCAGTGTAGGAGGGCCAAACCCCATGTGGGCCATCCCATCCTTAGGCAGGTGAGCCTGGCCTATATAAGAGCAGTATCTGAGCAGGCCAGGGGAAACAACTCAGTAAGCTGCATTCTTTTGTGGCGCCTGCCCCAGGTTCCTGCTCCAGCTCCTTCCCTGACTTCCTTTGGTGATGGACTGTAACCTATAAGATGAAATTAAATGTTTCTTCCCAAGTTGCTTTTGGTCATATTTGTCACAGCAGTGGGAAAGAAAACTAGAACAATTCTCTTCCTCCTTTGTCTATGAATCTTCAAAGTAAAACTTAGGACATGAGACATGTTCACAGATAGGCAACTTGATTTTTCATTTTGTATTTCCCAAGCAGCTAAGAGTACAACAGTCAGTGAGCAAACAGGCTGTCAGTACTGATGTCCCCTCATCACCCACTTCACAGCCTTTGAATTTCTTAGCCAGACACTTAGCATATTTGAGCTTAACGTTCTCATATTAAAAATAGGATAATCTTATTAACTGACTCATTGGGTTGATATGAAGGTGAAATGGAATAATCTCCATGTCTGTCTTGTGGAAAATGTTAATTCTGAAGAGCTCAGCCGTTCAAATGAGAGTAGACCTTTGGTGCTCAGGTCTTTGTGTAATCTCCCTAGGGTGTGGGCTGGATCTGCCACTCACTGCTAGGGACAAATCATGGCAACAGCAGCAGGAATGCCACTTCTGAGACTGGGAAACTGGCAGCCTGGTTTCAGCCTCATGCTTGCTCTCTTGTTCTTTTGACAACTTGCTGTGCAGGCACGGTGAGCTATCCAATGGAAAGACCCACTTGACCAGCAGTGAAACGAAGCTATAGGCCAACAATCAGTTAAAACTCCTTTGGGGAACTGGAGAGATGACGCAGCCATTAAGAGCCCTGGCTACTCTTGCAGTAGACGGGGGTTCAGTTCCCAGCACCCACATGGCAACTAACAACAGTCCATAATTTGAGTACCAGAGGATCCACCCCCCTCTTCTGGCCTCCACAGGCATCCATGCACAAGTATACTTGCATACATAGAGACAAAACATTTATACACATAAAAATAAAAAAATAATTTTTTTCTTGTCTTTTAATAAAGAAAGAAACTTTATTCTGCCAACTGTGTGCTTTGACCTTGCAAACAGATTCTCCCCCCAACAAGACACTGGCTGTGACTATGGCCTTTGCCCATAATTACTGCAATTTTGTAAGAAACCTTGAGGAAGAGGTACTGGAAAAGTTGTGCCTGGATTCCAAACCCACAGAAATTGTGATAGCATAAATGCATGTCCATGTAAAACAGCTCCTACATTTTGAGGTAAACTATTTTATGGCTTTTATTTATGGGCAGTTTCAAGTGTGGAAGTGTTAGGAGAGCCCTTTCAAATATAACACTTTTCTTTCCTACCAACTTTATAAAAAAGACATAAAACAGGACTGGGGGATGAGAAAGCAATATACTACTTTTATTGATAATGGCTAAGTTAGAATGGCGTGAGAGTCAAATAATTTTCTTGGCTGGCTCAAAAGAGAACACCAAGTGGGTAGTGCTGGACTGAACAACATAGAAGAACAAAGTCCCAGAGAAAGCCTGTCATTAGGGAGAATCAGAGAACAGAAATTGCTGCCAGCAACTATTTCCAAAATATACCACATCTACTTATTTAATCCTAAACTTTCCAGTCTTGGTGGGGCAGCATGAGTCTTAGAAGGGCCAGGAGGCCACACTCTTAGAGGGAACTTAATCAGCATTAAGTGATATTTTTATTCTAATAGTTAAATCATTGCAAGCTAAGTATCAATTCCAAAATAATGGTTAACCAATATTCATGGATGAATTGTGCTCTAATTGTGTTGAACTAATTATTTATTATTAGTAACTCAAAATATTTAAAACTTTTACTCTTTCAAATGTTGAATAACTTTGTTTCTTTAGCAAACCTTTCTGAAAAGAGTTCCAAAGTCAAACAGGTTTTAGACATTATACTTCCTCTGTATGTTGCTAAATTTCTTTCAGAATGTTGAGTTAATTTCCTTGTGCTCAGTCTGAAGTATATAAAAATGTTCTTCTGATCCATGAAGCTTTAGTTTTTAGCCTCTATTTTGCAATCTTTGTTTCTTTAGTAAATGAACAGTACTGTATCCTTATCTTCATTTGCAATTTCTTAATTACTAATAAGGGTGAAAAACTTTCTTTGTTAATTGGCCATTTGCACTTCATTTCTTCTATGTCACTTTGTGTCCAGAGTTTAGGAACCTTAGGTTTGGTTCACTGGAGTCCCCAGGGCAAATGATCGGCTGACTTGTCCTCTGGAGCAGTGGAACCTCAAAGGACCGGGGGAACGTGTCATAAGGTATGTCAAGTTATTTTTTATTATAAATTTTAATTAATTAATTAATTTTTATGTGTTTGAATGTTTTGCCTGCATAGGTATGAGTGTACCCATTTCATGAAATACTAGTGGAGGCCAGAAGAGGTTGTCAGATCCCCTGGAACTACAGTTAATGGATGTTTGTTAGCTGCCATGTAGGTGCTGGGAAATGAACCCAACCCAGCCAGGTTCTCTGTGAGAGAAGCCAGTGCTCTTAACAGTTGAGCATTCTCTGCAGCCCCAAGTCTCTTCTTTTGAGCTTATTTTTTCTAAAATGTTTCTTAGCAAGTAGCTTGTATTAACACCTAAGCATCATGTATTAGTTGGTCTGTACCAGGCATTGTGCGGATTTTTGTTTATTAGCCTATTGTGTCTGCAGCAGTCCTGTGTGGACATGTAGCATTTTAATCCTTGCTTTCAGAAGAGGAAACTGAGGGGAAAAGATACTGAGTAACATGCCCAAAGGAGAACAAGTAACAAGCCACAGATCTGTGATGTAAACTCAAGAGTTCTTGCACTAGGAGCCCCATGACCACTTACAAACCCAACATAATTCTATGCATAATCCAAGAGAACCACAGACTGAATTCTTCCAAAAAACTCATCCTTTGTAAGTAATATGTCTCCAATAGAATGTAGTAAAGATTCTGTCTCTCTCTGATTCCTTCTTGGTGACAAAATGCTGGTATTTTTCAAAATAAGAAATCTTTACCTTTTCTGATTATGAATAGTGTAGGTATTTTGATATTTAAAAAATTCAGAGAATGACTGTGGGTACAGCTCAGTGGTAAAGTGTGTAGAATTCGTGAGGTCCTCAATTTAGTCCTAAACAAATACAACAACAAAATGTTCAGAGGAAACAAAATGCACAAAACTAAGATTATATACTCTCATCTCCCAAAATAGAAATATCACAGAAGTAAGAACAAGTTGAAAGTTCCTTTTTATATTGGTAAAATCTGATGGGTAAGGGAGGTATTTGAAAAGATAAAGTTCTACTTCTTTTCTATAGGCTTTTGTGTCACAATTGGACCAAACATATTATACTGTAATATTTATATGTTACCAAAGAAACACATACAGGGGAAAATGTATTATTCAGGTATAGCCACTTTAATTTCATTAAAGAAATTTTTTAACATAATTAGAGAGGAGAAGCAAATCACTCTAAATAAGCCCAGATAATCCAGGATGCTTATACTTATCCCCTTTATTTCTCCTTTTATATAAAACACCAATTTATTCCACTTTTATTAGCCAGGAAGTTTACCAGGCATCTAAGTTGACCGAATGATGCCGTATGCATGAGAGAGATGATAAATCAGTGCATCAGGTCACAGCATCCCCAAAGCCATGCCCTTCAAAAGATGATTTTCACCTTACAAAAGTTCCTAAAATTATGCTGACTATTTGAGATCACTTAATATTTTTGGTTAATGAGACTACTCCAAAAATAATGCAATCCAAATGCTGAAAGGAAAATTATAGTTTGAAATGTGACATTTAATTATAAAAATTTAACAACCATAATTTTAAAGCCTAGAATAACCTGTATTTGAGAATCCTTTAAACTAACCATTGATTAGTCTTCTATAGTCATTAATTATCTTACACCTTAATTGTCAGTGGTACAAAATGAGAATTGATCTCAAATACATATTTTCTGTTCTTAAACTAATACCTGTTTTACCTTTTTCAAAATAGAATGAAAATTATACTTCATGGCTTGTGGACATAACTCTTTATAGAAAAGCAGGTGGCACATCCTTGCCCTCAGATGTAACAATATATCTTGTGCACAGTAAACATGGGACTTGAGTGAATATTTGATTTTTCTTTGTTGAAGGGTAAATTGATTAAAAATAGAGCATTTGCTGTTTTCATGCCAAGGTATCACCAAAGTTCTCTTCACTGAATGTTTAAAAAGCAAAACAAAATTATTTATTTTGACAACAATCAATAAGTGGACTGTTTTGGATTTTTTATACTTGGATTCAAAATTGAAATGAGACATTTGATTGCATTTACATTTTTTCCCTTTTACTGTTTTTATTCTTTCTCTATCTTTTTCTCCCAGCATGTAAAATACTGAATTATAGTAGAATTGTAAGATGCAGAGAAAATGGAATGATCTTGCAGACAGGCAGTACTAGGCTGCATCCTAAGTTCATCTCTTGCTAGCCTGGAGCAGTACAAACCACATTTTCAAAAGAATGGTTCTTATGATTATTACCTCATAACAATACCTACATGGTAATATTTAGCCTCTGCCACAGTCCCTGTCCAATTTTAGGTGCTCTGTATTTTCTTTAAAGCATTATTTTTCTTTTTAATAATTCCAGGTAACTCAAAGATATTCTTTTCCAAAAAAAAAAAAAAAACAATTCTACAGCAAACAATGGTAGCAATTCTACAAATGTTGACAGGTAAAACTTAGAATGAAATGTTCTGGGAAACACTGAAGCAGAGTTGAGATGTTCCCAAAGGGATGGCAGGATGATGGAATACCACATGTCAGCGAGAGTCTCACCTTTCTATTTCTTGCTTTCCTTTCACCCATCCTGGGAGATTAAAGAAATACACTGAAGCAGAGTTGAGATGTTCCCAAAGGGATGGCAGGATGATGGAATGCCACATGTCAGCGAGAGTCTCACCTTTTCTATTTCTTGCTTTCCTTTCACCCATCCTGGGAGATGAAAGAAATCAGCATGCTACCCTGATACACTATGTTCTAGCTCTGCTCCTAGAACTGATGCTCCTTGTTACTTAGAAAAGCAAAGTGTATCAGAGACAGCCTTAGGCAGTGCTGTAAGAAGCTGTGGGGAACTGCTTCTGTTTCACACCATGCCAAATTGCAGCTCCCACCTGTCACAGAGGACTTGGTGGACACTTGCCAAAGCCTGGGCTGTGGTGCATAGAGCAGCCTCAGCCTTGCCAGGCCTGGACTGTGGAATAATGAGGGATGGGGTTCCATGAACCCCACCTCTGTTTCTTTCTGTCTTTCTCATTAGCCTTCTGTTCTACCTGCATTTTCTGTTGTTTAGTAGTACTGCTCCATCTGGCAGCATAAGCCCTAAGAACAGCTGATTTTAAAGCTAGTCATGTTTGCCAAAACAAATATATTAAATATACTAAAACAACAGTGTTTTGGTGACAGAAAACAAATGAACCCTGATCAATATGTGCATTTCACCAATTTTCAATCTAAATGAATATAACTTTTCTTAGAAAAAAATATATGCTTACAAAGTAATTTAAACAGAAGAAAGCTACAGGTGTTCTGAAACTCTTAGTTATCAAAAAACTTTTCAAACTGGTTCTGGGAAGATCCTTACTGCTGCACTTACTGCTGCACTTACTGGAAGTCTGAGTTAATTCAACAATGAACTAGGAAAAGCTTGGTTAGACCAGACAACCCTGTGGTTTTCAAGGCAAAGGGCTCCAGATTTTTAAACATTGCACTTCTTCTCCCCTTGCTATTGTTTGCCCCTGTGGGGAAGTACCTTTTCCCTCAAAGCCAAACTCTGCTGTGGGTTCTCATTCCATCAGCTCCTTTTTCAAAAAGTGAAAGCCATCAAGGCCCAGCGGGATTGGTCTCACTTCCTTAGAGCCTTCCAGGGTTTGTTCAGGTTTGGCATTCCCTCTCCCATACCGGAACTTATCAATACACTAATATTACTTGCAACACATTTGAAACTATACTAAAACAATAATTCAAGCACTAATAAATCTCTATCGAGAGATTTACTACTAGAACAACTCAGGTGAAAATGCCAGAACCATTCCAACAGTGAGGAAAAAATAGTGGTGCACTTAGCACTGAACAGTCGCCCTGGAAGAAGCCACTAGTGCTTCTCAATCACTAGAGAGATGGAGCATTCCCAGCAATCATGGTCTCCTGCAACAGTGCTCACAGGCAGGAAGCAGGTGGTCACAGGGGAAAGCAGTTTCTGGGCTTTCCTTTTCTGTAGGGAGACAAAATTCACATAAGCTATTGGAGGACTTTCCCTTAAACCTCATTGCTTAATGGATATCATGCTTACTTTTAGAACAATTTAGACCCACCTACCTAAAGACCAAAGTACCTAGGCCTGAAGAAAGTTCTGTTAGAAACAAGAGGGCCAGAGGTAAGATGCCTGGATAACCAACATACTATATCTAACTTACATTTCTTTATGCAATACCACTGGTATATGAGGTTCATGGCAACTTGAACTTTTTGACAAGGACAAATTTCAAACACAATAAGTGATGTGCCCTAGACAATAAGAATGGAACAAGATTACCATTCAAGTTTGTCTAATGCTAAGTACTTCATTCTTAACATTAAGTTATGTAATATTTCCTGCACTTTTGACTACATAATTAAATGAAGTGGGTATGTGTGCCTCACTTTCATATGCATAAACACTTACTATATAAATAAAAATAACTCCCTCATCTCTTTTCTGTAAGATTAATTTCTATAATGATACTGAAAGGTTTAAGTAGAATTTATAATACAAAGAGTAAAAACACTGGGAAATAGTATTGTATATGGGGTGGATAGGAGCATGGAGACTTACTATATTTTAAAATACAAAGCTAACTACAAGTTATATAGCAAGAGAATTATTAAGAGTATTAATAATGCATGATAGTAATATACAACAGCAGTTACTGTAATTCCTACACAGTCTTTTTCCTTTAGCCTGATGATGTAGAAAGCTAGATGTTGTTGATTCTAATTTTGCTATATGCGTTCACATTTCATTAGTGAGGTAGCTAACAGGCTTTATGGTCACCTGTGATAATTAAAGACACTAACATCTGAAAGCTATGAGCTGTCAGAGACCTTTCATAAGAAGATATTTTGACACAGATTTGTTTTGCTTATGCTAATGGTCAAATGTGTTTTTTCTTTGGACTCATTCCAGGTGGTCTAAATAGAAAAGGAAGTCCCTGAAGGAAGCCAGCATTAACTTTTTTTTCTAGAAAGCCACAGATACGATCATCCCGCAGTGGAAAAATTAGTATCCTTTGTATAGTTTTAAATTCTTACGTCGACTGTTTGGTTTTAGAATTTTTCTGTCTGCTTAGCAAAGGCAAGTAGCTCTGTGCAGTATTATGCTCAAAACTGATACTTATATTAATAACTACAAGTCAATTACCTAACAGTTATTGGTACAATTATGTATAGCTTTAAATAAGATCAATCCCTCTGTTGAATAAGCACTTATGACTTAGCCTCCCATCATGAAACTTATTTAAACACTGAGAAAACCCAATGTGTACTCGTGGAGAAGAGAAGTCTTTGTGACTTGTGTCAAATATCATGTTATAAGCCAGGATTTATGTAGAGTATAACATAAATAAAATCACTGTTTTCCTACCTTCAAATCAAGCAGAAAGCTTCAAACTACTACCTTATTTTAAGATTCATTTTTGTTTATGTGTGCATGTCTTTATATGTATACCCTGTATATATGTGTTCCCTGGGAGGCAAGAAGAAGATGTTAGACTCCCTGGAATGAACTACAGGCACAAGCCATTTAATGTGGGTGCTGGGAACCAACCTCCAGTCCTCTGGAAGAGCAGCAAGCACTCTTAATGGCTGAGCCATCCTTCTAGCCCCAGACTACTCTCTTATACACATTATAGCTCTTCATTGCCCCTCCCCCATTTGCTTTCCTGTGCTCTTTTTGTTTTTAATTAAAATGTATGAAAACAGGAAAAAAGTAACAAATGGTTGTAGAAAGTATTATTTAGGTGAAAACAATGGCCATAAATGTTGTTCTTTGAAATACATAACAGGATATGCAGTTTGTCAAGAGAGGTACAGGAAATAGTGTCAGTACTTATGTTCATGATGGGTATAGTGTCACTGAGACTCAATCTCCAGATAGAACTTCTCAGAAGATTAACTTGAGCACCCCTCCTGTGTTTCCCTTTTTGAAATTATTTGTTTTCATGAAATTTGAAAAACTTATATTTCATTGTTATGTGTTTTCTCTTTCTGCTACAGAGAAAACTACCATCAACTTAGTAGTTTAAATAATATATATTGTTTATAGTTCTAAATGTCAGAAATACAAAAGAGACTGCATGAGTAGAAATGAGGGTGGCAGCAGAATTTCCCTCCTTTCTGGAGGTTGGGAAAGGTTATCAGGTTCTAGCAGCCACGTTTAACTCTTACCGCCTTTTATCTTTAGAGACAGCAGGACCCGATTCTGTCCTCACAGCCATCATTCTGGTTCTTGGAGGCTTCTGCCTCCCTCCTCCTCATTTGAGTAATTGTTATTGACTTTGGGTTTACTGAGCTAATCCGGGATTATCATCTTATCTTAAAATCCGCAGATGAATTAATTTCTTCTGCAACCTTAGCTCCCATTTGCCAGGTAATCCAACACATTCTCAAATTCCAGAGATGAGGATATGGACTTTTTTTAAATCACTTTTGTGCCAACCACAGCTTTGAGAGTCAATTCTGGTACAACGGCAAGATGGAAATATTCCGTAGACTAATGCCTTCTCTCATCCATTTAACCACAACTAAAGATCTATAACTGAAACACAGTACTGGTATGCAAATGAGTCTTATTCTTATAATAAATGCTTGAGTTTATTGAGCTTTTAAAAAGTCCTGTGTTATGTGTCAAGAATAAAAGCAAATTGACCAATTTTTTACCTATTTTGACTAAACTGACAACTGCCTTATTTTTACCTTAAATTACATGATGGATTTACCAGCACCTCCTTTCCATAAATAAAGAAAAAAATAGACAAGCTGTCACATTTTGCACATACCAATCACTTCGCATGCATACACCCATGTGCCTAATCAAGTTTCTGGATAAGTCCTATCCGAAGCAGGGTGAGATTTTTCCATTGTGATTTCCAAGGATTTAGCTTCCACTTCCTGTGGATAAATCTACTCTCATGTGGTTTCCTAAGCTGAAAGTTTGCTAATAGCGATGATGATGTTTCATTCTGATAAGAAGGCTAAGGCCATATCTGCATCTCAAAGGCTAAGCACCAGACCTCCATGCCACATGCACATTAACCCTATGTCATTCACATCCCAGTGATGATGAACATTCTGAGGATCACAAACCTTGATCAGCCTTTCTGTTAAAAGGATTTTATGGGCTATTATGAGCTAGGAGTAATCACACTTCTTTATTTTATGTATTTGTTTGTTTTTGGTTTTGTTTTTTGAGACAGGGTCTCCCTGTAGCCCTAAATGGTGTGGAACTCCCTACATAGACCAAGCTGGTCTTCATCTCCCAGAGATTGACTTGCCTCTGCCTCCCAAGTGCTAGGATTAAAGGAGTTCATCACCATACTGTTCCGCACCACTTCTTTCTTGGCGCTAACTTCAAGCTCTCTTTAGGTTCTATTCGCCAAATTACAGTTTTCTGTCTCTCATGCCCTGTTTAAAACATCACCAACTAGACACCCCATTACTTTTCTTTATTCCCCTGTCGAGAACCATGGTTCAGAATTTCTTCCTTCAAGGGCCTTGGACATGGCAGAGTGGTTAGAACAGAGAGTCTAGAGACTGCTTTGATGTTGTACTGTCTACAGCATGTTGCTAAGTTCTGACCTCTGTGGGCATTGCATGACACGGGTGCACTCACATATATGCAGACAATACACTCATACACATAAAATAATAAAAAATAAACAATAAAAAATGAGAGTTTAACTACAGAAAGCAAAGACTTTTAAGATTTCCCTACTATGATTTCTCATCATGTATTCAATTAGTATATCTTTGGTTAAAAAATATATCAATTAATACTAATTACAAAAAAGTGGAGAGTTATCTAGCAAGATACTGGATAACATCTATGGGCCACCAGAAGCACAACTGCCGATATATGTGCCCACATACATATGACTAAGCATGTATGTGCATACACCACACACACATATACTACATACCCATGCACATGCAAAAAAGTCATACTGAAACCCACTACTTTGTATGTTAGCTTTAAAACAAAAATAAAAAGAACAATACTAGGTAATTTAATACTTCTATATGTGCTGGGAAGTCATCCTGATATCTTGTTTAGTCCCCCACTAACCCCTGTAACATGTATACCCTTATAATTATATCATACAATAGGTGAGTAAACTTGAGAGGGAGTGTGCAATTTGCCCAAATTTCCCAATGAATTTTCCCCAGCTGGAAAATAATAGTTAATATTTGATATCTAGTCAAATTTCTGAACCCAAGTTGTAAATTGCTATTCAATGGTACCTTCAGTGCCATGGAAATTACAGTCCCTCTGGAAGTAATCATCCTTTGCATCACAGGTGGCAGCATGTGGCTTATTTGAAGGAATGTGGTGTATTCCAAAGGAACCTTGAAAGAGCCCTAGGCTGAGCGCCTGCTCATAGTTGTGTGTCTGAGACCCATCACTGCACACTTCCGGGCTTCATTATGGGTCAGGGGTATTGAATGGTCCTAGTATTTGAACTTCTCTTTAAATTAACATTTTATAATGTGCTTACAATCAATAATTAATGGCTGCATAAATGCTCCCTTTCATAAGTTTGGAATTGATTTTTGAGTCTTAAAACTTTATAAACTATTATTAGATAACCCAAATAGGGTAGCTGTGGTCAGTCAGAGTTAAGACTTTAGTCTTCCCTGAATCACCCCAATATGTCTTCTTCATGATTTAACAAGGTAATCAAAGCTTGCCCATAATTATGTGTGAACCATGAGAAAGATTTCTCTTTTGTCTCAGGAGACATAACAATTCTTCAAATTCTTATTCTAGTAGAAGCCCTTATTGCCTTTTTAGAACATTGGTTTTGGAGTGTAATATCCTACATATATAAATGAATTTCTATCATGGAGAATAAGATAAAAATCATGTTTATTACACAATGAGTGCTGTTCTGTTGGTAATAGAAAATTAGTTCCATCGCTGGAATTCATTCTATCTTTAATAACATGCCCAGTTTTAAAAATGTGAGAAAGTTGAACTTGTTAGGTAGTTAAGTCCACTAAAAAAAAATTATTCTCTCTGAGGCTGGTGAGATGACTCAGTGGTTAAGAGCATGGGCTGCTCTTGCAGAGGAATCGGGTTTGATCCCATCACCCACATGGTGGGTAACTACTGTTTGTAACTCCATTTCCAGGGAATTCAATGCCCTCTTCTGACCTCCACAGGCACAGCACGACACACATGCACTTACACATATGCAGGCAGTACACTCGTACACATTCAGTAAAAATACATAAAATAATTTTAATTTTTTTATTTTCTCAAGAATTAATGTCAATGCACCAAATATTTATTAAAGGCAAATTGTATACCAGCCTTAGCTCTAGGCTCATGGGATGCATAACTTTACAAAAGAGAAAAATGATGCTTATCTAAAGCTTTATGTTACAGCACCTCAATCAGGCAACCTCAGCTGAAGGGCTCTGGTATAAGCTCAGCTTTTCAAACTGTGGATTTGTGACTCCATATGGGGTTACATAACTGAAAATAGGGATGAAAATTTGGCAACAATAATACATTTGTGAGCATGAAACAAAGATCAATTCAAAATTAAATGTGTAATGAATCCAAGGTGTTTCTGGCAGTGAGTGCCTGTGCTGCTTTGTATGACTTCACTGTAACCCTGGTTCTAAATGCAATGTGTACACTTTGCACTGTGCGTGCCATCACACCACCCATGGCCAACAAAGCCTGCCTAAAATGCCTTGGCTCAGATTCAAGACTACTGTGTTATAAACTGCATTATAGAAATATACAGTTTTCTGTTCTTCTAGAAACATATTGGTTTAGTTATGGAAAACAAAGACTTTTTATATTGTCCTACTGTCATTCCTTAGCACGTATCAGATTAATATATATTTGGGTTGAATTGTGTTAACTCATAAAGTATCAGTAAACAAATTCCAAAGAGTTTCTGAAATGACCCTAAGCATTATTCTGTCATATATTACTACGTATTTTTATGATGTCTCAGCATTGACAATTATAAAACAGAAATATCAACCAACTCTGAAAAGATGTTGAAGATCCTCTATGTGCGGCAATATCAAATATTAGGACATGATTTAATCATTTATGTAAAGACATGCAAGCACATCCATATCATTAGTATGAGAATTTGATTTCATCATTAATAAATAAATGATAAAATAAGATATACTAAAGGTTTTTAATTATACTTAGGATTTATTATCAGTGAATGCTTGATTTGCATATCTAGAAAAAAATTTGCATACCTGCATAAAAATTTCTTGAGTGAAAAGGACTGTGAGTGGAAGAATTTAAGAAGCACTGGTATAAGGAGCCACTGTGCAGGAAGAAGCTGGAGCAGGCGGCCTCTCCCTGTCTTCTTCCCTGTACCGACTTTTATAATTTCTATTGTATTTCCTAATTGACCTTTTGGTGTGGTTGTTTATTGCCAATCATCTCTCACTAGAATGTGAATTCTCAGGATGCAAATGACTTTGTCTGTGATGGTCATAGACATATTCCTGGCTCTGCACAGTGACTGGCACATAGTAGGTGGTTGAATATTAACTGATGAAGAGGTGAAATAAACAAACTCTGCCTCTCTATCCACCACTGCTCTCAATATTCCTTGTTTTTTTTCTGTTATGTTTCAGGCAACCTCTGTGGCCTATTACTTCATCAGCAAGTGACTGGTACAGGAAAGCTAATTATATTTTGCACCTGTAGCCATTGTGTCTTTATTTCTGCATCTATAAAATGAGGCTAACTCAAGATTTGAATTAACTATCTCTTTCTCTGTCTCATATGATCCAACATAGAATAGTTTCAAACAATGATAATGTGGATCAGAAAGATGACTCAGTGGCTAAAAGTGCACTTACATCACAGACCTAAGCATCTGCATTTGGATTTCCAGAACCCAGGTTCTAACTCAATACTACAGTGGAAGTCAAGAACCAACTGTTGAAAGTTGTCCTTTGTCCTCCACATGTGCACCATGGCATGTACATACCTACACTTATCATATACACACATGCACACATACTGTGCATACACAAAGAAAGATGAAAACTAAAATAAATGAAATAAACTTATTATCCAACATTATTTTCAGAGAACATAAATCAATCAGTAGTTCAGTTTCAATGTTCTAGTTCAACTACTAGTAAGGTCTTTGACCTTGCAGCAAGGAAATTGAACAAAGGTGAAGTCATTGCAAGGTTAATGGGAGCTCACATGTGTTAGCAATTTGGTACACGTTGCTGATAGAGGCCTCAAGTCCTCAACATATGTTCCTCTATGTGAAACTGATTCAACGGTCCAAGAACAGAGAAAGGGGGCCTGGAGAGATGGTTTAGTCATTAAGAGTGCTTACTGTGCTTGCGAAGGATTCATTTGGTTCCTAGCACCCATTTTGGGAAGCTCACAACTGCCTGAAACTTTAGCACCAGGGGATACAATGCCTTTGACCTCAGAATGCACTCTCAGTAACACACACACACACCACACACACACACATGCACACACACACACACACACACAGAGAGAGAGAGGCAAACACATAATTAAAAATAACAAAATTTAGTCTTTTGAAGAGGAAGAATTGATAGAGTTATCCAAGTAAAGCAAATCAAATCAAAATCTGATTGACTTTAAGAATATAGGTTGGAAGCCATCATTCCTACAAAATCTTACTGCTATATTCACGGAGAGTGTACAAGGGCACAAATGCCAGGAGGTAGACTCCCTGGGAGCTATCTTCTAGTTGCGCTATATTTTAAAGATTCTTAGTAGGATGGCTCCTTATATTTAAATATGGAATGCATGCTTTGCTTGGCACTGGGCATTAAAGTTGTCAGTGTGGCTTCCTGAAGTAATCAGAAGTCTCTGTGAAGACAGGCCGAATGAGACAGCTGCAAGGAACTCACCAGCTTTCACAGTAAACGTTTCTCTTTCCTTCTTTTTTCTTGTGTGTGTGTGTGTGTGTTGTGTATGTGTGTGTGTGTGTGTGTGTGTGTGCATGCAGGTTCACATACATGAGTTTGTGCACATGGGGACCAGAGGTTAACCTCGGACCTCATTCCTCAGGCACTATCCCTTCGTTTTATGAGACAGGGTTTCTTGCTGGTCTGGAAATTGACAATTAGGCTAGGCTGGCTAGCCAATGTGTCCCAGGGATCCTCCTGTCTCTGACTCCTCCCTGCTAGAATTACATGTGTATGCCACTATGTCTGTTTTTTTAAAATAGGTTCTGGGCATGGAATTCATGAACCTCATGCTTGTTGTGATTCAATTTCACTACATGGTAGGAATTTTTCCAGTCTATCATAAACTGATGGGAGCACTCTCACATGTCTGCCCTACACCAAAACTTTCCATATGGTGTCTGTAAATAGTACATGTAAAACAATTATCTATGTTATCTGTAGAAGAATGTATTGACATGGAATGGAGATGACTTTATTCATTTATTTGTTCATTCAAAAATCTGCTCTTTTCAGACTCTGTATAACCAAGAAAACATGGTCAAACCATGTCTAGTCAAATTCCCAGCCTATCTTTTTTTATGCTTTGAAGAATTATTATTTCTTTAATTTTTTAAAATTTAATAATCACGTGATTAGAAGAAGCATTTCATCATTGACATATTCAATAACAATTTCCAGAGCTAAGATGCTTCTCTTTCAAAATTGACTGTAAAATTTTAGGTTTACAGTTGAATTAATACAGTTATACAATATTGTACTCAATATAAACCCTGTAAGACATAAAATTGAATGAGTTTTTAACCTTTAAAGAATATATCCATTTCATTTTAAAATATGCTGTTTCCTACATTTTTAATGCTACATTTAGATGTTTGCGCATGTGTCTTTAATCTATGTATCTGATGATTACTAGTCATAGTCGGTTACACTCGGATCCTTAGTACCTGAGTATGGATATAAAGTCATCAGGTAGATTTCACTGGTAATGTTTATCACCTTTTTAACATGAAGTAAATTTTTATGCTTCATCGTCAAATATGTCTTTTTAAAATTTGTTGATTTTTTTGTGTGTATATCATACAGAACATCCCACATAATCTTATTCATCTATATACCCACTTCCCAAATGGCACCCTCCCAAAGCTTCCCCCCTTCCACACACTGGAGCCCATATACTCTGTCATCACTGTTACTGTCCACTGTGTTGTTGACACCCCCAGCCATTCTCCAGTGTTTGTCTTTCTGCTGAATCTAGTCAGCATATCTAGAGATTCTTATTGTAGGAAGATCAGCTGTTCCTCATCTATCAGCAATCAGTTGTCAATATTCCTTTAGATAAGATTGGGGTCTGCTGTTCATTTTCCCAGTTCTATTCTGGGTTACTGTCTGGGAGTCTTTTGCGCCACCCTGGCCAGTAACTCAAAGGAAGGTATCTCCTGCCTGGCATTGTTTCTTATGTAGCCTTTAGCTATACAAATGGACTCTTAGAAATTATATTGACCCCATTAATTTTTGGTTATACTTTCCATTTGGGTGTTTAAGACCCTACGATTGGACCAGATAAAACAATTTGATTTTACTCTTTAGGTCCTTTGAGGATCTGTTTCTCAGGGGCTTGGGAGGCTTCTTGACGGGCTTGGGAGGAGCCCCTGGCTCCTTTCTTTTACCAATTCTGTTTGTGTGAAGATAAGTCAAAGGTCATACTCAACCATGGCTGGCTTCACTTGGAAGCATGGAGGAAATGTTCCCTCTGTGTTGACCCTCCTCTTTGTAGACTGGACACAGGTTCAGGTCCATCTAATGGGGTCTCCACGGCCTCCTTAATCAAGAAGACAGGCGATGCATCATAGTTACAAGGCATTTTGAGAGATATGCATAGTCCTTTGGAACTTAGTCAACCTAGGAGGGCAAGGTGCAAAAAGTGTCCTTTATGTCCCCCCTGACTAAATTAGTATATGTCTCAAAGTATGGCTGTTAAACATCCAAGAAGATTAGTTTCACCAGTGTGGTACTTTTAATTACCATATGCCATATAGATAGGGCTTGGGCAAAGACCAAATGCTCTCAGATAAACCTTCGCTAGACATATATTACATTCTTTGATTTGGTTTTATGTGTAATTTGTCAGTAGGTTGTTGGCCTAATATGGTTCCCTCTGGTTTTCTAAAACTAGCTAGGCATTGTTTAACCCTTCTACCATGGTTTCCCCATTTAAGGTGCCCCGTGAGTTTTTTCCATTTCTCTCTTAATAATACCCTTCTCCTATGGTCCTACCTCTCTTGAGCTCCTTCTTTCCCTTTATCCCCTACATTCCTTGTATAACCTTCCCTCCCCCCCTTAAAATAAACCCATTATTATCCATATCCCCCTTGTTAACAGCTGTTTTCTACTGTTCTCGTTCAGATTCTTTCTTTTCCTTTACTTCCCTGGTTCCTCTTCATTATCCTGGTTCCTGTAGTTATGTCTGGATACATATTCACTACATATCACTTATAAGGATTTGGCGCTAGGATCCACATATGAGGGAGAACATATGCCGTTTTATTTGTTTGTTTTTTTGTTTGTTTTTCTGAGTCTGTGTTACTTCACTTAGTGTAACAGTTTGTAGTTCCATCCATTTACCTGCAAATTTCATGAGTTCATCTTTCTTTACTGCTGAGTAAAATTCCATAGTATGAATGAACCACATTTTCATTATCCACTTGTCAGTTGAGGGACACTTACATTGCTTCTATCTCTTAGCTATTGTGACAAGAGCAGCAACAAACATGGATGTACAAGTGTCTCTGCAATAGGATAAGTTCTTTGGGTATATGCCAAGGAGTGGTAAAACTGGGTCAAATAGTGGGTTCATTTGTAGTTTTTTGAGAGTTCTCCACACTGTTTTCCATATGGGTTGAACAAGCTTGGCTACTTTTTGTGGAGAATGCCCTATTTCTCTGCACTTGAGTGTTGATATTAGCTTCTGGCTGTCCAGAGTAAATCTGGGGCACCTTCTCTAACTCATTCTGTCAAATTTGATTCATCTGACATCTCTTGCTAGGCCTCCAACCTTCCTACACACTGAGTGGAATCTATGATACCCTTGGTCTTGGAGTAGTGAAAGCCTGTGATATAGAAGTGCAGGTGCTGTGCAGGGAAACTCCTTTGGGCATGACTAATATGAGCAGAAATCAAAGCAGTGAAGTGAGGAGGACAAATCTGTCAAAGAACTGTGAAAATTTTGAAAAGCAACCTTTGGTTGAAACTGAAATTAGTAAGAAAAGAAGACATTTTGTAATTTCCTCTTTGTATAAAATTGTACACTGTTTCACTTAAGCATTATTTTTTTCATTTGGAGAAATTAATCTGTAGCTTCCCCCAAGGCCAACACCTGTTCAGTTCTGCATCCCCAGCAATGGCTGCCATGGGGTAAAGGGCTCATGCTAATGAGAAGGAGCAAGGACATCTAACTTCAGTTGGAATGTTTGGAGAAGTTGGAATCCTGAGTCAACACCCAGCACCAAGTTTCAGTTGATGCCTTCCACACATGACCAATTTTATGGTTTTTTCTAATAGTAGGGCTCTTCTGCTTTCCTTTATGGGCTCCCTGCAGAGGATGTATTATGAGCAAACATTTGAAACTGATTTTGTGGTTCTATTACAAGAGTGATTATAAACCTGACACAAAACTAGGGCTTAGCAAATGTGGCTATTAACTTTCCTTCTAATATGGTTGATTCATTTTTTTCCTTGGGACACACATTAACTCCCAGTGTCATCTGGCAATGATTTCATTTTAAATAGAGCTATAGATGAAAGTGTGAAAGGAGGGGGGGATAAATTATTGTCTGAACATATGCAAGCTATTTGGGGATTATTAATTTTAATAATTACATTATTAAGAAAGCTTATTTCATTCAAAAATGTAAAGGAATTTAATGTCGCTTACTATTTGCAATTTAAAGATTAATACATATTGATTGAATATCATACTTTTCACTTGTTAATGAAGGGAAAACTCAACATACTCTAATAGTCTGTCACAATATTTTTTGTGTTGGATGAATATATGATGTACATTCCTGTGTATGAATGTTCATATGCCTGTGGACATGTGTGTGTGTGTGTGTGTGTGTGTGTGTGTGTGCGTGCGTGCAGCTCTAAGGCTAACACTGAATGTCTTTGTCACTTGCTCTTCACATTGTAAATTGAGGTAGTGTCTTTCATTAAATCTGGAGCTTACCTGGCCAGCTTGCTAGAGCATTCCCTATATGTGCCCCCCATGCATTGGGATTACAGTTGGTCCCCAGGCTTTTATACAGTATCTGAGAATCTGAATTCCAGTCCTTACTTCTAGTCCATGGCAGTGCTTCACCTGCTGAGCCATCTCCCAGTCTCTTGTAGCAATTTTAAGATTAAAAAAATTTTTTCTTGCTGTGGTATGGTAAAAAGAACTCAAAAACTGTAGTTTTGCAAGATTGGGCCAAATTTGTCATCCTATCATGAACAATGGCTTAACTGAAGCCTAGGTTTTTATATTCAAAAAGAGAAATATTTTCCAACATCAAATTCTACAAAGGTCACATTAATAATTACCTACAGTGTATAGAACAATGGTAGGTGGATGTCAAATAAAATTACGTTTTGTTTCCTTTTCTTCTGTATGGTCCTTACAACACTCACTTTTATAGTTGTTTTAGCTTATTGGTTTTTTTTTTTCATTTTTGAGTCCAAAGAAGCCCAGATGTTGTGTTGTAAGTTATTTCTTTCAAACAATTCATTGGCAAAATGCCAGGTGAGTGTTTTGGGTGGGAAACGTATCTTGGAACGTCTTAAGGTCATCTTACAAAGACAACTACAACTGGTATGGCATTGATGGAAGTGTGCACAATGACCATAACTGTTTTTCACAGGTCATCATGTGTATATTATCTAAAGAAGTCCGAGAGCATTTCATTATTGTGCTACAATAAGTTATTCCAAAAGTATTGGTTAGCTACAAAAACTATGGAGAACCTAACACAGAATTTTAGAAAGAAAATAATTTGACACTTAAAATAAATTCTCTAATTCACAAAAAAGCAACATTTATGAGATTCAAGAATCATGCTATTGTAAGTATTCTCCATCTTCAGAATATAGATCTGGTTATAAGCCTCTAGAATTAGGGTTAAAAATATATTCAACAAGGCTCAAGTGAGACCATCAGACCTCAGGGCAACTTATCCTCAAAGCTGCTTAGACGTTACAATGGAAAAGAAACTTTGATATTTATGAATGGAAGATAAGTGTACATCTACACAGCTTGGAACAAAGACCCTAGGGAAACTTGTATTCGGGGTTCGGTAGACATTGGTATGAATGGAGAATGAACATATGCATAGATCACTGGGAACAATATTATGTTATAAAAGTAGCCACACGTTATATCAGCACTCTTGTTCAACTAGAAAAACAAGCCCCTGATTTCTTCATATTATGGTTCTTGGAGGAGAGTGTGTAAGTAATTCAACTGACGATTTAAGAGCTTAGGGGTAGGGTGTAGCTTAATGGCAGGGTATGTGCTTACCATGCATGAGGCCCAGGGGTCAATCTGCAGCACCAAAAAAAAATAAATAAATAAATAAAACAAAACCATAAGGACTTTTAAAATTGAGGGAAATAATTCAAGTTCCAGGATGTGGCATTAATGAAGCCTCCAGAATATGTGAGAAAGAGCATTATCTTTTACCAAAACCCACTACATCTAAAACAATTGTAAGGAGATCTAAACTTCTGAACATTTATCTCATCAAAACACCTTATATGCATGTGTGAAATTTTCAATAAAGTTTTTGTAAAAGTTAAAAAGACACAAAAGCATGAAAGGCACTCAAAGAGATGTTAAGAAACATATTAGTAATATAACCTACTGACATACATATCAGATCAAGAAATATATGTCTAGGTAAGGTTGATCTGAGAACTGGTCTTTGCTCAAGATTTATCTATATGACACACAGTAATTAAAAGTACCAGACTGGTGGTACTAACCTTCTTAAATGTTTAACAAACATACTTTGAGGCCTATACTAATTTGGTCAGAAGGACATAAAGGACGATTTTTGCTCCTTGCCCTCCTAGGTCGACTAGTTCCAGGGTACTATGAGCATCTCTCAAAATGTCCTGTAACTGTGGTGGGTCACCTGTGCTCTTGATCAAGGAGGCTGTGGAGTCCCCACGAGATGGACTTGAACTAGTGTTCAGTCTATGAAGAGGAGGGTCAACACAGAGGAAACATTTCCTCCATGTTTCCAAGCGAAGCCATCCATGGTCAAGCAGGACCTTTGACTTATCTTCACATAGACAGAACTGGTAAAAGAAAGGAGCCAGGGATTCCTCCCACACCCATGTGACCCCTGAGGAATAGATCCTCAAACAGCCTTAAGAGTAAAAATAAATTGATTTATCTGGGTCAATTGTATGGCCTTAAATACCCAAAAGGAAAGTATAACCAAAGATTAAAGGGGCCAATATAATTTTTTAAGAGTCCATATGTATAGCTAAAGGCTGTATAACAAGCAACAATGCTAGGTAGGAGATACCTTCTTTTGAGTTATTGGCCAGGGTGGCCCTAGATACTCCCAGATAGTAACCCAGCATAGAACCAGGGAAATGAACAGCAGACCCCAATATTATCTAAAGGAATATTGACAACTCATTGCTGTTAGATGAAGAACAGCTGACCTTCCTAAAACAAAGACCTCTAGATAGGCTGACTAGATTCACCAGATCAACAAGTAGTGGGGAATGGCTTGGGTGCCAACAACACAGTGGACAGTAGCAGGGATGAAAGAGTATAAGGGCTGTAGTTGGGGGGTAGCCGCTGGGAGGGTGCCATCTGGAAAGTGGGTGTATAGATGAATAAGATTGTTTGGGCTGTTCTGTATTTTATACAAAAAAAATCAACAAATTTTAAAAAATGAATTATATTTGAAGAGGAAGCATAAAAACTTATGTCATTTTAATTAGTAGAGGTGATAAACATTACCAATGAAAACTACCCGATGACTTTATAGACATACAGAGGTGCCAAGGATCCGAGTGCAGCTGATTATGACTAGCAATAATCAGATACATACAGATTAGAGATGCATATGCCAACATCTCAGTGTTATTAGCAAAAACAATGAGTCTGTAAGGAACAACATATTTTTAAATGAAATGGAGATCTTTTTTAAAGGTTAAAACCTCATTTAATTTTATGTCTTACAGGATTTATTCTGTGTTCAATATCATATAACTGTATTAATTCAACAGTGGACCTAAAAATTTTATAGCCACTTTTGAAAGAGATGTATCTTTGCTCTGGAAACTGTTATTGAGTATGTTAAAGCTGTAATGAAATGCTTCTTCTAAAAAATAAAAAATACTAAAAAAATTTTTTAAATAATAAAATATTTTTTTAAAAAAAGAAACAGTTTTCACATTTTAAAGACAGTGTACAGTCATTCTACCACTGCCACCGATTTTGCTTCTTGAGGTTTCAGTCACCCAAGTGAGTTGTGGCTCGCAGATATTACATGGCACTGGGAGAGGCTTTGGTGCATAACAAGTGGGCGTAAGTACCTGAATTCAAATTTGCAGGACCCATGTGAAAAGCCAGATATATTCACATTTGCCTGTCTGTGACTCTGGCACTGTGGCATACAGGAAAGAGCATGCTCTCACACACATAATGTGCATATACTACATGTGCTGGATAGCTTTAGTGCCAACTTGACACACCTGGGTTGAGGGAGCCTCAATTGGGGAATTTCTTCTATTAGACTGGCCTGTGGCCATGTCTAAGGGGCACCTTCTTGATGAGTGAAGTTTCAAAAAAAAATCTTTTCATTGACTTCTTCGGATTTGACCGTCTTAAGGGATAATAACTAGTCTTAAAATATTTTTCCTTCCAAATGTACAAGGCAGGATTTAATTCTGTTGTTCTCCAACCTTTAGTCGATGCAAAATGCAGCTCTTGGATTAATAAAATGACTCAGCGGGTAAAGGCACTTGCCACCAAGCCCAAGGACTTAAGTTCAATCCCTGGAACCCACATTTTGGAAGAAGAGAACCAATTCCCTCCACACAAGAACTGTGGCATACAGAAGTATTGATAGGAAAAGTTTAATTCAAGCACACACACAAGCACACACACACAATATTAAGTACAAAATTCCCAAAAAACAGTTCATGAGTTTAAATTATGTGTTAGGGGCTAGAGAGATGGCTCAGCAGTTAAGAGCACTGATTGTTCTCATAGTGGACTTGGGTTTGATTCCCAGAACCCACATGGAGGCTAACAATCACCCATAACTCCAGTGTCAGAGGATCAGATGTCTTCCTCTGATCTCCTCAGGCACTGTGTGACACGGATGCACTTACATGCAGGCAATACACTCATACGCATGAAATAAAAATAATAATGAAAATATTTTTAATTTAAATTATGTGTTACGTTGAGGGGTGTAGAAAGACACCCACACTGCCAAACCCTCCTATCCAATCAAAGCCATGGTATTGCAGTGCATGTGCTCAAGTGATCGTTACATAGTGGCCTAATACTGTCACAGTGCCTGTGTCCTTCACTTTCTTTCATCATGTAGGTATTTCACTACCTCAAATGTCACAAGAAGTATAGCCCAGTAAGATGTTTGGGGAGTCATTAGGTTTGCTTAACTTTTATTATAACATACTGCTGCAATTGTTCTTTTTTGTGTAATTGCTATCAATGTGTTACTGTGCCTAATTTAGGAACTCGACTTTATTATGGGTATGCACAGAGAAACAAAAATACATAGGATTCAGAACTACCTGTGGGTTCACATACCCACTAGGGGTCTTGGGATGTATTCCTCACAGATAAATATTATTGACCACTGCAATATGCATTCAGACTAGGCCATGTTTTTGTGTTTGAAAATGTCTTGATGTATTAATGCAAATTTATTTTTAAAAATATTTAAATTATTTTCATTTGTGTGTATGTGTGTTTGTCTGTGTGGCTGTATGGTACATGAGTGGAGGTGCCAACCAAGTCTAGAAGGTTGTTGAATCCCAAGAGCTGGAGTTGCAGGTAGTTGGGAGCCTGACTTCAGTGCTAGGCACCAAACTCAGGTCCTCTGCAAGCACAGTAAGTGCTCTTAATCGTTAAGTCATCTCTCTAGCCCCTAACACAAGTACTTAAAGTGATATTTTCAAATTTCTGTCTATCATCTATCTATCTATCTATCTATCTATCTATCTATCTATCTATCTATCATCTATCTATCTATCTATCATCTATCTATCTATCTATCTATCTATCTATCTATCTATCTATCATGTATCTATATTTCATGACACATATTTGAATTAAGTAGCAAAAAACAAAAGTCTTCCACCAAAACAATACACAAGTTCAAAAACAAAAAATGAATAAAAGTTGCTAATAAACTCCGTTAGTAAATGACCTTTCATAATAACCCTTGGTAGTCTGTCTCCCTGAATTTGATGTGATCTGGTATGTTAGGAAGACAATGGAAAAACCTGGCCTTTTTCTGAATATATCTGAGGACAAGAACTTTGGAATGGAATGCTGACATGGGGTGTGATGTCCAGCCCTATCCCTCTGCACAGCTGAAACTAAATATCCTTTCTTCCTGGATTTCCTTTCTTATTCTCCAAAGTATTCTTCATTTATATATAAAATTCCCCAATTAAAAATAATTTGACATGCAAAGATATTTTTATTATCTAAGGAAGGAATGGCTTAGGGGGCTATAGGCAAGCATAGTGAAATGTTTACATAAACTAAAAAAAAGTGTTTTCTTATTAGAAATTGGTTTAACAACTCAAAACTCTGGGTTGGCACAGGAGATTTTACAAACTGAGGTTTGAAATTTGAGAGTGTGAGAGAGAAGAATCTTGCTGCCTTGGCCTTGGTTCTAATAATAACATCCTTAAGGGTTTTTTAAATTTTATTTTAATGGTGCAAATTTTTTAAAAATTCTGTTAATTAAGAACCTAGACTCATGGGTTTTATGAGAGCCAGATCTGGCCAAACTCTCAGGTCTGTCACTTCAGGCTTGCTGTCAGATACTTTCTCTCTTTGAGCTTTAGTTTACTCATTTGGGAATAAAGTCAGAACAGTATGTATTGCTCACATTGTGAAGTCTAGGTTAGGTTTGCTTGTTCTAAGCAAGACTCGATCATTAACACATAATAAGAGTGCACATTTTAGCTCTTACTGCTTGTCTTAGTCCATTCTGATTTTACTATCTAAGATACAGAGATGTATTTATTGCTCATGGATCTGGAGGCAGAAAAAGCCAAGATCTGGGAGCCAACAGCTTTAGTTTGAGGAAGAATTATTTCTCATAGATGGCATTTTATGTGTCCAGACATAGAAGATGAAACAAGCAAGCTTCACGTTGCTTAACAAAGGCACTAATTCTGTTTATGAGGACCCACCCAAAGGCTTCATTTCTTCATACCAACACCGAGGAGAAATTTCAATGTACAAGTTTTGTAGGGATGTAAATGTCTAGACCACAGCCCTTTTACTCTCAGAAGATGTAAGTTTTTATCTGGTTCTTTCCTGAGGAACTCTGAACAACATCATGGCCTTATCATAAATCTCTTAACTCTTTAAATTGTTCCTGTAGATATTGGTAGAAAGACAATAAATGAAGTCTATGACTTTACAGAACTCCTGTATAGTGTGTGTGTGTTGGGGGGGAGGGGTAAAATGCTTATTAGAACACAGAATTGTTAACTTGAATTTTTGAGAAAAGTTCAATTCTGTGGGTCTACTACAAAATAAAAGCAGGACTTTGTTTAGTTTTCTGGATGGCATTAGCAGAACATTAAATCTAGCAAGCCCTTTTTGGACACAGAGCTTGTGTCATGGGGGGCGGTCCTGAGTGGATGGGCATATCAATATCATGCAAGAAAATTCAGGAACTGTAAGTAAATACGGAATTTGAGTTCAAGTTTGAAGCCTAGACAAGGCTTTGAAGGAATGACTTGAACTTCCCAGATCAATGACAAAATGTTTCAAGCATGCACTGAAATGTGTGTGTGTGTGTGTGTGTGTGTGTGTGTGTGTGTGTGTGTGTATTGGTGAGATTTGTCGGGACAAAGTAATTTGACAATTAGGAAGGAGAGATTAAAAATCAACAGCAAGGAGTACTACTGAATTTGAATTATCTATAAACAATAAACAATCTAAACCATTTTGAAAATAGCACCAAGATCAGAGCAATTTAGAAAAACGTATGTGGTGGTAGAAAGATTTGATTTTTAAGAAGAAAAAATGGTGATGAGTTGATTTTCATGAAGAAGTCAGACAGCGAAGTGTATTGTGATGAATACAATGCATTCTTTAATGGGAAATGACAATGATCTTTTGGTATTCCTCTGCAACCTCTGTCTGTTTTTCTTCCCCCTCTCCACAAAGCTTGGATCTGTTTCTGTTTTATAGACATCTTCAATTATACAATTGAAAAAATCATAATGAAATTTCAACCATATTGCTTTTTTGCTCTCAAGACAGCTTTTCAGGAACATCTCCATTCTAGTTACAGAAAGATACCTTGAAGGGACCAAATGTGCATTAAAAAACCCATCACCTCTTCTTGGCCTTTGAAACAGAATTGTATTTCAGAAAAAGTGTGTCATTTTGCATTCCATCCAATGCTTTGAAGATAGTGTGGGTGAAGCGCATGCCTACTCATCCCTCAAGAGAAGTGCGAGTCTCCACACGTGCTGTGTGTCTGTCTCTCATCCTGACAAAATGTCTTCCACACTAGGAAATTAAAACTTCTTACTTCCTTTCTGTTTTTCTTATAATAACTCGGCCTTGAATCAGAGAAACATGTTCAGCCTCCCCTAAGTGCTACTGTCATGTAGAGGGAGTTCCTTTTATTCCCTAATTTATCTTGTCTTAGGAAAGTTAAAAATTTTAGAATGACAAGGATAGAATCAGCCATTCTATCTGAGTGGAGCATGCACACAGGGAACTGAATTTTAATACCTTAGGGTAGCATTTTATCTGTGTTGTAGATTTTGACAAAACGGGAGAAAAGGATGAATTTATTTTGATGCCAACAGAAAGGAGGAAAGGTTACTAAAATATTAAGGAGCAACTTCCCTTAAAGCGAAACCTCAGAATATCTATCTTCTTTTCTCTTTTCTCTTCCACTAAACTCTTACTATTTGTGATAAACCTTTCCAAGCCTCAGTTCCCTTACCTTGATAAGAGCAGATGCTTCCCAAGATCTCTTCTCTGGGTCAGTGACTAACTCTCAGAGGCCTTTATAGGGATGAAGTGGGAGACTCCACATTCCTGCCCAAATATGTGCCCACAAAATGCCCATACTTGTGCCACTTACATCTTTAAATGTACGTATTTCCCAAATGAGAGGAGTTATCCTTGATGTTTTCCTCAGAATACAGTGGAGGTTATTCCGATAATTAACACTCTTCTGAGCACATGTAAGCATCATAAATCTGAGTGAGCAGCTGCCAGGTCAAGTTCAGGCAGAAAGGGAGAGGAGCATGCTCAGAAAATCACAGACCATGTGCATTTCCAGGGCTCTTCTTATAGCCCTGGGAAGTCCTTTGAGACTTTCACCTATAAGTTTCTTTCTTCTGTTCAATAAATCTCATCAGATTTTAACACTTTTCTGATTTTAGTTATTTTAAAAAGTTCTGTCCATTCACTTCCTTTTAAAAAATATTTTATTTATTCTTTGATAAATTCATAAATGTATACATGTATCGTTGCCACTTGCAACTCCTTTGTAA
Source organism: Nannospalax galili (assembly GCF_000622305.1). NCBI lineage: Eukaryota > Metazoa > Chordata > Mammalia > Rodentia > Spalacidae > Nannospalax > Nannospalax galili. The sequence goes on along the minus strand of NW_008353598.1, from coordinate 2,994,747 downwards.
AGGCTTTTTAATTTTATTGAATTTTTGCGGGTTTTATACAATATAATTTGATGGTATTTAGACACTCTCCTATCCACATCTCCATTTTTTGTCCCCTCGCCAATTTAATGTACTATATTACATTTGTATATACTCTACTATATAGTGTACTATATATAGCCTGGTTAACCTACCAAGAGTTCCAGCCTTGAAAAACACGGACTCTCCCTATTCCAGCAGTCATCAGTTGCTGAAAGTTTCCTAGGTTAGGTTGGAGTTTCTGATCCTCTTCCCCATGTCTATGCTGGCATTTTTGTCTGGTTTGAGCTTACACAGGACTTGCTGTCACCATTGCTGTGATTTCATATGCATAACTGACCAGTTGCCTAGAAAACTCTGTTTCTGTATGGTCATCTACCCCCTCTGGCTCTTAGAATCTTTCTGCCCCCTCTTCCACAATGATCTCTGATCCTTGAGCCTTGGGAGGCAGAAGTTTGCCAGAGGTGCCCTATTCAAGGAAAAGCACTCTGTAGCTTCTTGTTCTATATACATTTACCAGTTGTGAATTTCTGTGCTAATTGCCATCTGCTGTATAACGTAACTTCTCTGGGTTAGAGTTGAGAACTGCAATAATCTATGGGAATAGAGGTAAATCATTAGGAGTCAGTTTAGTATGATAAGTAGTAGAAAACTGGCATTAAATTCTTCCCTTTGTCCTGTGACCTGTCCAGCCTCCAGTTAATGAGCCTGATAGCAATGTCAGGTATAGCCTATGAAACAGATCTCCATTCCAAGTAGATGGTGGTTGGTTACTCCCATAATATTCATGCCTGTATTGCACCAGTGAGTGTATCTTGTCAGGCCAGTTGTTGCTGTGATTCACAGAATTCACAGCTGGGTAAGGTGGATGATTATTTTTTCCTTTTGCCAGTGAGATGAGGCTTTGAAGTCTGCACCAATTTGATTTCTCCTTATTTGTTATAAAGCTCATATATGTGATTTCAGCAATGGGGTCTTATCATAAAGATCTGATGTGTAACCAAAAGCAGGGAAAATGGTCAGTGTGGTTTGGGGATCTATGGGACCCTGGTCAACAGCTTCTAGAGATTGAGTCCATTCCTGTTATTAATTTTTTCCCATAGCCTGTAATGTCTAGAAGGGGTAATGTCCCCTGTTATAGGGTAACTATTTTTATCACCTTTTATGGGTATATTCTTTAAGAAGCTTCTTTAGTGTAGGTTTCCATATACCTTTTCCTAAGGGCCTTTAGTATTACTTATCCTTCGTCTGCCCTGCCCTCCCATCCTCAACCCATTTAATACATCCCCTTTCCCCTTTTATATCATTGCATTCTGCCTAGCTCTCTCAGGAAGCCTTCTCCCAACCCATGACCATTTATTATATTCTTGATCTCTCTGAATTTTCAAATTGAAACATGTATATCTAAGATTTCAAAGCTAGCATCTAGCTATGAGAGAGAACATTCCTCTTTTGTCTTTCTGCATCTGGGTTACCTTATTCAGGATGATTCTTTCCAGTTCCATCCACTTACCTGCTAATTTTGTAATTTCATTTTTAAACATCTGAATAATATCCTTTGTGTATATGAAACATGCCTTCATGAACCATTTATCAGTTGATGGACATTTAGTTTGTTTCCAATCCCTGGCTATTATAAAAGGGCAGCCATGAACATGGATGAACAGGTAATTTTGTAGTGTAGAGTCTTTGGGGTACACACCCAAGAGTGGTATGATTGGGTCATATAGTAGATCAATTTTAAGCTTTTTGAGCTTTGTAGTGATTTCCATAGTGACTGTCCAAGTTTACACTCCCACCAGCAGTGAATAAGAGTCACCCTTTCCCCAGTCCTCATCAGCATTTGTTATAATTTGTTTCTTGGATCTTAGCCATTCTGAGTGGGGTAAGATGAAATCTCAAAGTGATTTTAATCTGCATTTCTCTGATGACTAAAGATACTGAATATATTTTAGATATTTCTCAGTCATCTTTGGAGAATTCCTTGTTCAGCTTTTTACATTTCTGGTGTATTATAAGCATACATACATCGAAAAAACATCTTTCTCTCATATTTATATTTAAAATTATTTTGCCACTTGAGATCAAAGGACAGGAGGAACCGAGTAGGACAGCCCCTGGGAAATCTCTGCTTTAAAGTCTGGGTTGTGAGAGAGAACCTATCTCAAAAGCTTATATTATGCCAGCTAGTAGAAAGGATAATATGGGACAGATTACCTGACGTCAAGGAAGCAAAGTCTTCTTCCAGGGCCATGCAGGAAAAGGTGATGAGAGTGGGAGCAAACATGAGAGAATTGTGGGCATTTGCTGCCTTCCTGGCAAAGCTGATGGAGCAAGGATGAGCAGATTCTTTCAAGCACTTCCCACCCAATGACTTTTGGGAGTTACTCACAGGAAGGTATGAAGGATAACCACCACAGTCTATTACTGAGCCTTAGAAAGGAGAAGCAGTTTAAGGGCATTGTTAAGGGACAGGACTACCACAACTAGTTGTTTGAAGATGTTCAAAACCCTGTCAGTTCTAACAGGGTTTTGATTATTAACAAATTTCAATTCTGATTATTAAATTATGAAAGTTAAGACACCCAGTGGTAAAGAATAATAATATTATAACTATACATAAATGTGCACCTCACAATCTATATTCACACCTATTTCCCCATTACTGATATAGAAATAAAAAGAGCTAATTGACCCCACAGTTTAGACAGTAACAGTTTTGCTAATTAAGCATGGTGGCTCACACCTATAACCACAGTACCTACAAAGCATAAACAGAAGGATTATTGCAAGTTTGAGGCTGGCTTGGTCTACATAATAAGATCTTGTCTCAAATTAAGTGAAACACAATAAAACCAAGGAAACAACCAAAACAAGTTATGCTGTTTTACTTCTCAATATGATTTTCTTAGAAAACACACTTGCCATTTTCTCCAATCTGTTCAATTTGTTCTTATTTAAAGTAATATGTCAGAGTAAATTTTATTTTGAGCATTTTCCACAAATTTCAACACCAAATAGAGAGAAAATTCCTTCTTGCTCTACTCTTTCGAATTCCTGATAAAGATAATAATATACTTGATTTGTGGTTATTTTTATTTCCTCTCATTTTACCACTAACCTTTGTTACTATTTGTTATCCACAAAGATAAAGAAGAAAAGAAAGAAGAAATGTAGTATTTCTTTTCCATTCAAGAATTGCTGACAAAAGGGATGATATAACTTGATCTAGAGTCCTCAAAGTTTGATGAATTAAACAAAAATTCACAAAACTTCTGTCATGAGTTATTTCCTATTCTGTGAGCAATCCTAGACACTCATTTCTAACCACGTGGGCATCCTTTTCCTCTCTGAAATCTGCAGGCATTTGGAGACCTCACTTCTTTCCTCTGTTCTTTCACCATCTTGCTGTAGAGGGTGACAGTTCTCTGTATTTGTAATCTTTTTCTTATAATTTACCTCTAACTGAGTGGCAGGACTGGGTCAAGCTCATTGTTTAACAAGTCTCCATGAGATATGAGGCTGCAGATGCTGGCACAGTCAGAAAATCATTGAACTCCTTTTTATCAGCTAACAAATGCTCTTTTAATTTCATGCTTTTTCTCTGATACAGCCCTCTCAACCCCATCAAATTCGGAATCCACCCAATCTTTATAGAGAGAAAGTGTTGTGATCTGTAGGTACATCTAAGGTCAACTCCAATTCAAAGTCTTAGACAAAATTGCTTTAAGTCAATCTATGTCTTTTTTATTACCAATTTTTATTGAATTTTTGAAAATTTTATTCAATGTATTTTGATCCTATTTAGATCCCCTCCTATGTCTGCACCCCTTCCCCTTACTGACTACCAAATATATACACACATATATATATTTATATATGCTATAAAGCATATACATAATATGCTTTATAGAGTCAGGTTTATGTCCCCAATGTTCATTTACTGGAGCCTGGTCAACCTACTAATAGTCACACTTTAAACAAGAAACAAGAGAATGTAAACACGTATAATTTACTGTTAATTTTTATTAAACATGTTTCTCACACATGGAGTGAATACTTGCTAGAATGATGGGAAGAAACAGTTGTCACATGTAAGGTGCTGCATATATTAAGAGCTGAAATTATTTTCAGAATAAATGTATGAATGTCTCTGTTACATCAATGGAAAAAAGATGGCAACTAATGCATTTCAAACCTCCAAAGAACATATGAAAATGAATTCTTTGGTCCTGGCTCTGCTATTTAGAAACACTATGACAAAGACCAAATGCTTAAATCACTGAGTCACAGTTTTCTTTTTGTTAAGTGGAGAATGCCAAGAACTCCCACAGCAGTATTACATCACAATTTTGGAAAGGACACATAGGATTTCTGGGAAATATTAAAGTAGTGAGATATTATTGGGGAATCAGGATATTGGGCTTTTATCAGTATCAATTCTGAGGTTTTTTTCAAAGTTAAACATTGCAGCTTTGACATCATCTGAGAGCTTTCAAAATAAATTTAAAGAAAAGTCATATTGTATAGAAACAAGTTAATGGCAAGTTATTTACATAAATATTTATTGCCATTTTAAAGATTTTGTTCACTATTTATTAAATGATTTACTTACTCTTTGGCTTTATTTTTGTTGTTGTTACTTCTTTGTTTTACTTGAAGAAAAACAGTACTTTGTAAAACAGAACTGAGACTTAAGCTATTCTTTATAGTCAGGGAAGAAGTACTCAGGTACCAACGGCCTCACAGTACAGGATTGACAGCTTTGAATTTAGGACACCTGGATCAGTTGCTCTGGTCCTCAGGGCCAAATTCCTGAGTCTCTGTACTTTGGAGTCATTGTCTAAAAACGGGACAACAAATAGAGCTCATGCTCCTCACCTATTGCTAGACGTACATGAGCTCTGCTATGTGTAGAGAAAACCAAGTCTTTCCATAAACATCAAACTCAGGCCCAAAGCCAAAAAGGGGGAAAGACTGTATGTGGAGAGGGAACGGAGGCCACAATGGTTTCAGGTTCTCTCTCCAGTCCTTCTAGGTGGTGTTTCCCATGAATTACCAACTAGGAGAACTTGGCTTCATTTAGCATAAAGCAATAGGTGGGGTTTTTAACACAAGACGCCAGAGCTGCAACAGTCTGTTTGGCAGACTGTTGGAAACCATTCTCCAAGCTCCTTCTTTTGTGATCTTTTGGAAGAAATGAGCAAATATGCCAGTGTTTTTAAAGTGTCAACCGAGGTTCCCATGAAGACAGTTCCCAATGACTGTTCCTGACCAGCTCACAAGGGGGGGACCTGGCACTTTGGAGCATGGTGATGTGGGGCAGCCTTGGTCCACAGCAGTCCACTCTGCAGGAAGCACATCTGTCAGTGCTGAAGCACAAAAGGCATTCTCACCCACAAATGGTTCTTGAGAGCTGAAGCATGGACAGCTATGGCATCAGTACAGGGTCCTGGGAGTGACCTGTGCCCTGGAGGGTACGATCCTATCAAATTCCAAGGCCTCAAGAGTAGGATATAATCAAAGATACTGGCTCTGCCTGGGGCTTCAATGACTGCCTTTCCACCTCATTCCTAAGACAGGGGTCGTAGTTGAGAAGTAGAGTCCTACCTCACACATCCAATAAAGAGACTGCTGACACTAAACTAGTTAGTTTAATTCCCCCGGGCCAGCTCTCCTCTGTCCCTCAACTCCAGGACTCCAGCAGCTGTCCTCAGCCCTTCAAACCACTTCATTGTTTTGGAGGCCCATGGAAAAGGAAATGTTGAATCTGACCTGTACTACAGTCTTAGATGTAGCAAGCTAGAGACACTGTGTAAAGAGTTCCTTGACTCATCCATCCTAGGGTAAACTCTAGCCAAAGCCTGTCCTGAGCCCAAACTTGAAAACAAAGCTTCCTGTCTGCTGAAAATTCTTTGTGGAACTAATTCTAGTCCCCCTGCCCGGCAAAGCCCTGTGAAACCTCTTGGCTGTTTGCCATGTCCTCTGATTAGCATTTGTCCAGGCCCAGGAGTCAAGTGAATCCTGACTTGGAACTCTAGGAGGGGTGCCAATAAAATATGGGGTCTCTTGTCTCCCAGCAACTATAGTATCTTCTCACAATACACCCTGGGCTCCCCAGAATCCACCAGCTCTTGGTGGCATACAGCCAGTTCAGCCAGAGGCAACAGGGGTGGTCTGGGCCAGAGGCAGTGTCCAGCTGGGTTTGCAGTGGTCAAGCATTGGCCCAGAGTGCCAGAGACTCACAGGAAAGGCTTACAAAGGTGGAGCTCTGTGCCTGCCTTGGCTCCTGCACCACAGAGTCCTACAAGGTCTCGTGTTTGATGTAGCTCAGGTGACCCAAAAGCTGACAACTTCAGGCAGTGGTTTCTTCTATAAAGTTTCAGCTCAGGCATTTATGAGAGAAGACAGCTATGGGGCCACAGAATTACCATGATTGTAGCTGGAGACCCAGAGTTGGTTGGCAATTTGGTGAACCTGGTCCTTTACAGTGAGGATGTAGAGTAGCTACTTGGAAGGAGGGTGCTACTGTGGTAAGAGTACAGGCCCTAGAGTTCATAATCCCCCAGCTCAGAGTTCTCAGGGAACTGCTAGGTTTGGGGATTGTTGCCTCCTGGGGCTATGGCTGTCCAGGCCATGTTACAACCATGAATGGGGGACAGATTGCATTAGGTCCTAGGCCGGGGCAAGAGAAGGACCTTTGCCTGGTTTGGACTTGTTTATTCTTTGATGTCATACAGGAATGAAGGTTAAGTGTTTTCTATAACTTAAAATTTATAAAACCAAAAATATACAAAATCATACTAATATCAATTGACTTGTTATCATTTTACAATGTATTCATATATCAAAGCCTCACCTGGCTTATCTTAAAGATATACAATTTCTATTTGGCAATTATGCCTCAATAAAACTAAGAAACTAATCAAAAAGGGAAAATAATAATAAAGTAAAATATACAAAAGCAATGGGAAATACTATTCTCTAATCAGTCAGGTGTGTTCAAAAACAGTCATCATTGTTTTATCTCTGCTGTTCCCAGAAAATTCATTACAGAAATATAACCAGAGGGGTAACATTCATTTGATGTGTTGGTATAATTCCTATTAGAAATGTGAACTATCCAAAATATTATTGAGAGGCTTCCTGTGCTCCACGCACTCCTTTGTGACTTTGCTCAAGCAGTGTACTACAGCTGATTGCCCCAGAGCCAACAGCTATGTGCTATACAGAAATCATTTACTGAGAGGGTAAAACCAACCACCTAAGGCTGAGGTTGAGCACACAACAAGTGAACAAGACATAATCCCAGTTTGTTTGGCTCTACAGGGACCAATAACAAAAACCTAATAATAACTACTTTGTGGGGGCATGGCAGTGGTGATGTATGCTTGGAGGCCAAAGGTCAAAGTCAGGACTCTTCCCCCCTCATTTTCCATCTTGTTTTTTGAGACAAGGTCTCTCACTGAATCTGGAGCTCACTAATTGTATCTGGCCAGGAAGCTCCAGGGATCTTCCTGTCTCCACACCCCCTGATCCCCTATGCTAGGGTTACAGGTGCCCATCACTATTCCCAACTTTGTGCTTGGGCCCTGAGGATCTGAAATCAGATCCTCCTGCTTGCTTCACTGATAGACCTCTTCCTGACCCCAAGAACTGCTTCTTTTTCTTTTCTTTTTTTTTTTGTCTTTTTGAGACAGGGTCCCTCTGTAGCCCTAGCTGTCCTGGAACTCACTTTGTACACCAGTCTGGCCTTGAGCTCACAGAGATCCGCCTGCCTCTACCACCTGAGTGCTGGGATTAAAGGCTGTGCTACCATGCCCAGCCCAAGAACTGCTTTTTTAATCAACAGAAAATGGTGCTGTAGATGAAGACAAATCAGAAGTTGAGATGACAACTAACGAGTGGATAATGAAAATGTGGTTCGTTTATACGGTGGAGTTTTACTCAGCAGTAAAGAAAGATGAAATCATGAAATTTGCAGGTAAATGGATGGAACTAGAATGTTATAATAAGTGAAGGAACACAGACTCAGAAAAAAAAACAACATATGTTCTCCCTCATATGTGAATCCTAGCACCAAACCCTTATAAGTGAGTATGTATCAAGACTACAGGGACCAGGATAATGAAAAGGAACCAGGGAGGTTAAGGAAAAGAAAGAATCTGAAAGAGAACAGTAGGAAACAGGTGTTAATAAGGGAGATATGGATAAAAATGGGGTTATTTTAAGGGGAGGGAGGAGGGAAGGTTATATAAGGACCCCAGGGGATAAAAGGAAAGAAGGAGCTCAAGGTGGAAGAATTAGACAATGTGAGAGATAAATAATGCCTAGCTAGTTTTTAAAAACCAGAGGGAACCATATTAGGCCAACAACCTACTGACAAATTATACATACAACTAGCTCAAGGAACAAAATATATGTCTAGTCAAGGTTTGTCTGAGAATGTTTGGTTTTTGTCCACGCTTTATTTACAAAGCACTTGGTAATTAAAAGAACCAGATTGGTGGAACTAACGTTCTTGGATGTTTAACAGCCATACTATGAGGCCTATACTAATTTGGACAGTGGGACATAAAGGACAGTTTTTGCTCCTTTCCATCCTAGGTCGACTAATTTCCGGGGGACTATGAGCATCATTCAAAATGTCCTGTAACTGTGGTTAGTCACTTATCCTCTTGATCAAGGAGGCCATGGAGACCCCAACAAATGGACCTGAACCAGTGTCCAGTCTGCAAAGAGGAGGGTCAACACAGAGGAAACATTTCCTTCATGCTTCCAAGCAAAGCCAGCCATGGTCGAGCTAGACCTTTGACTTATCTTCATATAGACAGAACTGGTAAAAGAATGGAGCCAGGGGTACCTCCCCAGCCCATGTGACCCCTGAGAAACAGATTCTCAAAGGACCTTAAGAATAAAAATTAATTGGTTTATCTGGACCACCTAAACACCCAAAAGAATAATATAACCAAAGATTAATGGGGTCAGTATAATTTTTTAAGAGTCCATATGTATAGCTAAAGGCTACATAACAAGAAACAATGCCAGACAGGAGATACCTTCCTTTGAGTTATTGGCCAGGGAGGCCCAAAAGACTCCTAAGACAGTAACCTAGCATAAAACTGGGAAAATGAACAGCAGACTCCAATCTTATCTAAGGGAATATTGACAAGTGATTGCTGTTAAATGAGGAATAGCTGATCTTCCTAAAACAAGAATCTCTAGATAGCCTGACTAGATTCAGCAGAAGGACAAGCACTGGGGAATGGCTGAGGGTACAACAACATGGTGGACAGTAACAGGGATGACAGAGTATATGGGCTCCAGTGTGTGTGTGGGGGGGGGTATGGGAGGGTGTCGTTTGGGAAATGGGTATATAGATGAATAAGCTTGGATGGGATGTTCTGTATGAGATACACACACGAAAAAAAATCAACAGATTTTTAAAAAGACATATTTGAGGAGGAAGCATAAAAATTTACTTCATGTTAATTTGTAGAGATGATAAACATTACTATTGAAATCTACCTGATGACTTTTATCCATACTCAGGTGCCAAGGATCTAAGTGTAACCTACTGTGACTAATAAGCATCAGATACATGGAGATTAAAGACACTTGTGCAAACATCTAAGTGTTAGTAGCATTAAAAAGCAGGGCATGGTGGCACACACCTTTAATCCTAGCACTTGGGAGGCAGAGGCAGGCAGATATCTGTGAGTTCAAGGCCAGCCTGGTCTACACAGTGAGTTCCAGGACAGCTGGGCTATAGGGAGACTCTGTCTCAAAAAGACAAAAAAAAAAAAAAAAAAAAAAAAAAAAAAAGTAGGAATCAGCATATTTTAAAATGAAATGGAGAGCTCCTTTAAAGGGTAAAAACTCATTCAGTTTTAGGTCTTACAGGGTTTATACTGAGTTCAATAATGTATGACTGTATTAATTCAACTGTGAACCTAAAAATTTACAGTCACTTTTGAAAGACCTGTATCCTTGCTCTGGAATGTGTTACTGAATATGTTAAAACTGCAATGAAATGCTTCTTCTAATCATGTGGTTATTAAATTAAAAAATTAAATAAATGAATAAAAAAGAAGTTGAGATGAGACTGCGTACCAGAAGAGTTCCTTCTGTTCCAGAATATCTGTTCCATGTGTCTTCATCGGGCAATGTCTGCTTCTCCCTTCGTATTGGTAAGATGAGAGGGTTGGATGAGGTAGACTATGTAAGTTACTTTTGTCATTGCTGTGACAAAATACCTGACAAAAGAAACTTAAGGAAGGAAGAGTTTATTTCGGCTCATGGTTTAAATAGGTACAGTCTGTCGGGGAAGGGAAGGCCTGGAAGGGGGAGTTTGAGGTGGCTGGTCACATTGCACCTTCAGTCAGAAAGCTGGTTATGAATGCTGAGGCTCAGCTTGTTTTCTACTTTTTATTCAGTCTGGGGCCCAAGTCCACAGGACAATATTGCCCACATTTGAGAACGGTCTTCCCCTCTTAGTTAAACATCTTTGGAAATGCCCTCAGAGGCACTCTGAGAGGTGTGTTTCCTAGGAGATTCTAAATCCAGTCAAGTTGATAAGATTATTCATCACATAGACCAAAGAATTTTTTATTACTGCAACCTGTTATCATTTTGTGCAAAAGAGGTCATGAAACCATCACATAAATGTGTAAGAAAAAATAAACAGGGGAAAAAATTTAAAATCCAACAACATGTACATAATATCAAAATGTATTTCTCACACATACAGTGAATACAACTGAGTAGTGCCTTTTATTTTCACACACTTTTAATGCTCAACCTGACCTTCATTTAATCTTTAGACATTCAATTTATTTCCTCAGCACAAAATTGGAAGTTTTATGTTTTGTATAGAGTTAGAACTTAACTTTCTGCTTCCATAAACATTAAAATGAAAAAAAAGGGGAGGGAAAAAATGAGAAAAGGGAAGCAGGGGGAAAGGTGAGAAGAAAGGGGGAACATCACACACATGGTAAAACTGCAGAAGTCCAGTGCAGCCAATCTGCTTGGGAAAGGCCCCAGTAGGAAAATGTAAGAGGTTTAAAAAAGAAGAGTAAAAACCAACATATGGCAGGTGTAAGGTAGGTAAAGGAGGGCCTAAGTTGCAAAATCTTCCTCACTAAGAACTCATTTTCAGATTACTCTACATGACATCAAATATGTAACTACCCAGAACTGGCAATAAATGAAAACTTCAGTTTATCTAAACGCATAGCATCCTGTGGGCATTGAAACTGTATGCTAGTAAAAGTTCTGCAACACAGAAAGCATATTCCTCTTGGCAGTTATTATCTTGTTCTTTTATATTTTAAAGACCAGGGCTGGAGAACTTGTGTGTGCTGGCTTTAAATGTTTATCAAGTCACCAAAGTCTTGTTACTACACCCAGGACTGGTACAAAGCATGATACGGCAATTATAAGCTAGAATTAATAAGATTTCCCCAGTGTGGCAGAACTAAAATCATCCCTGGAATTGGGTGTATCCCTGGCATGGTGGCCGCTCTCCAGTTTGGGTGTGGGATATCTGGGGAGGCTGTGGGATGGCAGAGCATGACAATGGGAGAATGCTTTGAAAACCCACCACATACTTCACACCTGCCTATATATGCCTAGGAATCTTCCAGAAAATCTAAACATTGTGCCTAAGTACCTAACTCACTGTTGAGGAATGTCTCTGCTTCTAGAAGTAATTTACTCTAATCAACAGCAGATGATGATAGAGGCCAAGGCCAAGATAGTATGTCATTTGAGGTTAGGCTTCAGCATCTCACACATTAATTTCTTTACAAGTTATCATTCTTGCTTTTAGTCTGGAACTTGATAGTGGATAAGTAGAAGAAAACATCTTTCCAACAGTCTAAATATCTCATCTGGACGTCAAAAGACATTTTAATTTCCTTATGTTACCAAGAGTATTATCTTGAATCACTTCTTTGTCTCTATGTCTCATCATCTGATTGGCACAGGCTCACATCTCATCTCATTTCATAAATATCTCACTTATACATATACTTCTGTGCACACACATGAATTACAGTTACTTGCCAATCCTATTGACTATGCTAATATATTTAAAGTTTAAAAACTTCAAAGTTGGACATTATCTCATTCAATAAAAAAAAGACATAAGACTTTAATGAATGTTGCTGTAATTTTTTTTGCAAGGGTGAATATGGGACAAGTTGGTGAATCTTCCACATGTACAGACAGCAAAATATCCTGTTGTTTCTTTGTATTGCCTCACATAAGGCACCACAAACGTTTCATCATGTATTAAGTACTGTTACACTTATAAAGCACCAAATCTGTAGAAAATGCTAAATTTCAGACCAATACCCACAAAATTATACATTATTTGGAGTTCAGAATTAAAATGAAATCCATGACTTATAATGGATACCAGGAAATTTACCAAGCTACCACACAATCATTCAATGTGATTAATTATCTGAAAACAAAAAAAGAATTTTCAACAATTAGAAGCAAAAAAAAAAAAAAATGGGGGGGGCAGATATATACTTTTCCAAGAAGAAAAAGACAAAATTGAAGGCTTATGTACTTATATCATTATTTGGGAAAATTAATGGCCTTTATCCTTCAGCCACACAGATTCAGGCACAGACACATGTGTACATTCACAGAGAGAAAGAGAGACAGACAGACAGAGAGACAGAGAATGAAGGCATCTATAAGGATTTTTCCTTAACTAAAATGGAGAATCCTTATTCCTTCTACTTTCATTTAGAAAACTTTTTTAAAACTAGCATTTTTGTTGATCAAGTTTTCCGCATAATGAAACAGTTGGATTTTGGTCATGCAGCCATCATTAATTACCAAGAAGAAGATCCAGATTACAGCTTCCTGTTTCTGTTTATATTTGAGAAAAACTGTTGCATTTTTAAAACGATAATAATTTGTGGTAAATGTAATAACAAATTCAATCACAAAGGTATTAATGTGCCATAGTATTCCACTATTGGAAAGAAACACAAAATTCACAAGTCATTCTGTTTCTTTCAAAAAGACCTCTGCATAACCAAGATAATTTCTCCACAATTTTTAAAGAAGGAAGCTTAGCATTTTCTTTGATGATTATTCTTAAAGTCTAACAATAGCTCCATCCACAAGCTGATATTTTATACAGTAAAAATTCCAATTTTAACAGTTTCCCTCAGAAGATAAATAATTGATTCTCATTATTTGAATGACTTAAAATGTCGATTTTTTAAAAAGTCATTCAAATAATCAATGGCCAGCACAGCAAATGACATTGGTGCAATAGTGGCACTTTTATCTTGGGGGTAATCAACAGCTACCTAATTGGACTTAAAGCCCACTCAATGGGAATAAACTCATGTCTGGTACTATAAATCTAGCCAAATACACATAACTGGAGAGGTCATAGATCTTAGAGAAAGCCCGAGGCTCTCATATCCCTAGACAACTGTAATTTCTTACTGTGTGCAAAATATGGATCTTTAAATTTACAGACAAGAATTCCAGTCACCATCCTTCAAAGTAGCTTCTTTTTCAACAGACAGAGATTATTACAAGGTTACATCACTGGTCATACACAGAGATTCTCTGTGAATTTTCCAGGCCTAAGTGGTATAGGATGCAACCTCTACACCTAAGACTCACAGAATATAGAACAAGGGAGGAAGAGAACACTAACGCATCTTTTAATTGTCATCAGTGTAGCTCCCTCAAACAACAGAGGCCCAGAAACGCAAAAGGCCACAAATGGCCAAAACACAGAGAGTAAGAGTTCAGCAAAGTGTCGGTCCTTGGACATGTCTCCTATATTGAGGTCCACCCACTCAGGACTCAGGGACCATTATGGAAGAGGGGGTGGAAAGATTGTAAGAGCTGTGGAGGAGGTGCATGACCATATGGAAATAGTACTACATGCCCCTGGTACCCTTTTCATACAAACCTACAGCAATGGTTTCAGCATGCACAAGACCCATGCAAACTTAGGCAGACAAAACCCCAGCACAAAACTGTGGAAATGAACAGGAAGCCCTAATCTTAGTTGAAGAATTATTGGCAGCTGGGTGAGAAAGAGCTAATCTTCTTAAAATGAGAGACTCTAGATAGGCTGACTAAATCCCAGTGGATGAACTTGCACTGAGGGACATCTAGGGACACTAACTTTACATAATAGGCCTTATACAAATGACAGAATGTATGAACTCCAGTGGGGGGGGGTATGGGAGGGTGCCAAAGGGGAAGGGGGATAAAGATGATTTTATGTATGAAATACACAAAAATTCAACAAAGATTTTTTAAAGTTTTCAAATAATTTTCAGTGTTTTATAAATGTGAACAAGGTCTAAGACAATGGCTTATCTTCTGTGTAGAGATCTGATTCCAATGAGTCATGTTTCTGTGTCTATTGTAGAGAAGAGCCTAGAGTCTCATACAAATTACTAATCATTAATAAGTCAGGCACATGTAACTGGAAAGAATTCAATATACGAAATTTTAATGAATTATATATACTCAGCTATTTTGATTCTATAATTACACTGATACATATGGAACTATAAACAAGTGTGTTTTTGTAACTGGCCTCATTGACAAGGAAGAATTTGAAGGTTTAAAGAAAGAATATGTAATTCTATTTAGAGTTCTCAGGGTCACATGAATTTTGTCTTGGCACAAAATTTTCCCTAATCAATACACATGTTGAGAAATCTGAATGTCTCTTAATTATCATTATGATTTGGATATAAAATCACCCTAAAGACTAATGCAGAGAAGGCCTGCTCCTACAGTAGTATTCAGAGATTACAGGATTATAGGAGGAGTGCTCTAACCTCATCAAAGGATTAATCCACTGATAGTTTTGTAATATGATGACATTATTAGAAGTTAAAACTTAATAGAAGTACATCACTGGGTCCATACATCTGAATGTATATTGTGTGCCTAGCCCCAATCCATCTTTTTGCTACCTGGTTACCATGACTCAAGCTGCTTATTTCCTTCTTTCTATCTGATGCTTCTTCATTATCATATATATTAGTCAGTATCCTCTAGAGAGGATTTGCTAGGTTGGCTTATGTAATATATTCTGAATAGTCCAACAATCACTCTCATATCTGAGAGGACAAAAATCCAGTAGTTTCACAGTCTCCAAGGTTGAGTGTCTCAGTGGACTCCATATGGTCCCAAAGGCCTGGGGGACTCCTAGAAAGCTGCTGGTCTTCATTTCATTTTGGAAGCCCCAAGAAGCTGGTTCCACTATAATGAAGAAATGCAGCAGTGGCAACATCAAGGTAAATGAACTTTCCAGTGGGGGTGAAGGCAAGCAGGCTAAAGCGAAGCTTCCTTCTTCCTTCTCTTTGTTTTCCCTAGAAGGTGCCACCCACAGTAAAGAGTCGATCTTCTCCCTTCAAATAATCTGATCAAGAAAAATCCCTCTCAGCAGTGTCCAATGGCTTGCCCTTTAGTTGTTTCTAGATCTAGTGAAGGTGCCCAACAAGATTAACCATCACACCATAGTAGCCATCCTCCCTAACCTAAGATGTTTTATCTTAGGAATTTTGTCTGCATATGAAAGGTAAACTAACAGAGTTACTAACTTTGCTTTCTCAAATTCCAATATTTGGGAAACTAAACAGGAAGATAGCTTAAACTACTACAAAATGCAACCTATGTATTCTCTCAATCATGAATCTTCCCACCAGAGGATCAAAGGAAATAAAAGCATTTTATTAGATAACTTTTGCGTCATTGTGACCAACATACCTGACAAAAATAATTTAAAAGAGAAAAAAATTTATTTGGGCTCATAGTTTCAGAGAAATTACATTCATTATGGGGAAGGCATGACAGATGGGTTTCATTTGATGATGGGAACCTGAAGCAGCAGTTATTTACTTCATGGAAGACCAGGAAGCAGAAAGAGAACCAGACCAAAGGGAGAGAATAATCTTCAAACATCTACCCTAGTGGCCTATTTTTTTTTTTTTTTAACAAACAGATCCAACTTCCCAAAGGCTTCACAGCCCCTCAAAATGTAGCTACCGGTCCTGGTCCCAGCACCTTCCCTGGGTAAGTCCAGCAAGACCAACTCACCTTGAGTCCCCCAGCCTTTCACCTTCCCAGCTCCCCCAATGAGTCGCTCCTCCTAGGCTGGGTACAGGCCCATTTCTTATCTTGGCACCCCAGACACCAGGGCCAACCTCTCGGCCCAGAGACACCACTGCTTCCTGACCCTTTGCATCAGGGGGACCAACCCAGTCCCTCCCTGCGGGCCCCCAGGAAACCTCTAGGCCTGGTCCCACCTCACCTCCCTTTACTCCCCTGGGTGGCACAGCCACCAGCTTCCTGAGACCAGCATCTATCCTGGGCCCTTCGTCCAGGCCAGCCCAGCAACAAAATTCTTGAGGGCAGCATCTGTCCTGCAGGGACCCATACCTTAAGAGAAAGCCTGATATCATCTGAGCCTCATCTCACTTGGGCCTCTGTGGGAACTCCTGAAGACAAAAACAATTAGGCCACCAATATAAAATCAAAAGGGAGAACCTGAAGCCTAAACCAACCAGCTTTTCATACCCAACAAGTAAACCACAAAGGCACATAAAGATAACAAATAGAAGCAGATCTAAAACTCAACAAAGGAAGGCTTGAGTATCACACAAGAATCAGAAACTATGAAGGAAATTCACATGTCAAAGTCAAGAAGAAAAAACAGTAACATGAAAAACCAAAATAATATATCCCACCAAGTACCAATAGTCTTCTAGAGGAGTACAATGAGAACTCCCTAGAGATAACACAGGACATGGAACTCAAAAGAACAATTATAAACATGATAAAAGAATTCAGTGAATTTAAAGAACACACCAAGAAAATCAGAGAACTGAAGGAAGATAGGGATAAACTTCTGAATGAATACAGAAAAGAGTTAGAAATATTGAAGAATACTCAGGCCGAAATGAAGAAGGAAGTGAAACACTCAGTAAGCAGATTAGAGACGGTAGGAGAAAGCCTCACCAATATGATGAATGAAATGGAAAACAGAATATCAAGATTGGAAGATAAAGTGGATGAATTAAACCACTCAAGCAAAGATTATGAAAAATTATAAAAAACACAGAATGGAATATGTAAGAATTGTGTGACACCATAAAAAATCCCAACATATGAATCATAGCCACCAACAGGATGAATGAAATGGAAAACAGACTATCAACACTGGAAGACAGGGTTGCAGAAGAAAATTTCCAAAAATTAAAGAAAGGCATGCCCATACAAATACAATAAGCATACAAAACACCAAATAGACAGGACCACAAAAGAAACTCTCCATGGCACATCATAGTAAAAACACTAAATGTTCAGAACAAAAAGACAATACTGAAAGCTGCAAAAGAAAAACAACAAGTCACATATAAAGGAAAACCCATTAGGATTACAGTTGATTTTTCAGTGCAAACTATGAAAGCCAGAAGAGCCTGGACCAAAGTATTCTCGGCTTTAAAAGACCACAGATGCCAACCCAGATTACTTTACCCAGCCAAAATATCTATCATAGTTGAAGGGGAAAGAAAAACCCTCCATGACACATGACATAAATAGGTTGAAAGAATTCATGATGACAAAACCAGCCCTTCAGAGAGTTCTTGAAGCTATACAAAGACCTGAAGACTATACACAAGGATTGACAGAAAGAAATTCAATGAAGGAGTAACTGCAGAAATGCACCACTATACCAAGATGTGAACAGAAATAAAAATGACAGGATTCAATACACATATTTCATTAATAATTTTAAATATCAATGGACTGAAATCCCCAGTCAACTAGATACAGAGTAGTTGAATGGATTAAGAAAAAAACCCATCTTTTCGTTGTATGCAGGAAACTCACCTTACTTTCAAGGACAGGCACTGCCTTGAGGTGAAAGGATGGAAAAAAAATATACCAAGTGAATGGTGCTAAGAAAAAAGCAGGCATTGCAATTCTAACATCTGATAAAATAAACTTTAAACTAAAACTAATCAGAAGAGACAAAGAAGGCCACTTCATTCTGATCAAAGGAACAATAAACCAAGAAGATATTATAATCAGGAAGGTACATATTCACCAAACTCTGGGGCACCCAACTTCATAAAAACAGTACTACAGGACTTTAAGACCCAGATTAATCCCAACTCATTAATAGTAGGGGACTTCAATAACCCATTGTCACCATTAGATAGGTCAACAAGACAGAGAATTAACAGAGAGACATCAGAATTAAATAATATCATGCATCAAATGGACCTAATAGGCACCTACTGAATATTCCACCCAAGCACCAAAGAATATACTTTCTATTCAGCGCCCCATTGTACCCTCTCCAAAATCAACCATGTACTCGGGCACAAAACAAAGCTCAATAAATACAAAAAGATGGAAATAATTACATGCATTCCATCAGACCACAATGCAGTAAAGCTTGACATCAACACTGGAAGAATCCCCAGGAACCACATGAACACATATAGATTAAACAACACACTCCTAAATGATGAATGGGTCGAAGAACAAATTAAGAAAGAAATAGAAGTATTCCTGGAACTAAACAAAAAGGACAATACAACACAACAAAAGCTCTGGGACACACTGAAAGCTGTCCTTAGAGGGAAGTTTATAGCTCTAAGTACCTACATTAAAAAATTGGAAAGATCACAAATAAATGACTTAACATTGCAATGCAAGACACTTAATCAGCAAAAGTAAATGAAACCCAACCCCAGCAGACAAGAAGAAATAACAAAAATCAGAATGGAAATTAATGAAACAAAGAAATAATAGAAACAAAGAAAACAATACAAAGAATCAACGAATCCAAGAGCTGGTTCTTTGAGAAGATAAACAAGATTGATAGACTGCTAGGCCAGTTAACCAAAAGAAAGAAAGAGCACCTCCAAATCAACAAAATCAGTCATGAAAGGGGAAACAACACAACAGACACCAAAGAGATCCAGAACATTATAAGGGAATACTTTAAAAACCTATGCGCTACTAAATTTGAAAACCTAAAAGAAATGGATGGGTACCTAAAAGCATGGGAACCACCAAAGCTTAACCAAGAAGAGATTAACACCTTAAATAGACCCATAACACATAAGAAAATTGAAACAGCAATACAAAACCTCCCAACTGAAAAAAGCCCAGGACCAGATAGATTTACAGCAGAAGTCTACCAGACATTTAAAGAAGATCTACATCCAATACGACTTAAGTTAGTCAAAAAGATAGAAATGGAGGAAGAACTACCTAATTATTTCTATGAAGCCAGCAT
>NW_008353598.1:2974743-2975220 GCF_000622305.1 Nannospalax galili | reverse complement strand
TATACATAAGTCAATAAATGTCATAAATCATATAAATGGACTCAAAGACAAGAATGACATGTCTATCTCAATAGATGCAGAGAAGGCCTTTGACAAAATTCAACATGGTTTTATGTTTAAAGTCCTAGAGAGAATTGGACTGGAGGCAACATACCTCTACATAATTAAAGCCATATATAACAAACCCACAGCCAACATCATTCTAAATGGAGAAAAACTGGAAGCATTCCCATTGAATTCAGGAAACAGACAAGGCTGTCCACTATCTCCACTCCTCTTTAACAAAGTGTTTGAAACTCTTACAAGAGCAATAAGACAAGAGAAAGATATTGAAGGAGTCATAATTGAAAAAGAGATCAAATTACCACTTTTTGAGATGATATATTATATCTGAAATGCCAAAAATTCCACCAGAAAACTCCTAGAAACTATTAACACATTCAGTAAAGTGGCAGGCTACAAATTTAACCTACAAAA
>NW_008353598.1:2973351-2974625 GCF_000622305.1 Nannospalax galili | reverse complement strand
TGTAATATATATACACATATATCAGAATAAACCCAACCAAAAACAGTAAAGATCTCTACAAAGAAAATTTAATTCCTTAAAGAAAGAAATTGAGGAAGACATCAGAAGATGGAAAATCTCCCATGCTCAGGGATTGGAAGAATTAATATCGTGAAAATGACCATCCTATCAAAAGCCATTTATAGATTCAATGCAATGCCAATCAAAATCCCCATCACATTTTTCACAGAATTGTAAAAAAAACATCTTAAGATTCATAAGGAAGCACAAAAGACCTTGGATGGCCAAAGCAATCCTGATCACTAAGAGCAATGTTGGGGGGATTACAATACCAGTTATTAAATTGTATTACAGAGGTATAGTCATAAAACCAACATGGTATTGGCACAAAAATAGACCCATAGATCAGTGGAACAAAATCGAAGACCCAAATATGAGTACATTCAATTTCAGCCACCTGATATTTGACAAAAGAGCCAAGAACATTCACTGGAGGAAAGACAGCATGTTCAGCAAATGGTGCTGGCAAAACTGGATCTCCACCTGTAGAAGAATGAAACAAAACCCCTACCTTTCACCTTGTACAAAAGTCAATTCCAGATGGATCAAAGACCTCAATGTGAAGCCTGAAACTCTGAAAGTGTTAGAAGAAAACATTGGCAATAACCTACAAGATATAGGTGTAGGAAAGGATTTTCTAAATCAGACATCAACTGCCCAGGAAACAAGGTCAAGAATCAACAAATGTGACCTCATTAAACTAAAAACCTTCTGTACATCAAAAGAAGAAACCAAAGAAGTGAAGAGAAAACTCACAGAATGGGAGAAAATCTTCACCAGTGACACGTCTGACAGAGGTTTAATATCTAGAATATAAAACAACCTCAAAAAACAAAGTATCAAGAAAGGAAGTAACCCAATAAAAAGATGAGCAAAGGAGATGAACAGAGAGTTCTCAAAAGAAGAAATAAAGATGGCTAAGAAGCATTGTAAAAGGTGTTCAACATCATTAGTAATTAGGGAAATGCAAATTAAAACCAGTTTAAGATTTCATCTTACCCCAGTCAGACTGGCTAAGATCAGGAAAACAAACAATAACAAATGTTGGAGAGGATGTGGGGAAAGGGGAGCAATCATCAACTGCTGGTGGGACTGCAAGCTTTTTCAGCCCCTATGGAAAGCAGTGTGGAGAACTCTTAAAAAGCTACAAAGGAACCTACCATTTGACCCAGTTATACCTCTCCTTGGCATACACCCAAAGAACTCATCCTACA
>NW_008353598.1:2951598-2973186 GCF_000622305.1 Nannospalax galili | reverse complement strand
GCAGGTAAATGGATGGAACTAGAAATTGTTATACTAAGTGAAGTAACACAGACTCAGAAAAGAAAAAAACAAAATGGCGTATATTCTCCCTCATATGTGGATCCTAGCCCCAAATCCTTATAAGTGAATAAGTATCCAGACATAACTACAGGAACCAGGATAATGAAGAGGAACCAGGGAAGTAAAGGAAAAGAAAATCTGAAGGAGAGGAACAGTAGGAAACAGGTGTTAACAAGGGACATATGGATAATAATGGGGTTATTTTAAGGGCAGTTGGGAGAGATGGTTATACAAGGAGCCTAGGGGATAAAGGGAAAGAAGGAACTCAAGAGAGGTGGGATCATTGGAGAAGGGTATTATTAAGGGAGAATTGGAAAAAAAAACTGGGGCACTTTAAATGGGGAAACCATGGTGGAAGGGTTAGACAGTGTGAGAGATAAACAATGCCTAGCTAGTTTTAGAAAACCAGAGGGAACCATATTAGGCCAAGAACATACTGACAAATTATACATACAATCAGATCAAAGAATGTAATATATGCCTAGGCAAGGTTTATCTGAGAGTGTTTGATCTTTGCCTAAGCTCTATCTACATGGCATATGGTAATTAAACGTATCAGAGTGATGGAACTAACCTTCTTGGATGTGTAATAGCCATACTTTGAGACCTATACTAATTTTATCAGGAGGACATAAAGGACAGTTTTTGCCCCTTGCCCTCCTAGGACAACTAAGTTCCAGGGGACTATGAGCACCTCTCAAAATGTCCTGTAACTGTAGTGAGTCACCTGTCTTCCTGAGCAAGGAGGCCATGGAGACCCCACCAGATGGACCTGAACAAGTGTCCAGTCTACAAAGAGGAGGTTCAAAAGAGAAGAAACACTTCCTCCATGCTTCCAAGAGAAGCCATCCATGGCCAAACAGGACTTTTCACTTATCTTTACATAGACAGAACTGGTAAAAGAAAGGAGCCAAGGGCTCCCATAAGCCTATGTTACCCCTGAGGAACAGATGCTCAAACTACCTTAAGAGTAAAAATAAGTTGTTTTATCTGGGCCAACTGTAGGGTCTTAAACATCCAAAAGGAAAGTATAACCAAAGATTAATGGGGTCAATATAATTTTTAAGAGTCCATATGTATAGCTAAAGGCTACATAACAAGAAACAATGCTAGGCAGGTGATACCTTCCTTTGAGTTATTGGCCAAGGTGGCACAAGAGACTCCCAGACAGTAACCCAGCACAGAACTGGGAAAATGAACAGCAGACCCCAATCTTATCTAAAGGAATATTGACAACTGATTGCTGCCTGATGAGGAACAGCTGAAGTTCTTAAAACAAGGATCTCTAGATAGACTGAGTAGATTCAGCAGACAGACAAGCACTGGAGAATGGCTGGGGGTGTCGACAACACAGAGGACAGTAACAGGGATGACAGATTATATGTGCTCCAGTGTGTGGGAGGAGGGAGGCTATGGGAGGGTGCCATTTGGGAAGTGGGTATATCGATGAATAAGCTTGTGTGGGATGGTCTGTATGATATACACACAGAAAAATCAACAGATTTTGAAAAAGATGTATTTGAGGAGGAAGCATAAAAATTTACTTCATGTTAGAGTAGAGGTGATAAACATTACCAGTGAAATCTACCTGATGACTTTATAACTATACTCAGGTACTAAGGATCCGAGTGTAACTGACTGTGACTAGTAATTATCAGATACACAGAGGTTAAAGACACATGTGCAAACATCTAAGCATTAGTAGCATTAAAAAATGTAGGAAACAGCATATTTAAAATGAAATGGAGAACTTCTTTAAAGGGTAAAAACTCATTCAATTTTATAAAACATTTACAGCCACTTTTGAAAGAGATGTATCCTTGCTCTGGAGTGTGTTACTGAATATGTTAAAGTGGTAATGAAATGTTTCTTCTGATCATGTGGTTATTAAATTTAAAAAATAATAATATTAATTCTTCAAAACATAAAAATTTTATCCTTAATAATTAGTTGATGTGAAAACATTACCACTGAAATCTACCTGATGACTTTGTATCCATGCTCAGATGCCAATGATCTCAGAAAGTAACCAACTGTGACTAGTAGTAATCAGATATATAGAGATTAGAAATGCATGTGCAAACATGTTAGTGTTAATTGCATTAAATTCAATTTTTCTGTATGAAATTGTGTATTTTAATAAGGAAATGGAATGAGTGCTATATTGTATAACTGTGGTAATTCAACTGTAAACCTAAGAATGTACAGACAGTTTTGTAAGAGATGCAGCCTAGCTCAGAAAATTGTTATTGAATATGTTAATGCTGTTGTAATGAAATGCTTCTTCTAATTATGTGGTTGTTAAGTAAATAATTTTAAAAATTATTTAAAAATGCAGCTACCCACTGTGGATGGATACAAACCATGATTTTAGAATTTAACCATAACAAACATCAAGTATCCACTTGGAAAAAGAAAAGAGCAAAGATGGTTGATACCTTGATGCTATCCTCGAATAGCTTGCTCCTATTAAAACAATGGGATTATTTAATACAGCAAACTCAGTCAATCTTGGGCTGAATCTTAAACAATCAGCTTCATATTCCATTCACTGATGTATAAGGACAGGAGACACTTCATTCCTTGAAGAACTATTCAGTGTTGGAAATTTTACTCCTATTTTTTTACTTGTATGTATACTACTCTACACAAACATCAAGATGATCTCCAACAAAGAAATTCCAGGGTAATGATCTACAGTTGAGAGTGATTGCCCTATAAACAGAAGTTCTACAGTTGAGAGTGATTGCCCTATAAACAGAAGAAAAACAATTCAACATTGATTATCTTCTTATCTCTTTCTATTGACCTATACATTTCTGAAAATAAGATCTATTCTTATTGATATCTGTATATTGAGCAATAAATAATCAATGAATGAGTCAGAGTAGATACAGAATTTTTCAGCCACAGTCATAGTAGGGAAAGATATTTGAAGAAAGTTAAAATACAAAACACATTACAACAATTTTTCTTTCTGGTTTCTAAGACAAAATATAAAGGCATGATATATTTGCATTTCAACAATTATATATACACTATTGTTACTCAACATCACAAAGCAATATGAGAAAATGCAAAAGAGGAGCTTCTATCAGTAGAACTCCATGGGATTCTGGATGATATTAAGATTTTTTTTAGGTGTTCAGGCCTGAGTGAGGATGTATCTCAATAGTCAGAGGAATAATTTTAAGAGATGCCATCATGACATCCATATTTAACATGGAGTTACTGATACCATTTTGTTATCTAATGCAATGTAGAGTACTGTGTTCTAGGCATTGCACTGGACATGAAGGTTTAGTAACAAATAAAGCATAGTTATTGTTTTCATATGGGTCTCATCCTAAACAGATATACAAACACAAGAAAAAAATTGTTGGGGTTGGAGAGATGGCTCAGCAGTTGAGAGTACTGGTTGCTCTTGCCGAGGACCCAGGTTTGGTTCCCAGCAACCACATGGCAACTAACAACTGTCTCAACTCCAGTTCCAGGGGATCTGATGCCATTGATTGACCTCTGCTGGCATTGCATGACACAGGTGCACTTACATACATATGCATAAGATAAAAATAATAAATAAAATTAAAAAAGGAATTGTAGACAAAGTTATGAAGAAGTAGGAAAATAAGTATTTATCATTGTGTATCTAGTTGAAGAATGCATTTCTCTAAGCTCTGAAGGGTGAATGGAGAATTTCCCCCAGGGGACTCTGAGTAGGACTATAGACATTATGAAAATTATAGCGCTATCGTATTCATATTGGTGCCCCCTCAAAGTTCATATGGTAGAGGCTAATTCACTATGAAGTCATATAAAAAATGAGATCTGTGACTTTTACTCATATAAAGGAGTAGTTCCTTTGTAAATCAGCTTCAAGGGAGCTCCCTGGAATCTTTCACCATGTGAAGGCACATGAAAGATTCCATCTGTGAGGAATCACTCCTCCTGAGGCACTGAGTCTACTGGTATTTTGATTTTTTATTTCCTAAACTCTAGAACTGCAAGCAGCAAATTACTGTTATTTATAAATTATCCAGCTTTTCTTGCTATTACAACCAAAATGCCTAAGATATGGGGTAAAGGTATATATGTGTGGTGGGAGAATTAAAAGTAGATCGGGATAGCATAATGGAAGTGAGAAAGTACATAGTGTATTTTGAAGGTGTAGTCATCTGATGGCTAAAGTAGAAATTGCAAAATGTGCATAAGGAAAAGGATGACAATTTGTGAAGACTGAAGTGCTAGAAATGAGACATGAAGGTAGGTTTAGTCAACCACTAAATGCTCTCGGTGCCACGCTGAGGAGTTTGGACTGCTAGCCCCTCGCTGCTCTATTTCTGACTTCTCCTTTCCGGTAAATGTTACTTGTCATTTTCTTCAAAGACCCTTATTCAAGTTTCTTTCTTAATTCTGTGACAAAAACAGTGACGAAAATCAACTTGGGAAGGAAAGGGTTTATTTTATCTTACAACTCCCAGGTCAGTTCATTACTGAGGGAAGTCAAGGCAGAAATTCAGGATAGCAACCTGGAACACAGACCATGGAGGAACACTGCTTACTGGCTTACTCCCATGGCCTGTGCTCAGCCTGCTTTTTTATACAATACAGCACTCTGGGATGGCACTGCCCACAGTGGGCTGGTTCCTCCCACATCACTCAACGGTCAAGAAAACGCTCCATAGACATGGCCACAGGTCAATCCAGTGGAGGAAATTCCTGTCTTGAGATTCTCTTTACCTAGGTGTGCCAAGTTAACAACAAAAGCTATCCAACACAATGATCCCTTTTCACCTTGACACACAAACATCACTTTTAAACCACACCCTTCCTTTTCTTGTCCACAAAATATGATGTTAGTATTAATATCACAACATAAAACAGTTCCACAGTCCTTAAGAAATGCAACAGATGGAGCCTAGTGCAGAATTCCACAACTGGTCACATACAGATAATATACATCTGAAAGATACCCAGTCCTAGACACATATCTAGAGTGGAACCTCTGCACATAGGCTCATGTAACATAATGGAACAGGGAGTAGAGAGAAAACTAGTGCATCCCTCAAGTATCACCAGTGAAGCTTTATTATGCAACAGAATGTGATGCACACAGAAGGGCATAACTGGCCAAGGTTTAGAGAATGAGACTGGAGAGTGTATATCCCTGGATAGGACTCCTTATATTAAATTTCACCCACTCACAGCTCAGGGACCATTGCAGAAAAGGGGGCAGAAAGATTGTAAGAGCCAGGTTTTGTCCATAAACACAGGGAAACAGATGCTTTTAGGCCACTGGAAGCTTGCTTGCACATGTGAACTTGTGGCAATGGTGGCCTTGAGCACAAGGTCAACTCAATCAGACAAGGACCCGGAGTGGAGCAAGGGAAATGGGCAGCAGGCCTGTCCTAGTCTGAAAACTGTTGGAGACTCATCACTCCTGGATGAGGGAGAGTAGACATTACTTATGATCTCTAGATAGACTGACTAGACTCCAGTAGCTGAGCTTGCACCAAAGGACATCTGGGTGCAAATTCTTGACTGGATAGGATGTAAAATGTATGGTGGAATGCATAAGGTTCCTTTGGGGTAGGGGGAGAAGGTCTAAATTTGATTAAGAGCTGTTGTATGAAATATACAAAAGCTCAATAATTTTTTTAATTGAAGCACTTTAAAATTCAAAGTATCTTTTAAGAGTCTTTTAACTGTGGGATCCTGTAAAAGCCAAAACAAATTAAATAGCATATTATTTCTAAAGGGAAGACTCACTTAAGCAAAACCAAACTCCAAAAAAAGTAGCTGAAGGTTGGACATCTGGAATTCACCCACTATCCTCTGGGCTCTGAAGGGCTTGGGGAGCTTCCTTTCTCTGACTCTGCTGTCCACTGCACACACAGCTTGTCTCACAGGCCAGCTCCAGTCCACACTTGCTGCTGTCCTTGGTGGTTATCCCATGGTCCTGGCATCTCCAATATGCTGAGGTCTGTATTGAAACAGGCTATACCTTCAATGAGCTCTTCTGGCCTCTTAGGGTACAAAACCTCAAAGTCTATCTATGACCCCTTCAATCCTGGAGGTCTTCCTCAAACATGAGGCTGTACCTTCACCAATGACCTTTCCTGACCTCTCACAGCTGAGCCCTGGCTACTCTCCATGACCCTTTCATGCTTTCAAATCCAATACCAGATAGAAGACTCTTGCACATTACCAAGTCCTGTTTCTAGCTTGAGATGGACCACAACTATTGTGTGTGATCCTGAGGAA
Organism: Nannospalax galili; assembly: GCF_000622305.1. NCBI lineage: Eukaryota > Metazoa > Chordata > Mammalia > Rodentia > Spalacidae > Nannospalax > Nannospalax galili. Next base: position 2,966,862 of record NW_008353598.1, on the reverse strand, counting down.
ATACTTACCAGAAGATTTCACCTCCATGATGCCAGTCTCTTCCTAATCACAGCTGATTTTTCAGCCCCAACTAACCAGCATCAATTCTCCCAGTAAAGCAAAGGTTTTACGTCATTGGTGCTGGTCTCCCACAGCTACTTCTTCAGCCCCAGCTGACAAGAAACCAGATTCTCAGTTCAAAATATCATACAAACAGCCCTGATATTTGTTGCTTCCCTTGAAACTTCACAAATCAGGACTTAATCATCTGTACTTTTCCAAGCTTTCACAAACTAACTCACAAAACTTCAAGCACATTTCCAATCCAAAGCTACAGAATCCTAAAACTTCCACAATCCGCCCAGACACATATGGTCAGGTCCATTATAGCAATACTCCACAATCCTGGTACCAATTTCTGTATTATTTTGCTTTCAACTGCTGAGAGAAGTCAGGGCAGGAACCCCCAGCACAGGCCATGAAGAAACACTGTTGACTTGCTCCCCTGGTCTGTGCTCATCCTGCTTTCTTGTACAATACAGGACCACCTTACCCAGGTGTGACACTGCCCACAGTGGGCTGGACACTCCCATATCTCTCAACAATCAAGAAAATGCCCCACAGAAATGACCAAGGGCTAATTCAATAGAGGAAATTCTTCAACCTATGTGTGTCCAGTTGACAACTAAAGGTAACCTGCACAACCCTGATCTCAAACCCTTGTTTCTTGTCTGGGATCATGCCTAACTAGACATACCCTTTTTCTCTGATTTCTCTTTTCCTTTATGTTTTCCATTATTTAAAAATATGTGTTGGGGTTGGAGAGATTGCTCAGTGGTTAAGAGCACTTGATCTTACAGAGGACCTGAGTTCAGTTCCCAGCACCCACACTGTAGATCACAACTGCCTGCACTCGAATGCCAAGACATCCGATATCTTCTCTGGCTTCAGTGGTGATCTGTATGCATTTGTACATATATAAACGTTGTCTCACCAAACTTTCCTCTGAGACACCCACACACATTCTCTGGGATCCCAGGGCCCTGCAGGTTCAATCAACAACCACAACGTTCCTCTTAAGTTACAGCTTGGGGAATAAGAGCATTTATTTGGGTTTGCCAACAAGGTTTATGCTGTTCGGGAGAGGGTCACTTACAGAGACATGAATGCTTGTGGGCTCTTTTTCTCTCCTGTTTGAGAACCATGCCATCTGTAAGACCACTAGCTCCAGTTCCAAAATGGCCACTACCCCTCCCCTTTTTCCCAGTGTGCTCAGCATCTCTCAGCATCCATGTCCAGTTCTAATTTCTTCAGCGGACATGCCTACCCAATAAACATGCACACACATAAATATAAAGAAAATAAATTTTAAAACCATGAATTATCTTGCATTAAAAAAACATAAAAGACACTCATAGGCCCTCTCCATCAGCTAGCAAGCTCCTCCACCGCCCACTCCATGAAGGTGGATACGCACTCTGCACAATTGTTTGTTCTCCTTCTCTCCTCACTTCTGGACTCACTGCCATCCCCAGTCTCCTGTACCGTTCCACCATCTCCTTTCTGACGTCATCACTGCCCCTGCTGCTAGTAACTCTAAAGATCACATGGAAGTTCTTCCTCAGTAAAGTCACCCGTGCATTTGTTACTACGGCACCTCTCTCCCTCCTTCTCATTTCCCACTAATTCGACCTCACTTAATTTTTATACCCTTCAATCTTAGTCTCAAAAGGAAGATGTTTTTCTATTGGCTGTTTAATGAAGATATTAATGAGAATTAAGGTTGTTGTACTTTTCTCATTCTTTGTACTTTAAATGACTGATCTTATATTATTTCTGTGGGTTTTTTTTTTTTATGGTCTTTTTGAGACAGTCTCCCTATAGCCCCAGCTGTCCTGGAACTCACTATATAGACCAGGCTGGCCTTGAACCCAGAGATCCGCCTGCCTCTGCCTCCCAAGTGCTGGGATTAAAGGCGTGCACCACCACGCCCGGCCATTTCTGTGTTTTAAGTGACTGAAAAAGGATGAGATGATCATATGATGAGGAAGAGGACAAATCTGAATCCTGTCTCTCTGCCTTAGATTTCTCTGAATTTTAGATTTCTATTCCCAACTTCCACATACACACATTCACTTGGGTGTCTTACAGTATCTCAAACTCCATAAATGCAAGAAATAATGGAATCATGACCTCCAGATCCTTACCTTCCTTATATTCTGCAATATAATCACATGACAACATGTCACAGTTAGCACATGATAGCTACTCATAATGACTTCCCTGCCATAAGAAAATCAATTGTTATCTAAAATGCTTAATTCCCTTCTGAAATCCTCCTTCAGATAATTACAAAATTCTGGGGATTTTAATCATAAATTCATCTTAGTTGTATTCTTGTCTCTCTAAAATTACCACTACCTTCACCTATTGACTATGCAACTGTATCTTTGTATTCCCCATAGTTTGATTTCACATTGATTCTACTTTTCATCCAACAAGAGATTGAGTCCTTTTTGTGGTATATGTTTGCTTATTTAAGACCACTGTAAAGTTTCTCTCTGAATTTGAAATTAAATATGTATAAGTCAACCTGAACTCTAAGGTACTGCAAGGGAAGATTATTATATCATCAATCTTAACCCCTCTCTCTCTCCAAGTTCCTTAGTATAGCCAAGCTCCTTCCTGCATCAAAACCTTTATAATAAGACCATTACACAGTTCTTTTGTCACTGCAAAAATATCTGAGAAAAAATTTAAAATGAAGAAAGATATAAGTTGGCTCATGATTTCAGAGAATTTGGTCCACAATTGTGTGGTTCCATTGGTATGGGCCTGTGGGGAGACAGAGCAGCAAGGTGGGCATTTGTGTTAGAACAGTGCTGTTCACCATAAGACAGCCACAAAGCAGAGAGAGAGAGAGAGAGAGAGAGAGGGGAGAATGACCAAATTTACACACTACAAATGTATGTCCACACTGATGTGATTCCTACATCTAGACTCACTTCCTAACTCCTAAAAACATCCCAATGATGCCATTGGATTATGAATTCATCAAAGTATTAATCCACTGATTAGGTCAAAGCCCTCAGTATAATAAATTTCAGTGATTGGATCTGCCAGCTGAGACCCAATCCTTTAATATATGGGCTTTTGGATTGGAGATTTTACATTCCAACACTAGCAGAGACACTTTTCAACTTTGCACACAGTCATTCTTCTCATCTTTGAATGAGATGTACCCAGAGAGAGTACCCTTAACCATCCCAGCTAAATATGTCCATCCTTCTCAGTGATTTGAGTTTTCCTTCATATCACTCTTCAGAACTTGCATTCAGTTTATGCCTTTGACTTTTTTACTTGCTAAGCAGGTGCTTGCATCACTGAGCTATATCCCCAGCCCTTTTTGAAATCTATTTGAGACAGAGTTTCTCTAAGTTGTTCAGGGTGTCCTTGAAATCACTTTTAGCTGAGGCAGAACTCAGGCTTCCTACCTGTCTATCTCCCGAGTTGCTGGGATTGTAATCCTGCACCATCAGGTCTGGCTTTGTATTTGATTCTTAGCTTTGTAAATGCCAAGGGAGCTGAGAGAGCTTTGTTTGAGCCTATTGTGAGTTTTCATCCAAGTGTCTGCCATAGAGTAAGCTCAATCAGTGGTTACTGAATGACTGTGTGGTCTGTGAACTAAAAAGAAGGAAGACTCTCAGGTGACCATGTTTTCTGATTAATTGCTTGGACAGTATAATTATCTATAAAAGCCAAAATGACATGTGAGCACAACTAGAAGTGAAGGGAGGCTGTGAATTCTCAAAGTCCATCCCCAGTGACATTCTTCTTCCAGCAAGGCCACACCTCCTGAAAATTCCATGATCTTCTTCCCCAAACAGCATGAGCAAAGTTCCAAATACTTGAGACTGTGGGACATTTCTCATTCCCTGGCCCCCGTAAGCTTATGGTCATATCATAATGCACAATATATTTAGCCCAACTTCAAAAGTACTCATGCCCTTTAATAGTCTCAACACTGTGCAAAAGTCCAAAGCCTGCTCTGAGACTCAGGGAAATTTCTTAACTGCAATACTCTGTAAAATCAAAGGAAAATTTCATCCTTCCAGCATATAATGGTAGAGTATACATTCCCATTCCAAAAGGGAGGAATGGGGTCATAGTAAGGAAATGCAAGACCAAAGCCAGCAGCGCAAACACCAAATTCTGTAGCTCTATGTCTGACACCCAGAACTTCAATTTCAAAGGGCTTAGACCACTGAGTGCCCCCAGCTTTGATGCCTGCAATTTGCATCTCTTTCTCAGACGTGTTCTACTTGCTGTTTGCAGCTCTCCTTGGCAGATACCTCACAGTTCTGTCATCTCCAACATCTTGGGATTTCCACTGAAACCCAGACTTGATTTTCATAGCTTCACACAATGGTTTCTCAGGGTTTAGACTCAGAGACTCTCTTGCCACATTTTGTCTGGCCTTAGTGGCTCTCTGAAACTGAAGAGGAAGAATCCATGACCCTTTCAGCCTTGTGTCTTTCATGTCTCCAGTGTCAGTGTACAGTTTAATGATAAATGGGAAATTCAGTGTTGAGGGCCCTACAGCAATAGTAGCCAATATACACATCGTTTTTTGTGTGGTGACAAATACCTGAGGAAAGAAAGGTACAAATATATATGTATATATTTTGGTATCATGGTTTCAAGGGTATCAGTGTAGTTTGCTTGGCTGATTGCTTCTGGGCCTTGGTGAGACAGAATATGACATAAGAGTACATTGGAGGAAAGCTTTTCACATTATCCATAGATAGATAGATTGATAGATAGATAGACAGATAGATAGATAGATAGATGATAGATAGATAATAGATAGATAGATAGAGATAGATATATAGATAGATGATAGATAGATAGATAGATAGATAGATAGATAGATAGATAGTTGATAGGTAGGTGGATGATAGATAGTTGATAATAGATAGATAGATAGATGATAGATAGATAGATAATAGACAGATGATAGATAGATGATAGATAGACAGACAGACAGAGAGATGAAAGGAGAGAAAGAGAGAGAGAATGCAGCCCTCAAAGATACATCTCCAGCAACCTACTTTTTCCAAATAGCCTCCACCTCTGAAAACATTCATTGCTTCCCAATAATGCCACCAAATTATGAATGTAGCAACATAATATTAGGGATTTATCACCTCTCAATGAGTAGACCCATTACCAAGCGTTCAATATATGATCCTTTCAGGGGGCACTTTATGACAAAACTTTGTGAAGAATCATGTGTTGATAACTCTTTTTGAATGTGTACTTCTAGGTGCTAACTTCTAGGTGTTTAGTTCTAGGTACTGGAATACAGCAGTATATTAAACAGATAATATCTCCCCTTTTGTATACTTATGATAAAGAAATTCAGTCATGATTAATACCTTTTAGAAAAGTACCATAGAATAAGAAAAGACATTAAAACTTAACTAGGATTGAATTACTTGAAATTAGATGGTCTGCAGAGGCTTTTGGAGTGAAAGTGATGAGACAATGACAAAAGACAGTCAGAATCTATGAGAATGGAGTTACATGGGGACTAGATAGATGGCTCAGGGCTTAAGAGCACAGAGTGCTCTTCCAGAGGACCTGGGTTCTATTCTCAGCACCCACACGGAGCTAACAATTTCCATAACTCCAGTTCTAGGGAATGTGATGGCTTTTTCTGGCCTCCATGGGCATTGCACGCACATGAGGCACTTACAAATATGCAGCCAACACAGATAAACCTATAAAATAAAAACAAATTAAAAAACAAAAAGTAGTTACAGAGCATGAAACAACAGAGAGATGAAAAAACAAAAGTCCGGCCTCTCATAGGTCATGGTGAAGGATGGCAATGTGATCCAATTATTCAGTGTAAAAGGGGAAATCACTGGAAGGTTTTGAGCAAGGACCTTAATATAATAAGATCTGAATTAGGCTACTAAAATTATGATGCATGCTTTAAAAAAAAACTGATATAGTTTGGGGAAGAGTAGAAGCAAGGTAATAATCACGAACACTTTGCATTATATGTGATGAGGATGGTGACATGGAACACCAAGTTTACAATAAAGATGAAATGTGGACCAATACTACATTTGTCTTGGCTACAGAATTACCATGATGTTTTCATCCCATAATACCATGAGGAGAATGCATTGGGCAAGAGAACATATGCCAAAGGTCATTTCTAGATATTATTCTTAAGAACTAGAAAGACAGGAGGCAAAAATAAATTTGGGAGAAGAATCAATGGGTTTTCTTTTGCTCACTGGTATGTTGAAGTATCTGTGATAGTGGCGAGATACTAACTCTTCATAATCACCATTGTACTCACGGGAATCCATATCTAGTTTGTGTTCATTCTTTATAGTCCCAGAACTTCAGCCTAGCACAGAGATGATCAGCAAATAATGACCGAGTAAATACAAGTAAGAGGAGGAATAACAGAGGTGCTAAGTGCTTTGGAATTGTACCCATTTTTCTTCATGGTACTCCTTTTGAGGCCCAGTCTCTAAGGAATTTGCCATCAGCCTGAAGTCACAGAGAAACACATTTGCATAGAAGGCAGAAGGCCACAATTGCTGGCCCAGGTGTACTGCCACCTTTCCAACCACCGGACACATACTTTGGAAGTATATCTTGGAAATTAATGTTCTATGGTTAGAATGACTCTTCATGAATCACTGGGATTTATCCAGACTGTATATGATACTACTAATAAATGCACATGAGAAGAACATTGGATCAATTTTCCAAACAGTATCAATCAATCAAAAGGAGGATTTATTTTAAAAGAATAGAGTTTTCACACAGCTTCAACTTGGGCTTCAGTTTGACTGTTCATCACATTCACTGAGCATATATTTGGCTATTTACTTTGCCTTTTAGAATGAAAACTAATTTGCATATGTATGATACTGTATGATACTTTTACCAGCAGCTTATAAGAAAGCACATGGGATTCAGAACCAGGTTAACTTCTGGATATATCATTTCAATTGAACTCTTATGCAATCTGTTTAATGAGTATTTCAAGTTTTTTTCCCCTAAATTATCATTTTTCACATTAATTAAAATATTCTGACCCATTTTGGAGGAGTATAAGTATTGCACTTTGGAAACACAGTCATTGTTATTATTATTGGTGAATGATTTACACTTAAGAATATATTCAGCCACTATTTCTGTTACAAATGTTTAATAGTGTCAAGGTCTTTCTTAGATCTTGTTAGTTTCATGGCTTTTTCTTTTGAATACCCTACCTTTGTACTCATTTGGCAAGACACAGATTCCAGAGCTACTCTGAGCAGCAGCCTTCCCTATCAAGGGATTTTTTTCAGTAAAGCATTTAACATTTCTTTTTCTATTTTATTTGGAAAGAGATATAATAATATTGGTAATAACCCATTATTATCATAAATAAACTCATATATTAATGTTCTCAAAGCCTATACTGCTACCATAAACACTCAACAAATACTGCCCATCTGAATCCTGATTGTTATGATCATCAGCCTCCACATCCCTAGGTCAATAACTCTTCCCAGAGAGGCAGGGTTCTGCAGGGACGTGGAAGCCTTTTCATGGTGCTCAGATAATAAGACTGGAATAAATTTTGCCCAGAGAAGCCATGGTATATGACTGTGATTGTCAGTCTCATTTGGAAGCCACAGACATATAAATTCAGTAGGATGCCACCTTTCCATTCAGTACATTTCAATTACCTATCTGAGTTTAGAAATATGTTATCTCTAGTATCTTTCTACTCTCAAGTTTTATGTGCTTTTAAACATAAATTCCGAAGTATTAAAATATAAAAGGAGAAAAATATGACTCAAAAAAGTATTTCCTTCTCAATTTTCAACAAACTCTTACTTTCTAAAGTCTAAAGTCATAAATGAGTTTCATTTAATCCTCAGTTATATCATTAACATTTCCAAAAAATTCCTAGTGGAATTAATTAGGTAATATCATTTCTTATTTTAGAAATGGGGGAAAGATGTTAAAGGATTTTTCCAAAGTTGTTCTATAAACTATTTTAAGAAGACATGGGATTAATGAGATTGTAAATTCTAGATTTTTCTGTCATGTCCCTTAGTGAGTTTAGCACTAATAAAATGGGTGATTTGATGACATTCTCCTTCTAAGAAATGTAATCTCAGATGAAAAGTGTATCACCCAAAGGTGCCAAATGACTAACACTTTCTGGATTACAAACTCCTGCCAGAATTTATTTCATGTAAACTACAAAATACATTCAGATTATCTAATAGTGAGCCTAAAAATCAACTTCACACTAGGCTCCAACAGGTGCCACAGGGTTATGACAAAACATGGCCAGTGCATAAGCTCCTTACTTTACATTCAGTGATTGTGTCTCTCCCAGTGTAATTCATCACCATGTAGATAACCATTGAAACGGCTTCAAACTCCTGTCTTAAGGTAACAGTGTGTGTGTGGGGGCATTTATTTTCACCTTTAAAGCTCAATTAGTATTAAGAGAACACATGTTTAAAAACAGGTGGTAAAAGATTATATTTTAAAGAAATCATGCATATAAATGCAGTATTTATCAAATATATCTGTGCTTCACTTTTAAAAAACTGCAGAACAAAACTTAGCCTTCATTCATTTATGTTTATTCATTAAAAAAGGACCAAGAATAAGGGAGCAAACTCTCACGCGTGTTGTAGAGGCTATAACACATTTGAAATTTGCTAAGAGACTAGATCTGCACACTAAGCACAAAGCAGATAACTATGGCAGGTGGTGCAGATATTCATTAGCCTAATTGTGGTAACTACTTCACAGTGTAGACATATATCAAAACAGAACATTGTACACCTTAAATATATATAATCTTTATCTGTCCATCATACCCGAATCAAGCCAGAAAAGATTGTATAATATAGATTCTTTTAAAAAGAACCCAGAAGAACTAGACGTAAATACGAATGTGTTGTGAATTGGCCTCATTTCTAATTTATGAAGATTGTGATGAATAGATGAAAGGCGTCAACATTTAGATAGCTGTCTTGAGCTCTACTCTCTTGTATGGGAATGAGAGTATTGATCATGTGCATGGCGATGTCTATTATTACCATTTTCTGGTTTGAGGTTTGAAGATTTTGCTTCTTTAAAGTCAGGAGGAAAAGCAGGAGACTTCATCCTTAGAATGTGAATATCGCTTATGCATCAGAAGTTTCAAGTCCTAAGGCACAGTTAACTTATGGTGCATCAACACACTTGACAACCACCCATCCTCAATGGAGCCTACAAATTATTTCTCCTTTGAGAAAACCCGATCAAATCTAACCAAAACAAAATGAAAAGCATGCTTTCCAATTATGTAGCCAGACTATATCAAAGGAATATTTTCTGAGAAGAAAAAAATTAATAGGCATGTATGTTGTACAGTTCACGTGTCACAAAACATTGGCTATCATCTGGTTTCCACCACCTCTCGATGCTCTACAAAGGATATTTGTCAATGTCGCAGTTAGTAGGCTCTGCAAAACAAGTCATGCTCCAGAATTCTCCAGGAGATAGGCTTCAGTAGCACTTTTGGGCAACTTCTACAACCCGTTCAGTGAGTCATCAGCTCACTGGAGGTTGCTAAAAGAAGTGGCCTTACTGGGTCTTTTCATGCCCTGAAGTGAGGGCCCCAGTTTGTCTTGTCTACTAGTGACTAATCCTCAGATCTGTCCTCTTCCTGTTCCCATTCCACTCTGCCTTCTCTTTCTCTGTTCTTTTTGTCTGCATTCTTGTTTTCATTTTCCCTACATTTATTCTATCCACTCATCTCCCAGTAGAACAGAAAAGAACATGTTTTAAAATTGCTGAGTATAAATCAGAAACAAATTACCACTTAAGTATTTTTAATTTTTCCCACTTTTGGCTGGATCATCTGTCTGAGGAGGATCTTATACACATTCAATAAAGATGCATTATATTGACAGCAAAGTTTTAGCTACAATCAAGTTTATATAATATTTTAGAGAATTTCTGAAATAAGACATTTATATAACAGCTTGGTGACTTTCACAAAGAAAATGCATAGCTTACTTAACCTGGCAACATTAGGGCTAAAAGACCAAATCACAGTGTTTATATCTAACTTTACATGTAAACTACATGACCCAATTTGTGAAGGCAAAATTTAGATTGACAGTGGCCTCCATGTGTTGGAATGTACAACTACAAAAAGAAGTTTCAGAAAAAAATTTAATAGAAATCTAAGAATGTGTTTTCATTAACAATTTTTACTTTCAATTTTAATATCTATTCAACAATACATGGAGAAAAATGTACAAATGTTTGCACATTTAGCCTTGTCTAATTTAGAGTTGCACAACTAGAAGTTTCAAAGATCCCTAGAGAAAAGGACCATCAGTCACTCTATATTCAGCAATTAAATAAAACATTTAACTTTTTTTGATTTATTTTTATTTTATGAGTGATTTACTGACATGTAAGTGTACTGTGTTATGCAGTTCCTCCAGAGGCCAGAAGAGGGCATCAGATAACCTGGAACTGGAATTAAAGTTTGTTAGCCACCATGCCAGTGCTAGAAACAGGACCCAAGTTCTCTGTAAGAGCAGCCAGTGCTCTTCATCTTTGAGTCTCTGGGCTATCTCTCCAGCCCCAGTAAACTCTTCTACAGTGTTTTGTTTTGTTTTGTTTTTTCCTTATTCAATATTTTTGAATAGTTAGTAATTGACATTTGGGCAAAGCTTTGGCTAATTAGGGTCTGCTACGATTAATACTTCATTTTGCACCAGATCACTTTTCAAACTATATACGAATCCCCATATTGTCTGTTAATTATAGTGAGGTTAATAGTCTGGCCACAAAACATGACACTTTTCACTTGTTTTCATCTGAATTCCCATCATTCCACTGAGACCTGATTATCCACATGAGTGAAACCTACACCTTCCTACTCTGGGGTTTTTAGAGGACAAGAGCAATCTGAAAAGCATGTCCTGAACATATTTAGGTGTGAATCCATAGTATATCAATAGCTCTTTGCTATTTGGTGGGGCCTGGAAAGTACCTCCCAATCTAATCGTGAAATTTGGCTAGTATGATCTTGTATAAGTCTTGTGTTGGTAACCACAGCTACTGTGAGTTTATGAGTACAATAGCCAATCTTAACTTCTAAGAAATATTTTATAAAGTTTGTAGCTTTTCAACATTCCTTCTGTACAAAGAATAACTCCTTGCTGGCTTCAAAATCACTTTAGTCCTCACCATTCGGGCTTGTGACAGACTGAACAACAACAACAACAAAAACAAAAACTCTACGATAACTGCAACATCAAAAATCAATATTAAGAGAAAACACTTTCATTTATACACCCTAATGCAAACAAAAACGGTATCCAATGATATTTTCAATTGTTAATTTAACATTGCTAGTTCTTATAAACACTTGAGCACATTTCTTTAACTGTCAAAACACATTTTCTTATTTACACAACTGCTATAATTATAATCAGCTCAGCACAACTTCAGTGTAACCAAAAGTCCAGTGCCTGTTTCACAATGAGTACAGTGATATTAGTATTATTAAGTTTACAATGCAGATATTTAACCAAAATGGCAAAACACTTCCACTTGTTAGAATGATTCAGGCATAGACATACTTTAGAGATCATTTTAAATTTGTTTCTTTTTGTCTTGAAAATGTACATCGATATTGATATTAAGAAAAAAGATCTGACTTCATCTGAATCTGTAAATTCAAAGGAAGAGAAAGCATGCAACATGAACACCTGTAATTTTTCCAGCCAAGTAAGCCTAGCAAAATGATTAGGCATCATAAATCAAGCAACAACACGGAAGAACTGATGCCGAAATGGCCAAAGCTGAAGCAGGAGAGAATCAGAAAAGGAACACATTGCCATTCCACAATAACTGTGAACTTCAGGCCTAGAGCTAAGACTGAATCTCAGTTTACTACCCACATACAGGATGCTGAGGAAGAAACTTCAACAAGCCTGGTTTTGTCTTGTAATGTGCATTTTCTCATAGCTCTTCTTGAGGGCCTAGAAAACAGCATCCATGTTGGTTCCTATGATGGCTAATCCTGATTGTCAACTTGACTGGATCTGGGATTAACTGAAATGAGAGAGATCTTCTTGATTGGATCATCTGAAGCTGGAAGACGCACCCTAAATGTGGGTGTTACCTTCTGATGGCAGCCCGTATAAAAGGCTATAAAAGAGGAGAGTGCTTGTTTTTTGCCACTTGCCTTCTCTCTTGCTGGTGAGTTCGTCTTGCAGCTGTAGACTGAAGACTAGCTGGTTTTCTGGAATTCATTAGACCTTCAGCACTAGATTGGGGCTACTGAGACATCCAGCCTCATGGACTGAATGACTACAGGATTCTCAGCCTTTCCAGTGTGGTGCAGCCATTGTTGGACTATTCAGACTCTATCCTGTGAGCTAATCTGATAAATATATATACATATATATGCATGTACATATACACACACACATGTTTCTTTAGAGAACCCTGACTAATACAGTCCCCAAAAGAAGGTTCAGTGCAATCAGTAGCTATTTCATACTGGTTCAATTTTTTACCTTTTTAAAATGAAATGTATATGAAATATTTTGCAAGCTCATAAATAAACCATTTCACAAAATGAGATATTAAAATACAGTGAAAATCAGCTGTGCTACCTGGCAATAGGACTACGTAGCAAAAAGACTCCTTGATAATTAGGGAAGAAATTGAAACTCCACATTTAGCAAATAGGCATTAAAGGAAAATAAAGGTAGCATTGAGCTGCATTCGGAAAGTGTTGTCTTCTCATTTCCTCCTCTAATTGCTAAGGAGAGCAGAGCTGTGTTGTCAATCCAGGATGGGGTGAGGACCCAGCTTCAAAGGACTGAGTAGCCCAGTTCAGTAGCTAAACAAATAAGTACTACTGAAAAAGAACATACTGCTGGGGTTGGAGAGACGTCTCAGTGGTTAAGAGGCTGCTCTTGTAAAGGACCTGGGTTCAATTCCTAGCACCTACATGGTGGCTAACAACCTTCTGTAACTCCAGTTCCAGGGAACCCAACACCCTTTTCTGGCCCCCACAGGCTCTGCATGACACAGGTGCATTTACACACATGCAGGCAATACACTCGTGCACATAAAAGAATAATTTTTTTCTTTTTTTAAAGGAAAAGGACATATTGAAAATACACCTGAGATACAGAGGGCAGTGCAGTCACATCACAAGTGCAGCTGAATTTTCATATGGTAATCCTTTATTTTATGCATAAGGATTGTCTCATCATTTATGGTACTATCACAAGGGTCAGCATTTCCCTGTGGGACTGTAATCCTCACCTAAACACTGAACTGCTCAACTAAGAAATCTGGGTGGCAAGTCAGCTTTACATTTGGACTATTATTTTGTATTTGACTTTTAAGACTTGGTGATTTCTCAGAGTACCACAATTACCACTGAGTAAATTTATACTGAGTTCACCAAAGAACTAGCCAAGAAAATATTGGTGTGTTGGTGCAAATTATATTTTCTTTTTCTTTTTGTTGGGAAGGGAAGGGATGAGACAGGGCCTCACACTGTAGCCCAAGCTGGTCTGGAACTCATTAAGGAGCCCATACTGACCTTCAACTATAGTAGCCTTCTGCCTCACCTCCATAGTCCTAGGATTACAGGTCTAAACCACAAACCTTCCTTTGTATTTTTTCAGTCACAGATGATTACAGAGGCTGAGGCAGTGAATGACAGTTCATTGTGTCTGTTAAAGTTGTTGCAGTGGGTCACTCAGCTATCTCCAAACAGCTTGGTTTTATGTGAAAAGACATCATTATCTTGCAAACTAAAGATGTTCAAATAATAAAGACAGAGAATGAAATCAGATTTACAAATAAACAAACTGTTATTCTAGAACTCTGGGCACTTTAATACAACTAACAAGGTTATAATGGGTACACTTTATCTGTGTCCGATCCACTAACATTAACTTACTTGACAACAAATAAAATTCTGAAAGAAAGAGCTCCAGATTCAATTTGTATCTCACAGCCCAAGTCAATATGAAAAGAGTGACAAACCTTCCTCCATAAATCCCCACAATTTCAGTTCCTTTTAGTTGGATTGGTGGAAAGGCAGTGTAGAAAATGAGGTTTTGTGCTGTTAACAGTCCAGGTAACAGAAAGTTTGTTTGGGTGTGTCAGGAGATCACAGATGTGCAAGAGAAAAGGTATAATCAGAAAAAAGGATTTGCAGAAAATAAAGGAAGTTGAAAGGAAAAGAGAGTGTATTTCATTTTTTAATTAAATATTTATTAAACTTTTTTATTAAATTTTTATTTTGTGTGTGTGTGCACATGTGTGCCACAGCATACATGTGGAAGTCAAAGGACAACTTGTGGGAGTCAGTTGTCTCCTTCTACCGTGTGGGTCCTGGAGATCAAACTCAGGTCATCAGGCTTGGTGGTAAGTGCCTTATCTACCCATCTTGCCATTCCCACAAAACCATTTTTAAATGAACAATCAGTTATTACTAAGTCATTAGTAGCCCATGGAATAAGAATTCCTGCTGTAAAGTTATTTGGTTTAGTACAGAGTAAATGTTTTCTACGGGCATCCAGTTGTCCCTTGATATCTATTTCTAACACCTTTTTGAATACCAAAATCCATGAATGCTTATGTGTCTTATATAAAATGGCGAAGTATTTGCATATATCCTAAAAATATCTCCTGCTATACATCAAACATTTGAATTGCTTATAGCACCAAGTACAACACAGTATTGAAATAGTTGTTAGACTGCTGTTTAGTGAACAAGGACCAAAAGAAGAAACGTCTCCCCCTGGTTTTACAGAGGTACATTTTCCCCCAGTATTTGTGATCCATGGTTGGTTGGTTGAATTGAAAGATATGGAATCTTGCCAGTGGGAAAGGAACACTGATGCTATCTATTCCTGAGCACCTCATGTAATTATTTCTCAATGAGGAGCTACAAGAAGTATTCACCAGGACTGAAATGAAGGAGATGCCACAGCTTTGGTAGGCAGCTCTGGGCCCATTATATTTCACAGACAAGTTGATCTGTCCTTCCTAGTCACTGACTTTGCCTGGAGCAGCTGCTGGAGAACTGGACTGCTCACCTTTCCCCTACTTTATCTAAAACTACTTCCTGATGTGATAAATTTTCTAGATCCATGGACCAGATAAACTTCCAATATTTTATTTATTTATTTATTTATTTAT
>NW_008353598.1:2941361-2951446 GCF_000622305.1 Nannospalax galili | reverse complement strand
ATTTATATTTTATTGAATTTTTAAGAACTCCACGCAATATATTTTGATTGGATTTAGACCTCCTTCCCCTATTTGAACCTGGCTTTATACCCCATCCCAAATCATATACATATATATGGAAGGCCTAGCTAGTACCAGAGGATCTGCAGATTTCCGCATTAGTTCACTCACATGGCTCTCAAATCAAGTCAAATTTGTGTCCCCAAATACCCTTCTGTGTGGGTTCAGCCACTGGAGCTTGGTTAACCTGTTCATAATCTTACCCTTAAAGAAAACTGACTCTCCAGCTATTGGTTGCCAATAGTTCGTCAGGTGCTGTGAAGCTTCTTCCTTGCTTCCCCACCTCTATGCTGGAACTTTTGTCTGATTTGTGCTTACATGAGGCTTATGCATGCTGTCAAGATCACTGTGAATTCATATGAGTAACTGCCCAGCTCTCTGGAAAACTGTTTCCTTGCAGTCATTCATCTTCCTCCTCTATCTGTTACAGTCTTTCCACCACTTCTGTAATAATCCCTGAGCCTTGGGAAGCAGAGGTTTGATATTGGTGTCCTAAAGCTGTTTTCATAGTGGCACGAAGTATTTCTTGTATTTGATTACTTTGAAGGTTTTATGTTCTCCAGTTCTTATTCAGAATACAGTTAGGATGTCCTGTGGAGTGGTTCCATATAGCAAAGAGTACCAACTTGAGAGCCATGTGAGTGAGCTAATGCGGAAGCAGGTCCTCCATCTGGCTAGGCTTCTGGTGATGCCTTGTGTCTTCTGGACTCTGGAATTGATCAGCCATCACCATTGTTGTGCCCAATCTGAATTCCTGACAAACAGAAACTGTGAGATACTAGCAATATTATTTAAGCCAATACGTTTGGTGTCATTTATCTTGCCACATTAGATAACACACTCGTTATAAAACGATTTGTATGAACTACAAAGCTATTTAGCTAACTCTTGCCTTACTTGTTATCTGCTCCTTTTTGTGATTTTCACACATAAGGGATATGGGCTGGGGGTGTGCGTTTCTTTGTTTTGGCTGTGTGTGTGTGTGTGTGTGTGTGTGTGTGTGTTTTATGTGTGGTGCTGGGAATAAACCCAAAGCTAGGTGAGTGCTCTACCACTGAGCTATACCCTAGCACTGAAACTCCTGTTTTATAACTATTTTATATCCTATGCCTTTATCTTATATAATTTTACATAAAGTTACTTTGTAGTTTTATCCTGTCTTCATCTCATAGGGTGTATTTGCAGTGAAAAAATTTGGGGAAAGGAGAAAACTATAGTGCATTTCAAGTCTTTCAAGTTTTTGTGCAGCATTCTATTTGTATTTTAAAGTAACATTATTCTTACAAAACCATTAATGTTCATTCTAAGAAATATACCAAAAAGTGTCAAAAGATAAATCTTAAAAGAAAATACAATCACATTTCGAATACAAATACTAAAGAACCATGGGGAAAATTTTATCTAATTTATTAATGTATGAAGGAATCATAAATTGTAAGAAATCGCGAGCAGTTCAAAGTAGCACACATACATGTCTCATAAGGATGAGGGATGCTGGGATGGAATTGCAAGCAGATGCATAGATGTAAAAACTAGCAGAACTGCTTGATCTCCAGACACATCAATTGCATTCCAGAGGACATATTCTGCGTTTCTGTGGACAGGAAAAATTTACATTACTATTATCTCCCTCCCCCACCCCACCCCCCTGCTCCACCCCCATGATAGCAGCATTTTTAAAAAATGGAAGCCATTGCCTTGTAGAATACTCCTAAGTCTGCACTCATTAAATTTTTTCCTCAGGATAAGATTTATAATAAATGACTGGCAGGGGGGAAGGGGGAGGGGAGGTTGCTGGGGATTGAAACCAGGGTCTCATGCATAACAAAGTAAACTATTTACCAACTGAGCAATATCCCCAGCCCACAATAAACATTTTAATAAGCATATTCCCCAGGTGATATTAAAACCAAGGTCATTTTTGTTAGACAGATAGATAGCAACAACATATGCACTATATAAACCACACTCTGGTGACTAACTTTTATTTTATACATATGAATTTTCTCTCTCTCCTTCCCTTCCCCTTTCTTCTTCATCTCCTCCTCTTCCTCTTCCTCCTCCTTCTCTTCCTCCTTCTTTTTTACTTTCTTTGGACAGAGTGAGTAGCCAGCACAGACCTCAAACTAGCAATGTAACCCAGGAGACTGACCTTGAACTCTGGATTCTCCTGCTTCTACCTCCTGAATGTTGAGAGGACAGGCATGTACCACCACACCCACTTACTCTATGTGGATTTTAATTTTAGTATAATTTTCTAACACATTTACTACAAGGCTCTTTGTTCACTAAACCCAGATAACAAAGAATTTTGCAATAAGTACTTTGATTTCTCATTTCCTACCTATTTTAACCTCTGGAGTGTTACTTTAAATATTTTTACTTTTAGAATGAAAAATTAATCCATGCCCATCAAAAATACATAAAATATTTTACGTTTAACTTACAAAGACAATGAATTGGAATGGTCTCACTAGAAGATGGAAATCTGATTTAAATTTTTCATAGCTTTCCTCTCAAAATAAATATTTTTTAAATGATGAATGAATTACTTAGAGCACTTATCAAACCCTTCATCTTCTTAATAACTCAGGAAGATAGATGCTAGTGTCAGTATCATTTTCTAGATAATGAAACAAAGGGATAGAATAAATAACTCTTTTAAAGACCTGAAGCTAGTAAATAATGAGATCAGGATTCAAATGCATTGTGGGTTGGGAGAGTTGCCTCCGCAGTTATGAGCACTTGCTGCTCTTGCAGAGGGCCCATTGTCAGCACCCACACAGTGGCTAACCATCTCTAATAGCAGTTCAAGGGGATCCAACACCCTTTTCTGGCCTCCATGGACATTGCAAGACATAAGTGCACTTACACGAAGGCAATACACTCATACACATAAAAATAATAAATACAATATTTTTAAAAATGTGGGGCAGGAAGGCAAAGAACTGTGGCTACTGACAGAAGAGTTCTCTTTGTCCCTGTGTATCTCAAGGCACGAGGGAGTTGGCATTACTCTTTGCCCCATAACATTGCCAGCATACTAACATGGCTTTTCCTAATCTTTGATGCAAGAGATGTTTTGAGCACCCCAGAGAGGCAGAATGGCAGGGGTTCTCTGGAAGGGCACATCTCCCTCAACTTCTTACAACTTTAGGGAGTTCCAGGATGGTTATCCTGTGAGTCTATTGCCTACATGTGTGTAAGTGCACACATGTCATGCAATGCCCATGGAGGTCAGAAGAGGGCATTGGATTCCTTGGAATCAGAGTTACGGACAGTTGCTAGTCGTCATGTGGGTGCTGGGAATCAAACCCAGGTCTTTTGTAAGAGCAGCTAGTGCTGTTAACTGCTGAACCAGCTCTTCAGTCCCCAAGAGGTTCTCTTAAAGCAGCAGCAACTTAGGATGGTAGAAACAAGGAAACAGACCAAGAGAAGGCCCAGAGAACAAGCATTTGTAAAAGAGTTTAAAGCACACACACAAAATAGTCCATAGGGATTTCTGTTCCATTACAAAAATTAAGTATATGCAAGAAGTCCTTTCTATGTAATGATGACATATCATAATTGTTCAACTTACTATATAATGTAGTAGTGTATTATCAATACATACTTCATACAATTTCTATACAAGTTTTGTTCTTGAATTGTGTCAGCATTTTGTTTTAGATTTACACCATCTGTTTGCTTAATGAGGAACTTTCAAAAACCCTTGGAGAGAAATCTACACAGGCTTAGATCCCAGTGGTCAGAAGAGGAGACTGGACAAAATGAGCTGGTAACAAGGGGCTATAAATGCTAATTGCACCTGGTGGAGACCAGGTCAGGGTATGCTGGAATTTAATGTTGTACTTTTGAGAAAACACATTAACAGAAAGGATTTCCTAACTTTATGCTCTCTACACAAACCCCCTGTTCCCCTGAGGCAAGTGAAAAGACTCTTATGTGAGAGGTGCTTTGTCATATAGGGAAGAAAAAAGTATCCTTATCTCTGAAGACGCAGAAAGGCAGGGAAGAATCAGAGCTGATGTTC
Organism: Nannospalax galili; assembly: GCF_000622305.1. NCBI lineage: Eukaryota > Metazoa > Chordata > Mammalia > Rodentia > Spalacidae > Nannospalax > Nannospalax galili. The sequence continues at coordinate 2,947,353 of NW_008353598.1, read as the reverse complement.
TTGTTACTAACCCTCCCACTACCCCTCCCTGACTCATGGTTTGTCACCATTAGGTCATGGCCCTTTTGTCTGTACTGCTCTGTAATTATCTACTATTTAAAAAGAGATATATTTAGCCAGGCATGGTGGCGCATACTTTTCATCCCAGCAATCTGGAGGCAGAGGCAAGCAGATCTCTGTGAGATGGAAGCCAGCCTGGTCTCCATAGTGAGTTCTAGGCCAACTGTGGCTACAGAGAGACGCTGACACAAAATGATAAAGAAATTAAAAAGAGTAAGAGAGATTTGTTTTTTATTTTATGTGTATGTATGTTTGCCTTTCTTTATGTGTGTACATCACATGTGTATCTTGTGTTACAGAGGTCAGAAGGGGGTGTTGGATCCCTGGGCCTGGAAACGAAGTAACAAATGGTTGTGAGTTGTCATGTGTATGCTGAGAACCAAACTTAGATACCCCCTCTTAATCTCTGAGCTATCTCTCCAGCCCCAGTATAATCCACTTCTTCATCATCTCTCTAATGTAGAACATACACAGGTTTCATAGCTTCTTTGAGTCTTTATTTCTAAAGATGAGTTTTAGTTCATCCATTGTAGATGAAAAGGATAATCCTGCATTTTACATGATGTGACTTAAAGGATTTAGGGTCTGCCCTTCAATCCCACTTCACATTCCCTTAATATAGCCCTCTCAGCCTCTCTAAAATCTCTTATATATTTGATACCCCCATTTTTAAAGTTATAGATTTAAAAGTTTCAACATACTGAAAGTACCGAGTCAGCTTAGAGCTATGTTTCCACAAAATGAATCAAAGATTGACATGGTTTATTATTTAAACTAAAATCCAAGTAAAGAGTAAAGGATTTCCAGGAAAGGGTGCTTGCCAGTGTTGGTGAAGTATGGCACTAGACAATCAGAGATCAGCAGGACAGTTCTTGAATTTTTGAAGGTGACAAGAACTGGAGGATGCTGGTGAACAGTGGAAATGAAAGTTGGGTACCTCCTTGAACAGAGTGACTATGTAGAACCTAACACTCACAAGGATCCTGTGCTTTGAAAGATGACTTGGAAAGCTTTTTCATAGTCAACCAAATTTTCACATTGTTCACATTCATTCTTGGGGCTTATTGGCAATGAGAAAGAAAACATTAAAAACTCATTTTGAAACACCAGTAAGGGCTAGGAAGGGTTCATTGGGTAAAATGCTTGCTGTGCAAATATGGGGACTGAGTTTGGATACCCAGAAACTATGTAAAAAGTGGGATATGGCAGCATGTTCGTGTAATCCTGGCACTGATGAGGTGGAAACAGGAAGATTCTAGGGACTTGTTGGCCAGTCACTCTAGCCCACCTGTGAGCTCCAGGTTCAGTGAGAGACTCTGCCTCAAGAAATGAAAAGAGAGAAAGACCGCTGCTACTGACTTCTGGCTTCCAGATGTCTGACTTACCTCCCTGAAACAGTCATAAGACCCTTATTCCCGATGGATCCTGGTTTCTACCTGGAGTCCAAAATAAATCTGAAGTTCATCCTAGTTTACTTCTGTCAGATCATGTCTTTATCCAAGGATGCTCTGCAAGACTGCCTATAAAGAGATCTTGTTTTCTATGGGTCTTTAGGTCTTCATTTCTCTTAAAAAATACTTTCCATTGTATTTTATTGATTTATTTTGTGAGGAGTAGACAGAGGAGGTATATGCACATGTGTGGCAGACAGAGAACAACTTATATGTTTTGGTTCTCTTCTTCTACCATGTGGCTCCCAGGGAATGAACTTTAGTCATCAAGCTTTACTCACTGAGCCATTTTGCCAGACCTGTACCTTCATGTCTGATAACTCCCATGTTCAATAAGCTTACCCTTTTTCTCTTATTAGTCTGTTCTTATTATAAGGGTGCTAGCTGTTTCCCAGGAGGCCATAGCAAGTGTATACATTTATACCACTTGCTCTTCTTCATAATCAAAATCAGTAAGATATGCATGTGTAGTAAACCATGATGTATTTGGTTTACATATGTAAGTGTAAAGTTGAATGGAAGGCCAAATTTCATAAATACAGGAAGACAAAACTGAAATATCCAAATTATTTTATTAGGAAGTGAATAGCAGTGATTTGAACATATCTTAAGATTGTTATCATTTTCTTTCTTTCTGTTTTCCTTGAGACAGGACCTCTTGTATCCCAGGCAGATTTTGAACTGACTTAGTAGGCCAGGGAATGATCTAGAACTTCTGATTCTCCTGACTTCACCTCCTGAGTACTAGGATTTACAGATGTATACCACCATACCTGCTTTATGCAGAGCTGGGGACCAAACCCAGGACTGTCCATGCTGGGCAAACTCTATAGCAACTGAATTACAGTCTCAGTCCCATTTTTTGTTTTCTTTACATATTGGATATTTCCATTAAAATTGCATTTCCCCAGGACAGTAAGCACTCCTGTAATATAAACATACTTTCCATTCTTTACTATGTGAAATTCTGAAATAGCTAATATTGGTTGTCAACTTGACACCCCTGGGAAGAGGGAACTTTAATCAAGGAAATTTCTCCATCAGATTAGTCTGTGGGTACATCTGAGGGGAATTTTCTTGATTGCAGATTGATGCAGGAGGATCATGGCTCAGTGGTGCCATCCCTGGGTAGGTGGATCTGGGCTGTATAAGAAAAGTAGCTGAGCAAGCAAGTAAGTAGCATTCCTCTGTGGTCTCTGCTTCAGTGGCTGCCTCCAGGTTCCTGCCATGACTTATCTCAACCACGGACCGTGACTGGTAGTTTGAAGTAAATCCTTCTTCCCCAAGTTGCTTTTGGCCATGGTGTTTACCACAGAAATCAATTTGAATTTCCCTTGGATTGACCTTGAAGAAAAACTCTATTAAACAGAGCAAAGCTAAGTACTATCCCTACTTGAAGTCAGCAATGAAACTTGCACTGTAAATGCAAAGCGGTGTACATTTAAAATGCTGTTTCATTTAAAATGACTCTTTCTTCATTCAGTGTTGGAGTGAGCAAATAAACTTCACTTCCAATACCCGTGTGACTTGAAATTATAAATGCATATGATCCACTATTTCCCCTATGTTTGATTTTTATTATTATTAGGTTTGGTTTTTTGTGAGACAAGGTCTCTCTGTAGCCCCAGCTGGCCTGGAACTTGATTATAGACCAGTTTGACCATCTCCATCTCACAGAGCTCTTCCAGTCTCTGCCTCTTGAGTGCTGGGATTGAAGTTGTGTGCCTCCACACCTGGTATTCCTCTAACATTTAAAAACTCAATTAAAAAGAAAATCCCTAAATGTACAATAGGACACGGGATAGGATAAATGTGGAATACTGTATCATTAGATTATATTATACTATTGTATGAAAATGTAGAATTGTGTAGCTTGTTGGCTACCAGAAATTCTCATTTTAGGAAAATCTTTCCAATTTTATGGTTCAAATAATCCTGTAATTAATAAGGAAAAGTAATTTGGGGTTTTTGCTATCCTTTGGTAATTAAATTAATTCCCATTCTGTCAAATATACATTTTTTATTTGTTTCTTAACTCAAAGGGCTTAACAAAGTAGATACAGGTAATTTTACTTTGGATTTGCTATTTTGATTAAATCCAAATAATTTTCAGTTGCTACTAAAGTATACAAAAGCTGTTTCATTGAAAATATTTCCTCGGGTTTCTATTTTTAATTAAAAATTAATACCATTGGTTTCCATAGGTTCTTAATTCCTTAAAACTGATGACTTTTTTAAAATGACTCCTTATCTCGCTGTTCTGAAAGTTCACACATGGTGACACTAATCTCCCACAAGTAACCCCTGAAACAGCTACTATTTTATATTTATTTAAACAGTCAGTGCACAGACATGACTTGAAACCAGTCTGGAAAAAGAAGCAAAATTTTAAAGCAAAGAAAACCTGAAAAGCAAAAGCCCAAACAACCTGGAGTCTGAGATCAAAGTCTTTCCAGCACCCTCACCGCTCAAATGATACGATTTGTGGTCTCCATTTTGAAAAGGCCAATATTAAATTTTCAGAACTGTCAGTCATATAGTTGACATATTTTTTCATTATCTGATGATTTTTATTAGTATATAGTAACACAATTATACCTACTAATTGACGATAGATCATTGTCTACATCATTATTGACCACTTTCAATACCAAAGTAATCATTTTAAGCACTTAAATATACTTAAAACAGGAGTACTCCCTAGAATCTAGGTTTAAGTGTAAGTAGTTTTGTAAGTGGTATATCTTGATCGTTTTCATTGTCTACCTGGAGATCAGAGGCAAATTATTTCTTTAATCTTGTTTCCTAAGTCTAAAGGAGGGCATATATTTACAGTAGTTTCAAAAATTAAAAGTTTATTAATTTGGTTCAGTAAGTGATTTGGTAGAGAAATTAAGTCTTGTTTTGTTTTTTGGTTTTTTTTTTTTTTCGGGGGCAGGTGAGGGGTGGTGAGGTTTCAAATCTGTATAACAATTTTGATTTTCAAATTGTTATACACTAATCCACTTATCCTAAACTCCAAATAAAGTGTTATCATTCATACTTTACAGAGGAGCAGCAGCTGAAGCACTAAAATCAAGGGAATTGCCAAGGTCACAAGCTAGTTAAAGAGAAAAGGCCAGTTAGGAACCCAATTCTGAGAGCATCCATGTGTTTATTATTTATTTATTTATTTATTTATTTATTTATTGAGTCAGGGTCTCACTGTGTAGCATTGGCTGCCTTGAAACTTGCTGTGTAGACCAGGCTAGGCTTGAACTCACAGAGGTCTGCCTGCCTCTGATTCCCAAGTGCCAGAATTAAAGGTTTGCTCGACCACACCTCACTTCAAACTAACTTTTTTTTTCTTTTCTTCTTTTCTTTCTTTCCTTTAAAGATAAGATGTCATATATCCTAGGTTGGCCTTGAATTTGCTAGGTAACCACAAATGAAGCTGTGAGTTTCTTGCCTCTACCTCCTGAATGCTGGTATTAGAGATCAAATCCAGGACTTCACGCCTGTAAACTGGATGGTGCAAACTGAGATATAGCCTCAGTTCATGCTAACCTAAAAAACAATAACAAAAACCCACAAAACAAAACAAAAATACAAAGCCAAACAGATTATAGAAAAACTTGTCTGATTTTGCCAAGCTTAGCAGAGCATGTCTGTATAGTGGTGCTGCAGAGGTAGAGGTAGGAGGGTCAGAAGTTCCAAGTCATCTTTGAATGTGTATTGAGTTCTAGGCCAGCCTGGGATACACGGCACCCTGTCTCAAAAGTAAAACAAAACCCTGCCCAGTGTCATTTTGCGTTCCCATCAGCAAGTTGTATGAGTTCTAGCTTCTTTGCACCTTTGGCCAAAGTTATTATAATCAGTTTTTGTAAATCACACCATTGTCATGCCTATGTAGCAGTAACTTGTTCTGATTTCAATTTGTATACTTCACATACATAAATATGTTGAATATATTTTTATGTACTTATTTTCTTCCTGGTATGAACACCAATGAATTCTGTCTTTACATATTTCATCCAACTTTAAATTGGGTTGACTGTGATTTTATTATTGAGTTGTAAAAGTTTTTTCTGTTTTCTAGCAATGAGCCCTTTGTTGTATGTTTTGCCTATGTTTTCATCAAGATTATAGCTAGTTTGAATCTTATGTCTTTTGATGTTGGTGAAGTATAATTTATCAATTCATTTTTTCTTTAAGGTTTTTATTTTTTAAATTTTTATATAAGAAATCTTTATGGATTAACAAGATGGCTCAGTGACTAAAGGCACTTGCCTCCATTCCTGATGACCTGAGTTTGATCTCCAGAGCTCACACAATGGAAGGCTATAACCAGATAACCAATTCCTGAAAGTTTTCCTCTGACCGTCACACTTATGCCATGGCATGCATGCGTGCCCACATATATTCACAGAGAAAGAGACACACACATGTAGATGATTAAAAATAAAATAAATCTTAAAAAAACAAACATGGGGCTGGAGAGA
>NW_008353598.1:2921943-2941317 GCF_000622305.1 Nannospalax galili | reverse complement strand
ATATAATAAAATAAATGAAACACATTTATATATATTTCAATATTAAAACTCAATTTTGGCTAACATACATACACAAAATAACCTCAAACTAGATCAGAACTCAAATGTACACAGAAAACTATAAAATTTCAGGAAAAGAAAAGGGAAAAAAATCTTTGTGTTTAAAAGTTAGGACAAAGCAAGTGTTGACAAACTATCTACTAGCCAAAATGTGGTCTGCTTTTGTAAACAGGTTTTTATTGGAACATAGCCGTGCTTGTTCATTTACACATTGTCTGTGTAATAGACAATGTAATAGATTCTATGAGGTTTAGAATATTCACTGTATGCCTTTTATAGACAAAGTTTGTTGACCACTGGGCCAGAATGCAGCTCTTCTTGGTGCCTTCTACAGGGAACTGGTTTCAGGAGACCTGAAAATATGTATATCCCTTATATTTGCGTATAATATATCCGCCTCTTCCCATATACCTTATGTCATCTCTGGGTTGCTGATAATACTATGTCAATGATACATAAACAGCTGTTATCCTGCGTTGTTAAATGCTAAAGACAAGAATAATGTCTGTGCAAGCTCAGGATAGAGGCAAGTACTTTTCCTGATCGTTTCGATCTAGGTAGGTGGGACTACAGAAAGGAACATGAGGGCGTACAGAAACAGCTGTAGTTAAAATGGACATGGAGGTACATAACATTCAGAGAAATGTTTGAAGTGCCTGAAACGTCTTCCATGGCTCTCTGTGTTTCTCTAGCACTCTCCCATCTCAGAGTTCGTGTATCTGCCCCCTCCTCTCTTCTCATGGCCTCAGACAGATGAGGTGGTGATCTTTGGGTGGTTATCTTGTTTCCCAGACAGTCTTTGCCTTAGCACTTTGACCCTGGATGTTCCTCACCTGGAATAATCTAAGCTATCCACTTGGCCTGTACTCAGGTCTCAACTCAAACGTCATTTTCTTAGCCAGGCCTATATTTACAATCTTTTAACTTTGTATCGCATGCCATCCCACTCCCTCATGAGATTTTAAGCCACTTTTTCTTCTCCATGGGACCTATCAGTCTTTAGTATCTATTTTAATTGTCTATTCCAAGTACATTCTTGCATGATTAAAATTAAGAGATGATCAAAGTGTAATTTCTATAATGCACGCAATGTGTTGTCAAAGCAATTTTTTTCAGTGCCTAAAGAGTAACTCACAGGAGGTATACTCCACAGAGCAGATATATTAACTACACAGTGAGTTCTGGTTCCATGGAGAGTGCAATTATTAAAGTCTAGCTGTTCAATTAGGATGGCAGCAGGCCTCAGTGGAAGTAAAGCATAATTAAAGTTTGTGGTGCACCTTTCTACAACAGGTTCTCTACTGAGAGAGTTTGAAGAACAAAGCACACTACCGTGACAACTCAGAAAGTCTCTGGAAGGTAGCAAGTGGCACTGGTGTTAGCCAACCTGGCTTTGGAGAAGTGCTGCAGGGCTAGCAGTAAGGAGTCCTGCCATAGGCTGAACTTGGTGAGTCTATCAAAATCATAAAGGTCCCTGAGACTCAGGGTGAGGCCAGTAACTCACATATGGGGTCTGATATGGTCTGCTGTGACATTTTCAAGGGAAGATTTCACACCATGTTCTTATCACAGCTAAACATATGTGTTTGGAGTCATTTCAAACCTGCATAACCAAAAGTCCTTCTGCAACTCCCATCCGCCCAGAAGATAAGCTCCTAGGTTGGAGGGACTGTTATTTTTGGAAGCACTAATACCATCATGTCATGTAGACTTTGACTTCTTATATATGTTTTACCATAATCTAGCCTTTATAGAAGCATTTATCTGGTCTATATTAGTTGCTTTGACAAAGGAAATATTATCTTTTCATGTAATTAATTTATTTGATAATATCCAACATTTACTCTATGTCTACCAAGGGGCCTGGTATAAAAATTCATGTTATGATATTTCAATTCTCACAACCCGGAGACACACCTGTTATCACCATATTACAGAGCTGCTTGGTAATTTGTTTAGGGTCCCGTAATTCATCAAATTCTTCTCCAGGCAAAAGATTCTAATTGGATCCCTTGTTATATTCGTGCTTAGTTCAGTGTTTCTCATTCCAGATATACTAAACACTAGACGTTACGCTTAGACACTGCTGACACCAGAGGCCAGCCACCTGGCTTTGAGACAGGCTGACAGAATGGCACCACCATCTCAAAAACTTGTGCCAACTGAAGCAGGTGAGAGGTTTTACAGCTCTTTATACAGCTGCCTACACAATGCAAGTTCATATATTAATGGGGAAACTAAGCCAGTTGCTAACATATTGCTATATTAATTAATTAATTACTAATTGATGTACAAAATGGTACAGGTCCAAAATCCCTGAAGATCAGATGACATTCAGAATACAAAGTGGGTTTTAGAAACACCAGGCAGTGTATACTTTATCTATCAGTTCTTTAAGGGGAACTCAGGGCACTATTTAACAGTTGTTAGCCTTTCTGCAGGATGTGTATAGATGTCTCACTTAATGGGATAATTAAAGATGGCTAAAAGGTTCATGAATGTTCTGCAACCAAATGAAGTCAGAAGTTTTAGTTTTATCTCCTTGGCTGCCAGGAGTGAAGCCCTAGCCCATGTGTTACTTCCCTATCTGTGTGAAGGCACTTGGGTTTTAAAAAATATTTTTGTATTTTAAGTGTGAGTGTATTGCCTGCATGTATGCAAGTGTACCCATGTCATGCAATGCCTGCAGAAACCAGAAGAGGGCATCAGATCCCCTGAAACTGGAGTTACAGAGCACTGTTAGCCTGCCACGTGGGTGCTGGGAACGGAAACTGGATTCTTTGCAAGAGCAGCCAGTGCTCTCACGTGCTGAGCCATCTATCCAGCCCCAGGACACTTAGGTTTTAACATGGAGAAAATGTTTGAGCTAGAGTAGTGGAAGTAAAAAATCTAGACTTGACTTTGAATCCTCAGAACCCACTTAAAAGAAGACTGCCGGAAGTTGTCTTCCACATGTCCATTCCATGGTGCACACCCACATTCGTGCACAAGAACACACACATACACAGACACACACGTAAATACAAAACAACTCAAAGCAAAACCAAAAAACCACCCCCCAAAAACAAATTGGGGCTCAGTTTCTCTTTTCATGCAATTTCCTGGCTTTGCTGTGATTGCAGATGAACCACGAGAGCGTGACTGCACCACGAGGCTGCTTCTCATTATTTAATCCTTACTGCATTAACACGGTCTGATACTTATTCACAAACCAGATCACCACCTCCTTTGAGACCTCACCTAGGTCAATGACTTCTATCCAGGCCAGAATGAACTCCTAGGGTAGTGTTACCTAGAAGTTCCGCCTATGACTGGCAGCTTTTCGTTTCTTGTCCCACCTCCTTCCCTCACTCTGCAGGAGTCAAAGAGGGGGAGCCAGTTACCCCTCCCACGCTATCAGTTGACCTCAATTGCATGAGGGGAAGGGGCTAAGGATATATAAGCCCAGTATCAGGAGGCAGGCCTCCTGCCATTTTGTGTAACTGTTGGGAAGTCACAGGATTTACTTGGGTGTGGACTTTCCAGGGTAGCTGTAAATGGGGGAAGGGTGTGTCCACTCTTCTGTAAGTAAACCAGCACCCCAAACTCAGTAAGTCCAGTAAACTCATTAGGATTTTACAAATGGAGGTTTTGGAGAATTCTTGCCACAGGTTGTCTTAAGGACGGTGGGAGGAAGAAACCCAACACCATGTGCGCGCCTTCCAGCAGTGAATTTTTAAAAAATATTTTATTATTTTTATTTTATGTGTATGAATGTATTGCATGCATGCATATGAGTGCAACCGTGTCATGCAGTGCTGTGGAGATCAGAAGAGGACTTCGGATTCCCCTGGAACTGGAGTTAAGGACAGTTCATAGCCACCATGTGGGTGCTGGGAATTGAACCCAGGTCCTCTGCAAGAGCAGTCAGTGCTCTTAACGGCTGAGCCATCTCTCCAGCCCCTCAGCAGTGAATTTGACCTTACAGGTAGCCTCAGCGTTTTCAGGATTCACATGCTCCATGGTGCAGCATCAGATGCCACCGTTTGATCCTGAAACCAGCAAGCTAAAAATCAGTGTATGTGTGTCAGATCCTGCTCAAGGCATTAAGTGCAAACCTGGATGGACATTAATGAAGCCGAAGGTAGAGAGCATGCAACTCAGTGCACTTACACTTCACCCACCCTGTGTACATCTGCTGGCCCACGGCTAGCCACCCTGTCTGGACCTCAATGTTCTGGTTTTCAACAAAATGCAAGAGTAGCCTTAGGCCTTTGAAAATGTTCCCTCTGGCAAGAATATTTGAGTCTTGACTCCACCAACGATTGCTACTGCACAGTTAACTTGAGAGTCTCTCCTCCAGGTATGTCAAGTTGACATAAAAACCTGGTTGCCAGCCCCACAGGGGATTATTGTGATTATGTTTATGGAGGTAGGGAAACCCATTGTGGGTGGCACCATTCCCTGGGCTATGATCCTGGATTGTATAAGAAGGAGAAAGTTAGCTGAGCACAAGCATTCACTGCTCTGATCTTCCAGAGTGTGGATGTGATGTGACTAGCTGCTTTAAACTTCTTCTACTGTGACTCCCCAACTATGATGGACTGCAACTTGAAGTGTAAGCTAGAGAAAACCCCTTCTCTATTAAATGACTTCTCAGAGTATTTTTCATAAAGGAAAAGACATGAAGATACTAAATAATATGTTTAATTTTTGTTTCTATTTTGGTTCTTTGAGACAGGGTCTCCCTGTAGCCCCAGTTGGCCTAGAACTCCCTATGTAGACCAGGCTGGCCTCTATCTCACAGAGATTCACTTACCTCTGCCTTCAAAATGTTAGGATTAAAGGTGTGTACCATCATGCCTGGCTCAAATATTACTTGAAAATGAAGTCTGTACTTTTCCAGAGTCACAATATCACAGCTTTTAATTTTGTTACAGATTCAGTTCAAACTACAGCTTTGTACAAGCATGCCTTATCCTAAGATTCCTTTCACTCTTTCTGTGGTCAGTTCATTTTCCCTCCCTCCCTCCCTCCCTCTTTCCCTTCCTTTCTTCTTCCTTCCCTTACTCTCTCTCTCTCTTTCTTCCTCCCTTCCTTCCATCTTCCTTCCTTTTTGTTCCCTAGTTGCTAAATGGATTGGAAAAACATACTTAAAATTTAAATGCCATTTTTAGTCTTCTGAGACCAAAAAACATCACTTCTTGCCTAAGCTGGCCTTAAACTCACTATGTAACCAAGCTGACCTCAAATTCTTAGGAATTCTCCTGCCTCAGTGTTCCAGGCACTGGGATGACATGTATGATCTACATCATACTGGGTGATTCTGACTCTTCCTTACATTTCTAAATATCTAAATATCTTCTTTTGTAAACACATTTTGTTCAGTAGAACCCCAAAATTCATTTTGTGAACATACTTTTTAAAAAAATTGAAGGTATACATTTCTGATTTATTTACACTTAGAATACAGTGAACCTTCTGCTTCAACATGTGTTAAAAGCTGATGGTTACTTTGTGTATACACAATATGTCCCTTTAGGCAGTGAATACTAGAGCTACTAGGTGAAAGTTTGATAAAGAGAAAAAATATATATGCATATTTTCTATGGATTTCCCCACAAATTATGTATGAATTCCAAGAGGAAAACATAACTTGCAGTTGAGAAATGAGACAGAAACCAGCTTAAGGAAGTGTTCAAAGATAACATAACCATGGAACAAACCAACCTTCTATACAACATAGGGCAAGTTCAACATCATCGTAGCTGCATATCTGCCTAAATTTACAACCTGACTTAATCACAAGTAAACATCGGCAAATCTAAGTAGAGAGAGATTATACAAGGAAAATGGACTCTAATCCTCTGTAATCCCCAAGAATCACTATAAGGTTAAGACAATATTCTGGGTGAAAAAGAGAATATACAGTGAAGCCGAGGTCACCCTTGGGCTATATCAGACACTATCTCAAAAAATCAGTTAATTGATCAGTCAATCAATCAATCAATCAATCAGTTAATCAACAGTCCTTGTTTGGCTCCTCAACCCAAGGAAAAGTAGAGCTCAAGGACATTACTTAGAAAATGCTCTGTATATGTCTGTAAACAGCCTTATTTTTAAGAAACAACCACTGAAGTATTCAGAGGTAAAGAGATAAGAGTTTTATAACTTATTCTAAAGAGGCAGAGAATAAGGGGAGCCCCAAAACAAGACAAGAGGCTACATAGAAACTCCTGTCCTTCCCTTGCAGATTTTCTGTGAGCTTAATATTTTACCAACATAAAAAAGTAATTTCAGAAAACCCATCTCGGATATAAACTTTATGCAGTTTAATGTCAGATACTCAAACATAGTACTTTAATGTTCAGTTATTTATTAGTTCCTTGAAAAAGTTGCTGAATTAAAAATTTCCAATATAGTAGCTCAAAAGAACATAAGTGTATCATTTTTATCATGATTTTTATTTTAGTGATACTAGGATAGACTGAGCTGCGTTAGTCTTCTACCCCTCAAGGCTGGCGTCTTCATGTAGCTCCATCCCACAGGAAGCGCTGTTGTGGCCAGAACACCCATGATGGTCACTCATCTCCAAGATTTCTCTTCAGGAAGCTTTAGCCTGAGTTTCTTTGGAGACAGATGTTGGCTCCAGGGGTAAAAAGCAAAATGGTCTCATGCTTTTGAGGCTGGGTTCAGACATCCTAGGATGTCTCTCCCACTGCATTCAGTTGTCAGAAAAAGAAAAAAAAAAAAATCACAGCACAAACTAGATTCACGTGGGGGGATATAGAGCCTGCTTTCATTGGCATGGTTTCCCAAGAAGAGGTGAATTAGTAGCCATATTTAATACTATCTACCCCAGAGTCGAAATAAAAATTTAGATAGCTTTGAACACACTTCTCTGACTATAATTTATATATATTAGCATATGTGATAAATGTCCAAAGGGCTTTGATTGGAGTGGAAGACACCGTAATTGGTTGTACATATGGATTCAGAACCGTCCTTTATAATTGAAGATGACATACAGTTTATTATAAATTGTTTGTTCATTATAAAAGTGTCAGGGTATTCTGGATTAAGCCATTTATTAGGATTTAAATTTGTTTGGTTCTTGTCAGCTACTAAGGGACCATTCATGTAATGCACTTCTGAGAAAAATAAGTGATCATTCAGGCATTTGCAGGGGAGGGTAACGTGAATTATGTGTCCTCTGCCAAGATAGCATTCCTTTAACAGCTCTGTGGCCTTGTGTCAAAGAACTCATTCAGTTCTCTTGCCTAGTCAGAAAGAGCTAGAAGTATCCACATAATGTATTCCTGCCATAGCACCCACCCTAAGCATTGCTACAACATCCACTAGACAACATCTTGCTGTATAGTAATCATTCTGCCGCATAATCTGTTGGAACCTGTAATTTTTTTAATGCTCTGCCTTCTCAACTCAGGAGCATTTGGGTACAGCTGAAAGCACATTTCAAAGAGCTTTGAATTCCACACAATTACATGATTGGACTTTTATGTCATTTAAGTTTTCTACTTACCTTAACTTACAGAATGTTCATCATGGTAGTGATGAAAATGGTATTTCTTAGGTCATCCTAGGATTCCAAATTTTTCATCTTAGTATTTTTTAATGTTTATTTTTATTGTTATTTTCTTTTTAAATTTTTTTAAAAAAATTTCTTATTCTTTAAATGTGTATGAGGGGGTATTATGCCTTCATGCATCTAAGTGCACCTGGGCTGTGCAACGGCTGCAGAGACCAGGAGAGGGTGTCAGAGGCCCTGGAACTGGAGTTATACTTGATTGTTAGCTGCCATGTGGGTGCTGGGATTTGAACTCATGTCTTCTGTAAGGTCAGTGCTTTTAACTGCTGAGCCATCTCTCTAGCCCCTTTTATTATTTTTGAGTATTATGTATATGTGTCTATGTCTGTGTGTGGGTATGTGCACTTGAGTGCAGGTGCCCAAAGAAGTCAGAAGAGAGAGTCAGATCCCCTAGAGCTGGAGTTACAGGCAGCTGCCAGCTACCCATGTGGGTGCTGGAAACCTAACTCAGCTTTTAATTACTGAGTCAGCACTCCAGCCCCAGTATTTTTATACAAGAAATTTAAGACATATGCAGAAGTAGAAAAAATAGTATAGTAGCATTGGTGTCTCTATCACTCAGAAGTAACAATTGTCAACATCTGTCAAGTGTTCTCTTTCTTCTCTACCCTGCCTTCACCCATATATCTGAGGGTGGTTACATAAAAGAAATTCCAGACATCTTAATGTTATCTAGAAAACATCACAACATGTTATTATGAGATAAGAATTTTGTTTGTTTGTTTGTTTTATTCTTTTGTCTCAGGGCAACCTTCTTGTCTGAGCCTCTAAGTGCTGGGATTGCTGAGTGCATGCACCATGAAGCCACGTTTATGCAGTACTGGGGATCCAGTCCTCAGCTTCATGTATGCACTCTACCAACTGAGCCACATTCTCAATCCAAGAGAGAAAAACTTTTAAAACATCATAACTGGGGCTAGAGCGATGCCTCAGGAAGTAGGAGCACTGGTTGCTCTTCCAGAGGACACAGGTTTGTTCCCATTATCCACTTAGCAGCTAACAGTCCTCTGAAATTCCAGTTCGGGACTCTGATGCCCATTTCTTTCCTCTTAGCACATTGCACACACAGGTGCAATTACATACAGGAAAAACACATAAAAACGTAAAAAAAGATTTTTAAAAATCATAACTACAAAATCATTGGAATAATGGATAGTAATATTTTTATTCTACTTATAGCTACTCAGTGCGCAAATTTCTCTGATTACTTCAGAAATACCTTTTTGGAGTAATTTCAACCTAAAAACAATCAAGTTTCATATGTAATAAATGAGATGATGACCTAGAATTAATCTTAATTGGCAAGTCTCTTGTTGACATCTGTTACATTGCCATGCAGTAGATGTTTTTTGTTTGCTTGGTTTTTAAAACAATATTTTTATTTTATGTGCGTGAGTGTATTGCCTACATGTATATAAGTGCACCCATGTTGCGCAATGCTCACGGAGTTCAGAAAAGAGTGTCAGATCCCCTGGAATTGGAGTTACAGATGGTTGTTAGCTGCCAGGTAGCTGCTGGTAATCGAACTCCAGTCCACTGTAAGAACAGCCAGTGCTCTTAACTGCTGAGCCATCTCTCCAGCCCCGTTTGATTGGTTTTTAAAAAGTACTCTTCAAGTATAATATTTGTATGTTTCTATTTATTCTTTGAGAATTTCATACATGCATACAATGCATTTTGATCATATCCATACCTATTCCCCTATCCAGGGCCTCCCAGATCCCTTCCCCCATGTCTCCCTTTCATCTTAATGTCCTCTTTGTTTCCCCTTTATCTTTTTTTTTGATAACCCAAGGAGTCTAATTAGTGCTGACCATATGCAAATGGACATTGGGCCATCCACCAGAACAGAGGAATCACAGCCCTAATGAAAGTGACTCTCCCTTCCCTAGAAAAAATCAACTGGAAATAGCTTCTCAGTAAGGACTGGGGACTCATATTCCTCCATCTAGAGTGGGTTTGTGTAGGCAACCACAGCTGCTATGAACTCATGAGTGCAGCAGTTCTGTTATACTACATCCATTTAGCAAAATAATAATGTTCTCTCCCAGGGCCTCTGAGTTCCTAGGCCATGTATTCTTGGCCAGATCTGCAGTACTAGGCATGATTTTTCTCCTGTGGGGTGCCTCTACCCCATATACAATAAATAAATTAAAAATATAGAAAGAATAAAGAGAAGTTAGATTTTACTAAATTTGTTCTGGTTTGGATAATGCTTTTAAAGGCCCATGTGTTAAAGCCCTGATCCTTGGCCCATGGTGCTAATGGAAGGTGGTGGAATTGTTGAGAGGTGGGGCCTAGTGGGAGCCTTCAAGCTAACCGGTCATGCCCTGATGGATATGTAGATACCAGTTCCCACATTTTCCTCTTTTTCTGCTTCCCAGCCACCATGAAATGAGCAGCCTTTTCTACTAAGTACCCTGTACCTTGATGCATTTGGTGTCATATCATAGCACCCAATTCCCCTCCCCACCA
This sequence comes from Nannospalax galili, assembly GCF_000622305.1. Taxonomy (NCBI): domain Eukaryota; kingdom Metazoa; phylum Chordata; class Mammalia; order Rodentia; family Spalacidae; genus Nannospalax; species Nannospalax galili. The sequence goes on along the minus strand of NW_008353598.1, from coordinate 2,931,194 downwards.
AGAAAAAGCAGGAAAATTTGATCATGGACTGAAATGTCCTTCAGTGAATTGTGGGCCCGATGATACATGTGTGGTTAGAGAACGACTTGCACTATGTGGGTCCTATGGATCCAACTCAGGCAAGAACTTTACTCGCTGAGTCATTTTGAGGGTCCAGGTTGCAACTTTTAATGTTATGTGACTAGCCAGCCTATTCCAGATCCCATCTCCAACATCTGGGTGATGGAATTACAGGTGGACCGCGTAGCAATGCCCATGCAGCATTTACGTGATTCTGGAGGTGTGAGCTCTGGTCCTCCTGCTTTCTTGGGAAACACTTTACAGATTGAGCCATCTCCCCAACCCCTCTTTGTGTAGGATTTGATGTACTTTATTTTCTTTGAAAAAACTTTATTGTTTCTATTCTGTACAAATCTGGACCACAATTCACTGAAGGAATGGTCTATGTCCCACTCCTTCCCCTTCAAAAAATTTCTTTCACCTATTTTCTTGATTCAAATTTCTCTGTATCCAGATAAAACTTTGATGTAGACGTTTCCCTTTAATCTCTGGAGGTTAGGATGTCAAACTAACTAGTTTGTGAGGTATTTAAATTTGATCATCTGTAACCTCTGTGAAAGGACCATGCTCTGTTGAGACCACATTTCTTCCAAGCTTGTTTGTTAATGAGTGATTTGCAAAAGTGCATGGCTCCGCATTTTCATCTTTTAAGACTTATGTGAGACATTATCAGTTCTCCATATTTCTTTCTGAAGGACACAAAAGGGACATCATTATCCACTCCCCTGTCTTTAAATGTGAGAAGTATTTGTCCAATTAAATCCAGGACTTCCTCTTCATTGTTCTGGATGAATAATTAACCTTTCCAAGTGCTGATGTCAGGAAGCTCCCAAATCCTCTCTTTCTTCCAAGGGAAAGATAAAATAAAGAGCAGAACCTGTGCTTTTTAGAGTTTTCCTCGCAGACATATTGAAAGATATTTAACAATTAGATATGACTGTTAAAATCTCAAATGTTGATCCTGAATTATTATTTTGTTTATTCTTTGGTGATAAGGATTTTATTATTAATGTGAGAGCATGGGAAATGATAATGTTCTCTAATGCAATCATTTAGAACAATATGGCCACCAATCTACTTTCATTAGTCACATGGGAACACTATAAATCAATTTATATGATCTTTGCAATTGGAATTTGCCGGATGCCAGCTGTGTTAATTTCTGTTAATCACCACCCTTTTAAATTTCATTCTTTCTGTAAGTAAGATAAGCACTTTAGGCCTTTTTTTTATAGTTTAAATTGTCTGTTCATCCTCCTACAGATCTCCTACAAGGTTTTCGCCCCTCTAACTTGATTTATAACTTAACCTTGAAACAAGGAGATGCATTAGTCGGCTGCTGTTTTAATAAATGACTTGTCAGCTCCTTTAGTACTGTGGTTATTTCTTCAGCTAGAGAAGTTACTAGATAGCAGGACTTTGAATCCCTAATTATTTCAAAGGTTTCGCTGGGCACTCCTAATTATGTCCATCTTCTAGCAAATAAACACTCTCCTGCAACAGAGAAAATAGCTTTGATTTGTCTACAAGTTGTGATTCTGTCAGATATCCTAAACAAGCCAAGGAGCTGCAAGTGCGATGAAATCCCCGGACGTTTCCCTGTCCTGGCTCTATGTTCGTCTCGGTTTATGCTTACTTATTTTACAAGAGTTAGATTTTCTTTGGAATTGGAGTTTTGTATACCTCAGCTTCCCTGGTCAAATTATGTTGGATTTTCTTTTCACAGTGAATTTTTCCATCTCAACATGCACAAAACAATTCTTACAAAAATTATTCTGTTGTCTCTCCTGTTGGCTGCTCTTCTTGAAGTCCTGGTTTCTATCTTAACCGATCGCAGTCTACTCAAAGTATCCAGCTGGAAACCTCTAGATCTTAGTCCACGTTTTCCTGCACATCCCCATGGCCCCATGACAGGCCCGAGTGTTCCTTACTCTTCTCTCTACTTAGCTTCACCTTTCAGACTTCCAAAATTTTTGTCTTCTAAGCTGAACTTGGTCTCCAAGATTTCCTCTCTCCCTATCTTCCCTGCTTCCTGCACACTCTAACCATGGTCACGTAATGTTTGGCATAACACCCAAATGAGAATTTCTAGCTCATTTGATGAAACTGATGGCTTTTAAGAATGCATTCACCAAAATGCTTCCTTCTAGATAGTGACTGTTGAGTGTTTATTTGTCTCTTTCTTGTTGGTTATTTTTATGGGACATGGTCTCCCAATGTTCAGTCTAGTCCCCTACTTCACATGTTTCTGCCTCAGCCTCCCGAGTGCTAGTATTACAGGCCTGCACCAACACACTGAGACTGGACTACTTGTCTTTTATGTTTATACTTTACACATTTCTTTCTTTGAATATTTTTATTTATTCTTTGACAGTTTCTTATGTGCATACAATATATCTTGATCATCTTCACCCACTTTCCCCAAACACATCTCCTTTCCAACTTCATGCTCTCTAAAAATATATATATTACTATTTTTTAACCCATTGAGTCTAATTAGTGCCTCTCATATGCACAAGAGTGTAGGGTCACCCACTGAGGCATGGGCAACCTACCAGTTTGCAATATTTCTTAAAAATGAATTTACTTCCTAAAATAAAAATCACTAAGCAAGCAAGGAAGCAAACAAATATTGAAAATCTAGAGGTCAACTTTCAATGGTTGTAGCTTCTGGAGGTGACAAAACAGAATTCCAAAACCCCAGTGCTTTGACACCTAGGAGTTTCCTTGAACCAAAGCTCCACAAGGTGCCTTGTAGCAGTTTACGGACTTTAGTAGCAACAGAGCACAGATTGGGTGACTGAAACAAGAACTTAATCTTTCACCATTCTGGAGGTAGGAAGTCTGGGTCAAGATGCAGGCAGGCTGCATTTCTCCCGAGGTTGCATTCCTTAGTTTGCAAGTGGTCCCTTGTTGCTGAGACCTCACTGCCACGTAAAAGCCCACCTGTGCTATGTATGTTCAAATCCCTGCTGCTTTTGTGCCACAACCTCTTATTATAAGAATACAGACTGGATTAAGGTCCACCCATAACTACGTCATTTTAACTTGTTTGTTTTTGAAGGTCCTGTGTCTTAACCTACACTATCAGATACTGGGAAGTAGGACTCGCATTTTTAGGGCTAGAAGTCAGTCCATGGCGTGCTTTCTTGTTCCCGTCACTGTTCCTGTTTTCAGTGCCTGTGACAAATACGAATGTGTTTATTGTCTAAGCAAACATTAAAATAACCACCTAGAAACCTGATTAAGGATTTACGAAGTGTTGGGTTTTTTGTTCTTTGTTTTAGTTCTGGCTGGCCAAGAAATCAATATGTAGAACAGACTGCCCTTGAACTCACAGAGATCAGCCTGACTCAGGAGGCTTCCTGAGTGCTGAGATTAAAGTCCTGTACCACCATGCCTTGCCACTAACAGTGTCTAAAGTAATTAAGAGCAATAATGATAGCAATCAAACAGTACTATTTCTTTCAATTTACTATAGCATTTATATCTGTGCACATGTACATTCATTAATTATATATTGAAGTGAACCATTTATTATCTATCCACACCATTAAATTAGAATAGACTTGGAAATTATTTTTTTAACTTTCAAAAGATATTCATTTACATTCTTTATTTTATAATTTGTTTTAGTTGATTTTTGTATATTTTTTAAGTCTTCAAAATGTGTCCCAAGAAATATATAATTTAAATTGGCATAAAAAAAAATGATTTCTGGTTATATAATTGCAAAGTATATATCTGTTAAGAGTTAATACCTAAAGTATAAGGGACTCAAACAATTCAGTAGGAAAAAAATACACCACTGAAAAACATAAATATATCTGAATAAACTAATCACCAGAGAAATGAAAAATTAAAACTATAATAAGATGTCCCCTCACACATTAGAACAAGATAGAGGAGAGCTGCAGTGGGGCACACTACTCCAGCAATTGGGAGGAGAAGACAGTTAAAGGCCAGTCTCAACTACATAACAAATTCAAGGCTAACCTGGGCTATACGAGAAAACCCTCTCCCCACAAAAAAAGGGAGAAATAGACAAAGGGAAATAAGTCAGAAGGAACGAGAACCCTTGGGCCCTGTTGTTGTGAATGTAAATTCATATAGCTTTGTGGAAGACAAAGGTTGTACAGAAAACCAAACCCTTGTATGCTGTTGCTTTTGTCTGTTAAGTTAGTGTAGTTATTATCAAAGGTAGTAAGAAATCATCTTCAAAATAAAACTATCATGTGATCAAATAGTGCCATTGTTAGGTTTATTGCCCAAAATGTGTTCCTATATCCACAGAAAGATTATTCACAACAGCCTAGACATGTGATCACCCCAATACCCACCTACTCAAATGATGGAATACCATTGGTCTTAAAAAGAAGGGTGTCCTGTCATTTGTGGCTGATGGGTAAAACTGGAAGACATTATGCTAAGTGAAATAAGCCAGGTACAGAAAAGCAGATAGAACACAATCTCACTGACACTTGGAATCTAATGATTCAACTCCCTACTGAGTAGAAAGCAGAATGATGCTCACTAGGGGATGGAAGGGAGAGGGTTAGAGAGAGCATAGCAGAGGGATGTTAAGCAAAGGTTATGAAATTTCTGTTAGGAGGAATCAGTTCAAGAGATCAATGTATAAGATGGTGCCTGTAGCTAACAACAATGTGTTTTCATGTTGAATAGTCACGATAGTTGTCAAAAGCCGATCTTACATGTTCTAGCATGAAGAAAAAGGTAATTGTAAGATAGCACATATTTCAATCCTCTCCATTTAGCTATCCCAATATACACATTGGAATATATCTGTATATATTTTAAAATAATGTTGTGCATAATAAAACTATATAGTTTTATGTGTCAATTAAAAATAATTCATTTTATTATTTTTGTTTTATTTTATATGTATGAATGTTTTGCCTGAATGTATGCAATGGCACCCATGCCATGAGGTGCCCTCGGAGGTCAGAAGAGGGCGTCAAATCCCCTGGAACTGGAGTTACAGAGGGTTGTTAGCTGCCATGTGGGTGCTGGGAAACAAACCCAGGTCCTCTGTAAGAGTAATCAGTGCTCTTAGCCTCGGAGCCATCCCTTCAACCTCCAAAATAAATTAATTGTTTTCAACTTGCATTTGGTTATCTTGCTCTTCTGAATGTGTCTGGTTGCAGTACTTGGCGTGTTTCATGTTCTGGCTTCCATATGTAAGGCATGTACCTAGAGACCTGAAAACTACCCAACCTGTAGATCCTCAAAGACACAAAGCACTTTCCTAATTCTAGAAAGCATCTGTTGCTAAACCTCAATCACACCGCCAGGAAGAAGGAAAGGTTTGAAGGTCTTCACATAGCAGCTCAGGACAAGTCGCCTTCCCAGCTCTGAAACGAATGCAACATTAAGAACTTCCTGATATTTTAAAATTTTTTCAATACTCTTTGCTTGTTATTTTTCTTCTACCCGAGTATCATTGGCAACCACAGAGTGCTACCATTTGGAAGGAAAATATCTGTGGAAAATGAGCTATGAGGATATTGTGTGTCTTTCTGATGACAGCCCAAGGGCACTGTCCTGGCAGTGGCTGAGGGGCTGAATTTCTGCACATTCTGGCTAACATTTGTTTTGATTGCAGCCATCGTAATGACTATGAAGCTGTGCTGAGGTTTTTGTTAACATTTCCCTAATGATTAACAGTGAACAGCATCTTTTCATGTGTTATCGGCTATTTCTGTACTTCATTATGGGACGTGTCTACTTTTACATGATGATCATTTTAAAGTTGGATTGTTTGTCCTTTGATGGCTGTGTGTCACTGACTTTGAGTTTAGGGCATCTGTCATTTTTCTATTTTTACTGCTGCTTGGAAATCTCTTCAGTTATGTCTAGTCAAGCATTTATTTAAGCACCCATTAATCATTTATTGTGTTCTTTATCTGTGCTGGAAATATAAAGCCCAATAAGACTTGTCATCTCTACTCTGGGTAATTGCAACAGCTGCCTGTTTTTCCTCTTACCAATCCATCTTCAGTCTGCCTCCCCAGTGACTCTCCTCAAAAGCAAATTTGATCATGTCACTTACTTGCTTAATCCCTTTTATGCTTACTTTATTGACTATGAGATAAAATTCTAAAAATGGTTTATAAAGCCTTCCAAACCTGCCCCTTACCATTTTCTACAAAGTTCTCTCTCATATTTGTTCTCCACTCCCATGTTGGAGAGTTTTAAAGATCTTCTAGCTAAACACTCTAATACTTTTAATCCCCTGGAGGAATTCTAGAAGAAAAGATCCATAAAGAATATATATGGCCTGGGTATGGGGGCTTAAACCATTAATCACAGAACTCAGGAGGTAAGAGGGATTGAGGCCAGTCTGGTCTACATAGAGAGTTCCAGGCCAGCTGTAGCTAAAAGGAAACCCTGTTTCAAAAAGACTTAAAAAAAAAAATAATATAAAGCCTGGGTTTTATTCCCAGCACCAATAATCCACGTATGATGATACATACCTTCATGTTAACATATAGGAGGTAGAGGCAAGAGGATCAGAAGTTCAAGGTCATTGTTGACTGCATAACAAATTCAAGGCCAGGCCTGGCTACATAAGCCCCTGCCTCAAAAAAAAAAAAAAAAGTTGTGTACACTTCTTGGACATACTATTTAGATATTATTAGTATATAACCGAAATGTGTGGTATAAACTAATGTGTGGTATAAACTTTCATCAACGGAAACAGACATAATCTGTGAACTAGGGGGAAAAGGGTCATTAAAATCTGTAACCAGGGTGAATCACAGAAACACAAATTACTGAGACTTTTTGTTAAACTCTGGGTCCTGAAGCAGGTGGAACTTAAGCCTATGACCTGCAAAAATACATTATATTGTGTTCCTTCCTTCCATTTAATAGGGTCTTTAAATGTTCCAGTCTCATCTTGGTTTTACTACCAAGTAGTAAGGAAGAACAGTGTTCTGGCTTGGGCAGAGCGTTAAAGGGGAGCGTCCCTCAAAGGCAGCGGTGGGCGTCAGTGCTTTGAGGAAGAGGTGACCTGCCCCTAGGAAATGAACCAGCTCTGTGAAGAGAAACTGCTCCTCCTCTCAGGAAGGGAGTATCCCTGTGCTGGCCTCTAGATACAAGCTTTCATTTTGGTGACTGAAGCTGCAGCTTCCTTAGGTCGCTCAAAGTCTAACAGGCTGACTGCTCTGTGGATAGTGAACTCACTAGCTCACTGTGGATACCCCTGAAAACATGTCCAGGATGTACATATGAAATTATCTGTGGGACTGCATCTGAAGATTCAGATAATCTGTCTGTGGCTCGGGATTTGGTTCAGTTGGTAGAGAGAGGGTATTTCTACCACATAAGAAGCCTTGGGTGGATCTGCAACACCACATAATACTGGCTGTGGTGGAATACTCCTGTAATAACAGCACTCCAGAGATAAAGGCATAAGGAGCTGATGTTCAAAGTCATCTTCAGCTACACATCGAGTTTAAGTCAGTCTGGGCTGCATGAGACCCTCTCTCAAAAAGAAACCATCATTTACTTTTTCTTCCCTTGTCATTCTCGTAAGCACAAACAAGGTAACTGTTTACAAAGTATTTGCATCACAAAGTTTGCACATAGTGCAAATGCCACCATTTTCAATCTGACTGAAGTTTTTAGTGTCAATTGACTAAATTCATAAATGCGGGACCTGTGGGCTTGGGCACAGAAAATATAACTAAAGATTTCCTTTAGAATTTAGATAGATTTCTGATAACAACTATATAAGAAAAACATGTATGTATCCAGTCCATGTTTATATGGATAAACAATGCCCCCCACACACACACCAAACAAATGTAAACCAAATACCATGAACTTCAAATAAAAAAGTCTGAAATGGGGTTCATATGGATACTAGCTGTTGTTAAATAAAGAGCTAAACCCAAATCTTAAGCAGTTGAAACTTCATATTTTTCTTTTTCTTTTTCTTTTTTTTTTTTTTTTGTCATTTAGTGAGTTAGACGTTTCAGAAAGGACAGTTCAGGCAGTTTTACTCCAAGTTATGCTGGATCACCTGAGGTGGCTGGGAAGGGTGAACTTTACAAAATGGCTCACGTCCAGCACCCCTCACTACCACTTGACCAGTGTCTCCAAGTCTCTTTCTCTCTTTCTCCATTTCTCTGTCTTCCCCTCACACATGGTATCTTATCCAGACAGAGTGTCTGTACACAGTGTGAATTTTGTCCAGGATGTTATTCTTAGTGTGTTTTGCTTTTTCAGTGAGGTGAGAGTAGTTACTCTGCCTCATATGAGCTGAGGGTGGTAATGACACAGATTTTATGGCATCATGTACATTATACTGCCATCACAGACAAATCCAAACTCCAGGGAAAGAGAAGTAGGCCCAAACTCTCTCTTTAATTTTTGAGGCGTTGTTTCTTATTTTAAAACATTTATTTTTATTTTATCTTTGAGACAGGGTCTCCTAATAGCTCGGTCTTGGGTCTTAAGCTTGCTAAGTAGCTGAGGGTAACCTTAAACTCCCTCCCACTAAGGTTACAAGTATGCACCAACATGCTTGGTTTACTTGGTGTCCAGGGCTTCATGCATGCTAGGTAAGCACTCTAATAAAACTGAGCTTCTACCTTATTATGACAAATTTAGACAGAGAGATACAAGAAAAGTACTGATCACCCATAAGACATGGGTGTGGGCTCCCTGACCGGGAGAGTCACACTTAGGATCCTTTACAATGGCTACATATATAATTTTGTGTCTTCTATTTTGTTTTCGTTTTTGAGTATTTCTTTTTGAGTTTGTGTGTTTTGAGTGAGTATCTTACTATGTAGCCCTGGCTTGCCTCAAATTCATGGAGATCTGCCAGCCTCTGCCTCCAGAGTGCTGAGATTAAAGACCTATACCACCATGCCTGGTTTCATTTTGTGGCTTTGAAAGTAACACTGTTGAAAAGATAAGCTTTACAACAAAGTTTAAAGCTTAAGCAAAGTTTAAAAAGCAGAGATTAAAAGTTAGGTTGACAACTGATTGCTGCTAGATGAGGAACAGCTGACCCTCCTAAAACAAAGACCTCTAGATAGGCTGACTAGATTCACCAGACAGATAAGCAGTAGGGAATGGCTGGGGTGCCAACAACACAGCAGACAGTAGCAGGGATATCAGAGTATAAGGGCTCTAGTGGGGGAAGGGAGGCTATGGGA
>NW_008353598.1:2899304-2921863 GCF_000622305.1 Nannospalax galili | reverse complement strand
AATGTAGCTGAGATACACACAAAAAAATCAACAAATTAAAAAGAGGAGGAAGCATAAAAATTTGTTTCATGTTAATTAGTAGAGGTGATAAACATTACCATTGAAATCTACCCAATGATTTTATAGACATACGCAAGCACCAAGGATCCAAGTGCAACCAATATGACTAGTAATAATCAGATACATACAGATTAGAGATGCATGTGCCAACATCTCAGTGTTAGTAGTAAAACAATGAGACTTTCTACAAGGAACAATATATTCTAAAATGAAATGGGGATCTTTTTTAAAGGTTGAGGGCTCATTTGATTTTATGTCTTACAGGGCTTGTACTGAGTTCAATATTGTATAACTGTATTGATTCAGCTGTGAATCGAGAAATTTGCAGCCACTTGTGAAAGAGATGTACTCTTGCTCTGGAGTGTGTTACTGAATATGTTAAATCTGTAGTGAAATGCTTCTTCTAATCATGTAGTTATTAAAAAATTTTTTAAATGATAAATAATAATAATTCTTCAAAGCATAAAAATTTGTTCCTTTTGTATTAATTCAACTGTGAACCTAAAAATTTACAGTCAATTTTGAAAGAGATATATCTTAGCTCTGGAAATTGTTACTGAATATGTCAATGCTGTTGTAATGAAATGCTTCTTCTAAGTATGTGGTTATTAAATAAATAATTTTAAAAAAATGTTAGGTTCCAAAAACATACCAGCTGGTTTCCTTATTTCTCTTATCTTAAAGCATTTCCTTCTGTACATAAAATTGTAAGGTGCTTCGCTGAGGTACACTGTTTGTAGCTTGAGATGAGAAAGGATAGCTGATACTGTTAAACTGAAGGTAAATGCTTCTTCTAAGTATGTGGTTATTAAATAAATAATTTTAAAAAAATGTTAGGTTCCAAAAACATACCAGCTGGTTTCCTTATTTCTCTTATCTTAAAGCATTTCCTTCTGTACATAAAATTGTAAGGTGCTTCGCTGAGGTACACTGTTTGTAGCTTGAGATGAGAAAGGATAGCTGATACTGTTAAACTGAAGGTCACAAACATCCTGGCACTTTGTAAGACAGTTTGAGATGCTAGCAAGGCCAGTGTTGTCTCTATAGGCAATGCCAACTTTAGCAGCGGTGTTGAAGTGTCTGACTCCCAGCCAGATTCCAAGGAAAGAACTTCCCGATCCACATCTTCTTAATTTTCCCTATTTTTTTCTATCCTGTCTCAAATCACTCCGAGACTTTGGTCCTTTAATCTTACTGATTGATAATGATTGAAAATATATTCTTTTGAAATTTCTTTAGGAGGACTAGGGATATAGACTCTTCCTATTAAAAAATCAAGTATCCACCTGTCCAGTATAATAAGTGGAACATGAGAGTTTGACTTTGGGTTCCTAGAATCATCATTGGATGAGAATCTGAGTGATCTCTTAGAACTCCTCAGGCTGCTAAAGGCAGTAGCATGGGGCTGTGCACCCCTCCCCCATGGTCACAGCCACTTTCCTGATAGAAAACTAAGAAACTGAAAAATGGCTGCATAATAGCATCCCAGCCCATTCTGAATGATGGCCTCACAGAAGAAGCATATGAAGCCCTTGTACTTTTGTATTTTAAGTTGTAAATTGAGGTTGGGGGTGCAGTGGAGCATTTGCCTAGCATGTGAAAAGTCCTCCATTTGATCTTCAATATCACAAATAATAATAAAAGTAATAACCCTAAATTGAAATTTTATGGTATATGGTATAGAGAAATTTGCCAATACAATGTGGGATAATTAAATTAAATCAATTGACATATGCAGAGGCTCAACTCTTTTTTAAAAAACACTTTTTGTTTCTTGATGTATTTTATTTCTTTTTAAATATTTTATTATTTTTATTTTATGTGTATGAGTGTATTGCTGCATGTATGTAAGTGTACCCATGCCATCCAGTGTGCGAGGAGGTCAGAGGAAGGCATCAGATCCCCTGGAACTGGAGTTATGGATGGTTGCTAGCAACCATGAGGATTTGAGGAATCAAATCTAGGTCCTCTGCAAGAGCAGCCAGTATTCTTAACCACTGAGCCATCTCTCCAGTCCCCTTGATTTATTTTTATTTTATGTGTATGAATGTTTTACCTACAGTGCTTGCAAAGGTCAGAAGGCATCAGATTCCCTTGGAACTTGAGTTACGGGTGGTTGTTAGCTGTCATGTGGATGCTGTGATTTGAACCCAGGTCTTCTGTAGGAGCAGACAGTGCTCTTAACTGCTGAGTCATCTCTCTAGCCCCCTGGTGCCAGTTCTTATTTTTTATTTTAAAAAATATTTCTCAAAGGCTGAAGAGATGACTCAGTGGTTAAGAGCACTGATTGCTCTCATAGAAGATGGGGATTTGATTATCAGCACCAATCTGTAACTCCAGCTTCAGGGGATTCTGATGCCCTTGTCTGATCTCTGTGGGCACTGCATGATATAGGTGCACTTACACACATGCAGGCAATACACTCATACACATAAAATAAAAATCATAAATAAAATATTTAAAAAAATTCTGTGGTCCCAGAGATAATACCTAAGCAATCACTTTACCTCTGAGCTGTCATCGGACCAAAATCTTTTCTTCTTCTCCACCTCCTCCCCCTTTCCCTCCTTTCCTCCTCTTCCTCCTCCTCCTCCTCCTCCTCCTCCTCCTCCTCCTCGTTCTTTTGTTTTAGTGTTTTGTTTTTGTGTCACTGGGAATTGAACCTAAGACCTTGTGCAAGCCAGGAAGGGACTTTGTTACTGAGCTATATTCTCAGCTCCTTTGTTAAAATTTGAGACAAGGGGGCTGGAGAGATGGTTCAGTGGTTAAGAGCACTGGCTGCTCTTGCAGAAGACCCAGGTTTGATTCCCAGCACCCACATGATGACCATCCATAATTCCAGTTGCAGGGCATTGAAAGCCTTCTTCTGACCTCCGAGGGCATTGCATGACATGGGTGTACTTATACACATGCGGGCAATACACTCATATACATTAAATTAAAGCTAAGTTTTAAAAAATTGAGACAAGTTCTTGCTAAATTGCCCAATCTAGTCTTGAATTCATGATCCTTCCACCTCAACCTCCAGAGTAGCCGGGATTACGGGTATAGGTCTCGGCACTCAGTGAGACCCCAGATTTTTAATAGGAGAGATGGCAAAGTGAAATCTACTAAGCTTATGCACTTGATGAACTCAAAAGTTTCTCCATACACAAAAATATCACCATGTTAAATCCTTGGCAGTTTGTACACACACTGGTTCTCTTAGAAAACAGGTGTGTGATTGCACACTGTGTACACAGTTTTATATTTAATGGTAATGATGCTCAAAATTCTTCCTAGTTTTATCACTTCTTTGATTTGTATGTGTATTTTATGAGCACCACTTTGAGTTGTAGAGAGCATGAACTATGCTTTTTATGGCATAGAACTACGATCTTAGGAACAGTAAGAAAAGTTTATTAATGCCCAGGGCATTATTGTAGACTACCTAATACTTTTGATTTACTAAAGTCACAAAAGTTATATTAGCTTGTTTTATGGATATGACTTTAGCCGTATGGTAAAGCACAGCTTTGTACAGGTGTTCACCAGGTCTGGTCCACTGACATCTAAGAAATTGAACTTTGGGGTCATAGACAAAAGAAGCAAAGGACCTAATAAAAACCACATGTTAACCGTTGACATTCATTTACCAAATCTTGCTTAAACTCTTGTACTCTTAAAGCTAATTTCATCCAATTGCCTTTTAATTATAGTCTCTTGCTTGGAGTTGCAAATATAATGGCTTTTTAATATAACTTGCACTGTTCTGTGTCCAATGTAGAATGTAATCATGCAGTTTATTCAGTCATAGCCAATGCATGGAGTAATTACACCACTAGCACACACGGATGTCTGCACATGCATATACCCAGCAGGAGAGAGCAATGTAAGAATCTGACAGTCTGGACTTGGTGGTGGACGCCTGTAATTCTAACACTTGGAAGGAAAGCTAAGGCAAAAGGATCTGGAGCGTTGGGCCAAACTCATACCTGTGACAGCATGTTTAAAAAATTTTATTTGTGTGACCGTTTTGCCTGCATGCCTGTAAGTGCCTGTGTCCTGCATGACCACGGAGGCCAGGTGTCAGATTCCTTAGAAGTGGCATTATAGATGGTTGCTAGCCACCATGTGGGTGGTGGAGTTCAAACCCAGGTCTTCTGCAAGAGCAACCAGTGCTCTAAACTGCTGAGCCATCTCCGCAGCCCTACGTGAGACAGTCTTAAAATAATCTGAGGAATCTACTTTTGGATAGAATTCTGAAAAATATCATATGTACCAATATATTGTGTATGGCATAACACAGAAGTCAGATATAATAGGAGAAACTGATTTAAATTAGGAACACAAGTGGTATGCAAATTCTTAGCTGTGTGATCATAGTCTTGACACTAAATATTAATTCTCAACATTATTAGCACTTTGTTACTAAAAATTTCTGTAACTGATTAGATCCCAAATTTTATGGTCCTTTTAGAGAATGAATGCATGCACACAAGACAATAGAATTTAATAAAGAAAATCAAACAGAATAACAATTTAAAAAAGCTCCATGGTTATGTGGAACAGAGTAGATGCATGCATGTGTTACATACACAGGCCCCAGCACACACAGCCTCATGATTTTGAGGCAAGGTCTGTCTATGCAGACCAGGCTGGCCCCAAATTTATAGCAATCTTCCTGCCTCTTTTTCCCAAGTGCTGAGGCTCATATTTATTTTGTTTTGAGGAAGGGTCTCACTATGTGGCCATAGCTGACCTGAAATTTATTATGTGGACTAGGCCGGGATCAAATTCACAAAGAACTGTCTGTCTTTGCCTCCTGGGTGCTGAGATTAATGACATATTGGCCATGTGTTTTTGCTTGAGAATGTATTAATTACCCCAGTAAAGTTCATCTTTTTAGAAAAGGTTTATTAAAAATCTGCATGTATGTATACTTTCATGAGTTTATGTATACTATGTGCATGCAGGTTTCCTCAGACACCAAAAAGCATCAGATCTACTGGAATTGGAGTTACAGTGTGTGCTGGGAACTGAACGTGAGTTCTGAAAGACCAGTAAGCTCTCTTAACTGCAGAGTCGTACTCCAGACTCAAAGTTGTTCATCTTGATAACAGAAATGTTGCTGAGTGTGATTCTAATGCCTGTGATCCTAGCACTTGGGATGCCAAGACTGGAGATTTGCCACAAGTTAGAGGCTAGCCAGGCCTAGAGTAAGACTGTGTCTCACAAAACCAACCAACCAACTAACCAACCAATCAACCAACCAACCAATAAACCATCCAGATAAACAAAGGCAAATAAGGCTTTATTATCCCTTTTAAAATGATACACAATTTTGATTATTGCTTTAAAAACATTAATCTGTTTTATGTATTTATTCATCATATAATTCAAGTGCATATAAACCATGTCCTCTGCATTAATGATAAAGAGACATACTCCAACATTTTTCATTTTTAATTCATTGCATTTTTCACAATAATAATCTGAAAACTCTTGCAAAATATTCTTATTTATGGAAACATTAGAATACTTAAGAAATTTAATCAAGAGAATGAAAGAACTATACATTGAAAATTGAAAATATTGCTGAAATAGAAAATTATATGTAGATGGAAAGATATCCATGCTCATAAGTTGCAATAATTAGTATTATCAAAATGTTCACGCTGCCCAAGAGCAATCTACAAATTCAGTGCAAAGTCTGTTTTAATTCCAATGGCACTTTTTATGCAGAATCTTTAAAGATCTTGACTAGCTAAAAGAATCTTGCAAAACAAAAAAAGTTCGAGGTATCACACACCCTGATTTCAAATTATATTTCACCATAACAGTAATCAAAACAGCACAGAATTAGTCTAATAGTAGACACAAACCATGGATCCAAATAGAAAGGCCAGAAATAAATGCAAGCACGTTTGCCAGTATTGCAGAAAGGCCCCAAGCCAACATACCGGGGAAGGGTAATCTCTTCAATGAATGTTGTTAGAAAAACTAGATATTGGCATGGAAAGCTGAAAACAGACTATTATACCTACACAGAAATAAACTCAAAACATTTTAAACATTCTAACTCAAAGACCTAAATCAGTAAAGCCCCTAAAGAAAACATAGGAAAAATGCTCTACTAGTGTCTGGCAAAGTCTTTATGTCATCCATGGTGACCTCAAACTTATGACCCTCCTGCTTCAGTCTCCAGGAATGTGCCACTAGCCCCCAGTTCTTGGCAAACTTCTTGCTTTCACACCAAAAAACCTAGGCATAAAAGCTAAACAAACAAGTGGAACTATATTTGACTAAAGAGCATCTGCATAGCTAAGAAAAAAAAATCAACAAAATTAAAAAGCCACGTACGGACTAGGAGAAAATATGTGCAGGCCATTGATCAGGAAATAACATCCAAAATATATAAGGAGCTCACAACTCATGAACAAGTAAACAAACAATCCTATATCAAAATAGACCACAGAAATGCAAATCCAAACTACAGTGAAACCAGCTCACATCTATAATCCCAGCATTCAGGTTCTAAGGTAGGAAAATTACCAATAATTAAAGGCAAGGCAGGGTTTACATAGTGACTTCCAAGCCAGCCTCAAATATGTAAATTTTAAAAAATCAAAATAGTTGGGCATGGTGACACACACTTGTAATTCCAGCACTTAGGAGATGGGAGGCAGGATCAGGAGTTTGAGATCCTCTGCTGCATATCAAGTTCCAGCCAGTCTGTGCTGAGATTGTCTCAAAAAATTAAAGCCACAGTGCATTTCTATTTCATGCAGATGAGGATGACTTTTATCAAAGTGACAAGTGTGTGCAGAGAAGGGAGCCCTTGTACACTGCTGATAGACATGTGAACTGGTAGAACCCTTGAGGAAAACACTTTGGAGGTTCCTCAAATGTTAAACAGAACTGCCATATGATTCACATAGCAAAGGGCTATGCTCCTGGAATATTGTATTTAAAAAAGGAGCATAGCCCTTTGCTATGTGAATAAATTTGGACATCACTATGTCACAAGTAAAATAAGCCGAATACCAACAACAAAATACATGTTCTCACTTATGTTAAGACATAGGAAAAGTAAAATACACAGAAACAGGTTACTAACCATCTCTGTGAGTGGGGAGGTAGGGAAAGAAATAGTAATAGGAAAAACTTCCCGTTTTTTAGGAAAGTCTCGAAATCTAACATATTTGCTCACGTATGCCTAGGTTTATCATCTGGATTTGTGGTTGATTAAATGCTCAGTGCCCTTATCTGGAAACTTGCAAAAACGTAGGTGGGTTGACTTCCTTTTAGTTGTTTGGATGTGTTTTCATTATGTAAAATACACTTCTGAAACACTAAATTGTTTTTATTTATTATTTTTATGAGTATATTGTCTGCATGTATATAAGTGCACCTGTGTTGTGCAATGCCCTTGGAGGTCAGAAGAGGTTGTTGAATTCCTCTAGGACTGGAGTTACCAACGGCTGTTAGCCACCATGTGGGTGCTGGGAGTCGAACCTGGGTCCTTTGCAAAACCAGCAGTTCTCTTAATAGCTGAACCATTTCTGCAACCCCCATACATTTCTGAAACATTAATAAAGATGTCAAATATCTTCCTCAATAACTCACCTCCTTTTCCCTTCTTTAATCCCACACCAGTTCCTAATTCTATCCACATCTTTGGGGAAAAGAGGAGAAATGCCAGGCTAGCCAAGTAGCATTCAATTCCTATTCTAGATTTAGCTAAGCCTTGAAATCCAGCAGCACATATACTGAACGTTTGGATACTATTCAAGAATGGAATATATAGAGTAGATCAGCTTCCAGGAGAGCCAATCTTTATCCTTCTTTTTGCTCTGAATCTCAAGTCTTAAGAGCTTGTGCCCTAATCTCTGCATCTTTTGTTTGGTCTTCGGTCTCAATCTGAAACCGGAATCCACAAAAGATTGAATCAGATATACAGCTGTGAAAGCAAAAACCAGATACAGGATCCATCACCTTGATTAAACTTGTCTTAATTCTGTATGCAGGTGTTTAGTTTTACGAATGAACTTATTGTGCTCTACTTTGCTGCTCTTAAACTGGAAACTCAGGATCCACATTCCTATGAAAAGGGGAGTGTTCTACCAAGTATATCATAAACAAAAAATTAAGTTTCTGTAATAGTTCATAGTAACAATTATCTCACACTGAAGTAAAAATGTAAGCCCTGGTTTTTAAAGGTGAGTCTCTTTTAAATTTTGGTATTTATAAAATCAAAATTAATTCATTTCTGTTTTTCTCTGACAAGCTGTTCAATTTATGGTACCTAGTAATGTAGCTTCCAGGAGTATCTTAAATCTTAAAACAAAATGGCATTTTAACTAAACTTGATTATAGTATTTTTGGCTGTATCAAGTTATCTATGCTGATTGGTGGGAGATGCATAAAAATTCTGATGGCTGCCTATTTTCTGGCCAGTCTTTGTGCTAGTGTAATATTCATTTTGCAGTTATACAAATAAGTTAATCCTCTAGTAGAGATAGATTTTTACACCAGCTACTTTAGGCAATTTTTTCCTCTTTGTCCATATTTAGCCACTTTTGAATTTCCTTCCCCAGCACAAAAACACCCCAGAGTCTATGTCATCTATTAAAAACAGAAAAGCTTCTCCTATTCCATGGTTCCCCTCTCGGTGCCACACATATGCACACAGGCACTGACGCATTAGGTCTCTTGGCTTTCCTATGTAACTGAAAGTTTCATTCTTTTGCCTAACTCCCAGTATCTCAGCAAGTGGTCTTATTTAAAAAGGGTTCTTTAATAGGTAATTAAGTTAAAATGAGGTAAGTAGGGTAGACTTTTATTCAATATGACTGATATCCTGATAAAAAGGCAATCCCAATGCAAAACAGAAAATGATGTGAGAAAATGGAAATGGACACACAGACAAGGAGAAAAGTTTGGAATGGCCTCTTTCAGAGTCAGCCCTCAGAGCCATCTGACCACACCTTCGACTTGGAACTAGTCACCCTTCATAACTAGGAGATAATCAGGCTTGGCATATTTCTATAATTTCATTTCCTTTTATTTTGAAACAACCAAAATACTCAGATGGATCAGCTTCATCAAGTAACTCCTCACGTCTATGATTAATGCAATTTGATACAATAATTAAAAACAAAAATCAAAAAATACATTTAACTTGAAAATATTAAGTAACCATTCACTGACTACTGCGAAATAATTCTTTAGAATTATCATATTAACCACGAGGTATGTTTTTAAAAGGTAAAATCTATGCAATCAGAAGCTACATAATTAAAAATCAGCTATTTCCTATGGAGTATATAAAAGCAAGAATCATATCCAATTATGTAACATAATCAAAGGTGATGCTTTTCAAGTGACTTTGTCATTGACTTTTCTGTTGGAAATATGCCACAGAATATAAAATCTTCTTAAAATGGCAGTGTACAGTACTATCCTTTCTAGAGTTGTAATATTAACGTGGCCATCAAGTCCCTCTCTACAAACTATAATCCACAATGCACGTGTACCCAAGCACTCTTGAGTCAAGGCTATCCTGCCTTACAACAATCTTCTGTCCAGTTCTTCAGTAATTCTTTCCTGCCTTTGCATGAGTTAGAATGTGAACCTTCAAGTTATTCGACTGAATAAAGCTCTTCTTACAACCTTCAAAGGGACACACAAAAGGCTTCTCTCCAGTGTGGATGCGTACATGGGTGCGCAAATTGAAGTCCAGGGAGAAGCGCTTTCCACACCCTTCGAAAGTGCACTGAAAAGGTTTCTCTCCAGTATGAACCAGAAAATGTCGTTTTAGTTTTGAGCTCTCTACAAATGCTCTTCCGCACTCTGCACACACGTGCTGGCGGGGACCATGAACAAGCATATGTTTCTTCAAGGCAGCTTTGTCCCTCAGCTTTTTCATGCACCCATTCTGAGGACAGGCCAGTATTGCTGGAGCATCATAGTCTTCACCACGTTTTGGCTTCTTTCTAGTAAATTCTGCAAGCTGTTTGGGATCTGATAAATCAACACCAGGTAGTCCTCCAATGGGAAGCTTCCTTCCTGTCATGTACTCCGAATACCCAAGTGATGAATTCTCTCCAACAATCTGTTTTGGAAGCTCTTGTTTGACTTCCCTTTTCTCCTGTTTTGCCCCCTTTTTTGTGTATTCCAAAGAAGCTTCAAGAAGGGAGCTTGCCTCAAGAACATGTTGAGAAAGGGCTTGTTTCGATTCTTCTGTTAGGCTTTCAAAGGACTTAAAAAGTAAATCCTCTTCCAAAATGGGTTCAGAAAATTCACCTCTTATTATACACTCTATGTAGCAATCAGGGAAGTCATCTTCCTCAGCAGCCTCATGGCTAGACTCACTGTGCACATCTTCATCGTGAATGGTGTATGTTATGTGGAGAGGTTCCACCTTTATCTTCTGGACTTGCCTTGGTTCAGCATTACTGCCAGCTCTTCTGTCTGGGCCTTTCTGGTCTCTTTTCTTTGTCCTTTTCTTCATTTGTCGGTTCATGTTGTCTTGCCTAATTCCTCCTTCAAAGCTTGCACCAGGATTAATGTTAATCACTTCCACTTAGCAGTGATCTGGAAGAGTCACCTCCAGCAAACACCTGTTTTTGGACAATAACCTGAAGTTAAAATGTATTCCAATTCTAGAGCCCTTGTCTGAAAATGACCTCAATAAATGGTATGGGGATGGTAAGATGGCTCAGCAGGTGGAGTTGCCTGTCACCAATCTGACAACCTGAGTTTTATCCCTGGGGCCCACAGGGTGGAAGGAGGGAAGTGACTCCCACAGATTGTCCTCTGATCACCACATGTGCACCACACATGAACACATACAATCACACAGAAAACAATGTTTTGCATATTATGAAGAGAAATGGCTTCTAACAATCTGTTTTGACTAACTTACACTAAATTCCCAAGACAAAAAGAAAATGAACTCTGGAATGGGACACATCTGGGAATTTTCACTGGGCCATCCCACCATCTTGATGATCTAGTATTGACCACGCACTCAGTACAGGCCACTCCAACTCCAGTCTGCTCATTGCTTGTGACACAATGAGTAAATAAACACAAAAATCTGTGCCTCCGTGAACATATGTGCCTCATGAACACGTAAAATGAAAAATGCAAGCTAGTGGTATGGCTCAGTTGGTCGTGTTTTTGTCTAGCACACACAAAGCCCTGGTACTATCTATAGCATAGCATAAAGTAGGTATGGTGGTACATGTCTGTAACCCCAGTACTTGTGAGCTGGAAGTAGGAGAAGACGTTCAAGGTCATTCTCAACTACACGGTAAGTTTGAGCCCAGCTGGGCTATATGAGACCTTGCCTCAAAAATAAAAAATAAATAAATAAATAAGCAATGCATACCAGGCATTATTAAGCTGTAAAGATAATTAGGATAGAGTAACACATGCACTGGCAGAAAGTATAAGTATGCAATTTTGTTTTTTAATTTTATTTATTTGTTTCACTTTTATTTTATGCATATGAATGTTTTGCTTGCATTTAAGTGCACACACAATCATGCAGTGCCTGAGAAGGCCAGAAGAGGGTGATGGATCCCCTGGAACTGGAGTTGTTTAGCAGCCACGTGGGTGCTGAGAACCAAACCCAGGTCCTCTCCAAGAGCAGCCAGGGCTCTTAACCACTGAACTATCTCTCCAGGCCCAAGTTTGCAATTTAAAACAAGGTACTTGTTTAAAACCTACTGAGTTGGCTAGTGGCAGATGATGAAAACATTTGGAGGCAGGGAACAAGATATTCCTGTTTTCTATGTAAATGCTATGAAATTGAAATGAAAAAAAAAAAATACTGATGAGGTTCTTGACACAGCCAGAGCCATACAAATGCCAGGGCTACGTTTTATTCTTTTTTACTCATCCTACAAGTTACACTGGACTCTGTTGCTTTTACTAGGAGAGGGACAGCAACTTTGTTCTGTACAGAGACAGAGAGATGCTGGTGAGCCCTCTCTCTCCAAACTATTCAACTCTGTTGAAGCAGAAAGCAGCAACAGACAGTGAGAAGCCATGAGGAGGCTGAGTTACAGTAAAACAAGGAAAGGCTAGATTTTACCACTGAGCTATAGGTTGCTGGCCAGTTATTCTAGAGCATTCTCTGAAATCCTGAAAATAAAACATGAAATCTATAGCATCCTCATCTCTTGTGAATACAAGGCAAAATAAAGGTGCAGATAATTTGCCTCTCAAGTTTTCCATCATTTCCTAAAAAAACAACAACTAAAAACAAGACCATTTAAAAGTTACAGTGGTAATGTGCTATTGCTGTGTTTCTAACAGCCTTTTGCTTAATGTTAAAATTGAGTGCCTGATAAAAGATCTCTCTATTGTTCAGATGTCTTGCTGAAAGAACAGAAATTAAATGCTCTTTAAATAAGGGCACAGTGAAAGCAGTGGGGTGAGAATTAACAGCTTCAAAGTACTTTGAAATAGCCATGTTAAAAAAAAAAAAGGTAATTTAAAAAAAGACACATGGCATTCATTCGCTTTTGGAAAAATAGATGAATACATCGAGCAAAACCAAAATACATTTCAACTGCTAAGCTTTTGGAAAAATAGATGAATACATTGAGCAAAACCAAAATACATTTCAACTGCTAAGGCAAGAGTTTAACATTTCTTAAAACTTTATATAAAAAAATTGTTACAAGGGCTGAGACTATAGCTTGCTTTGCATGTCCAAAGCTTAGGACAGATCCCCTGAAGCATTAAAACAGACAACCCCCTATTGTTTATGTCACTTAAAGTGGTAAAATAAATCAGGGGGACTGTGTCACTAAGATCATATACAAAAGCCTTTCTTTCTCTATTAAGTTCATTTAAAATAACTACAATTTGATTTGATTTTCATTTTTCTCTCCAAATTTATCTCTGCCATCCCCACTTCCCTTAGTTTCTTCCATTGTTCAAAAAAGATTTTACTAGCCAGGTTTTGTGGTGTATGCACTCCTTTGATCCCAGCACACTGGGGGCTCTCTGTGAGACTGAGGTTAGTATGGTCTACATAGTGAGTTCTAGAGCAACTGGGGCTACAAGGACACCCTATCTCAAAAAAACAGAAACATAACAAAACAAACTACCACCACCAAACAAAACAAGAGTATACTGATAGTTTATTTAGAAAATGCTGATCAATCCTTGCATGGTGACACCCATCAAAAGTGTAAGAATTATATAGCAAGAACCCAGGTTTCAAACCTACAGTATGTTTTTGAAAACGAGCAAGAAAGAAGTTCAGGGAAAAGGTAACAGCACTCCTAAGAAACTAAAATACTTCTAAGCATGTGTTGGTAAGAAACCAAGCAGCAACTCTAAATTGCCAACTAGGGCCTGAGGCTAAAAGAGGCATGATACCTACTATACCTGTTGAGATTGGCCAGCCCCCCAGACCCCTCAGAATCAGTTAGTCTCAGATGTAAATTTTGACAAGGACAGGGCCTCTAGAAACCTCAGCACATGCCCTCAGTCCTCCTTGGAGCCAGCAGTGGAACCTGAGGAGTATCCAAGGAAGACTGTACTTTGTCTCAGCCCTTTGCTATAGCTTTCCCAGCACCTCTGCTAAGAGCACTCTTGCTAAGGGCATGGTGGCACCTGCCTGTAATCCTAGCACCAGACAAGGATTAAGAGTTTAAGGTCATCCATCTTTACCTACATTGTGAGTTCTAGGACAACCTGGGCTACAAGAGACTACCTAAAAACAAACAATGCCCCTCTCATATCCCAAACAACAACACACCAAAAAGGAAAACAAAAGTTCAATAATAGGGCCAGCTGGTAAGATTGTCACCAAGTCTGATGACCTAAGGTCAGTCCTGGGGATCCACATGGTGCAAGGAGAAAACTGACTCCTGTAGGTTGTCTTTCTGACCTCCACTTGTACACCCCCACCCACACCACACACACAAAATAAAAAAATGTAAAAAATGAAACCAGAAGTAAAAACCTCAGAAATAAAACCCCAAATTTCTTTTGTAGCTTACAGAGGTCACGCATTGATTTCATTAAAGTCAAATGCAGTGGCAGTAAGTGCATTCCTAGAACTTGTGCACAAGTAAGAGGAGGGCATCCTCCCAACACGTTGCCCTGTTGAAGAATGGGCGGACACTGGGACCCATTGTCATGTGTCATGGTTGACCCTGACTTTGAATTACTTATGAAAAGCTGTCTGCCTTTGAGTTGCTGCAAGGTTAGCAGAGTGGGTTAGAAGTCAAGGAACTCCAGGTGGGATGCTTGGTTGGATTATGGAATGCTAAACTAGACAGGGCTCCAGATGCTTTCTTCACACAGCTTATTTTTGAGATGGGAGCTCGTGTAGCCATGACCAGCCTTTCATGAACTCCTGATCCTCTTGCTTATACCTCTTGAGTGCTGGGATCATAAACACATTGGGCTCTAATGTTTTAATTCTTTTATTTTATTTTATTTTTTATTTTTTTTTTAAGATAGCTTCTATGTAGCCCTAGCTGGTCTGGAACTCCTACGTTACAGAAAGGCCTCAAACTCACAATGATCTGCTTGCCTCTGTCTCCCCACAGTGCTGAGATTAAAGATGTGTGTCACAGTGCCCAACCCAATTCCCCGACATTTTAATTAACCATAACCTCTTCTTAGAGTAAGGCATTTCATTCGTCCATTGTATATGTTCTCTCACTAACATTGCCCATTTTTCCCTGCCTCTGTAAATGTGTATGAACATAAACACACAAAGGGTTTGCCTACCAATACTTTAGATCTCATCACTTCCTCAGATAATCTCTTAAATCTTAAACTCATTTAGATTCCAGACTAAATATTCCACAACTGCCTATCTGACAATGACCAGCACTCTTGTTACTGTCTATTAAATAGTTCAATTTTAGCCCAGTGTGGTGGCACATGTCTTTAATCCCAGCGCTCGGGAGGCAGAGGCAGGCCTCTGTGAGTTCAAGGCCAGCCTGGTCTACATAGTGAGTTCAGGTCAGCTGGGACTACAGGGAGACCCTGTCTCAAAAAGACAAAAAAAAAAAAAGTTCAAATCTTACCTTCAGGCTGGACTATACACTCTACTGAGAGCAAAGATCTCCGCTGTCTTCTTCACCACCTGCTCCAGCTTTTTATTTCTCTAGTGAATGAATTTATAAACATGCATTATTTATCATATTTGTGATACCTGATTTAGAAATCTCGAAAACATTAATTTATTCAGAACTTTAGACACCTAATACAGAAGTTTCAAAAAGCTGTTTATCAATGATGCTTACAAAATACTTCTAGAATGACATTTCCTAAAATCAGAGTTAGGGAGATAGGCATTTCATGAATATAACATGGTCCAAGTATAATTATTACTTTCGTGGTTGAATTATCTATCAAATTGTTGCTATGCTTTCCACAATATGCTACCTTGTAAGAATGGCAAGAAAAGTTAAGTTGGTAATCTGTTAGTTATTATAAAACTGTTTATGTGACAAGAACCTTCTACCTTTCCTTATTATTTTATTTATTTATATTTTTATTTATTTATTTTACTTGAGACAAGGTTTCCTTATAATCCCAGCTAGCCCAAAACTCACTATGTTCACCAGGCTGGTCTCAATCTCGAAGATCTGTCTGCTTCTGCCTCCTGAGTGCTGGGAATAAAGGCATGTGCCACCACATCCAGCTTCATTTATTTATTTTTGAGACAGTATTTCATACTATAGCCCGGACTGGTCTTGAATTTATGGAGATCCACCTGCCTCAGCCTCCCAAGCACTAGGTATTACTGGCAATGTGCCATCACACACGTCCCAGCACCTTCTAATCATTTGAAAAACAATTATACAAAAAGTTTGTTGGTAAATATGGGATAAGGACAAAACCTAAGTATTACTTAAATACTTAACAGCATGGAATGAAAATGTTATATCTCTCAAACTGGGATAGAAATACTTTTTCCAATCATTTGACAAATATTTAGTACCCAAAATCATTCTAGGTGCTGAACACGGAACAATGAAAAAGAGATGGGATTAGATCCCAAATCGCCTGATTCCCTGGCTATAGCAAGCCGTCTGTCTGCACTCCCCGTAAAAAGCGGTGGCTCACGCCTTTAATCCCAGCAATCGGGAGTTGGAGGCCAGTTTGGTCTACATAGCATGCTCCAGATTAGCTTTTTTTTTTAAAAAAAAAAAAAAAAAAAAAAAAAAAAAAAAAAAAAAAAGTGTGCCGTATGATAAGTATTCCTGGATAAAGGAAAGCATGGAGAAGAAGCCATGTTTGTTATGGAGGGAAGCCATATTTGTTACAGAAGAAGGAAGCCATATTTCTCATAGAACATGGTGGACACGGCTGAGGTGCAGAGGAGGGTGGGAATCCTAAAGGAAGCCATTTGCATTGAATTTCATGACCAATGGAAATCATTTCGGGGTTGAAACAAAGGGGCAGCCGCTCCGGTTTAGGTTAAAGATTACTCTGGGATTGAGAGACAAGAGTGAAAAGAAAACTCTTGAGGCAATTTAAGACCCAAGAATGCTGAAGACTCGGAATGCAGGGAGGGTGGGAAAATAGGAGAGGCTTTCTGAATTTACGTTGGATTGGAAAATGGAGCCAGGAGGGAAGGGAAATAATACTTTAAAAAACTGTGGTATACTTGAGATTATCAGATTATTGCAGGAATATTACTATATATAGGACTATCCCTAGATGGTAGTGCTATTTACAGATTTAAATGGGCAGGGAAAGAAAAGGTATGCCCACTGTTTCCATAATCATTTAAACAAATTTAATACAAAAAAAAACTGGACAAATATTGTGATGAAATAAAATACACGAAAATTTGAAACAAAATTTAAAAACGCAACTTCAAGGAAATCCAGTCGGAAGTGGAATTTGCTTTCTGCCTTAATCTGTTTTAAAATTTGGTAGCCAGTGTCTCTCGGCAGCCAGCGACCAATGCAGCCTGTGAGCTAGAATTTTAGATAACAAGCCCTGCTCTCCACCGTACATCATTACTGGTTTTCCAACCATTTTTTTACTCCTAACATTCTAACTAGCAAACTCCCTTTATCACCCCTTTTCCCTTCTCTCATAACAGAAAAAGTTTCGTGAAGCAAGACTTACCTACGTTATAGGAAAGCGCGCTGATATTTTCTATCTCACTTCTTTCTGAGTTCAGCGGAAGAAGAAATCACTCTACAGCTCTGGAGTAGCAGTAGAAATCTACAGGCCCGCGTGCTAGCCTTCCAGACCCCTCCTCCGGTTAATCCGACCCTTCCAGCAACTCCTACAGCAGTTGATAGGCTGGAATTTCCAAAAAGAAGCCCTCCCGGGGAGGTGGGCGGGACAGCAGGCGGAGCCTGGTCCAAGGTCAGCCTGGGCCAGCTGGTCTTCTGCTAATTCCTCCAGGAGTCTGGATCACCTGGCTTTTAAGACTCAGTAAATGTCTAGGGACATATGGACATAGACGTAACCAAATTTAGACTTCTATTTCTGCAATGCAGTAAAAACCAAGAGGTGGAGGCAGTTTCTACTCCTGGAAATAGATGTTTACAAGTAAGTACACAGGTCCAGAACGTTCTCTGGCCTTTGCCCCATCTCCACCTTCAATCTATCCATCTTTACATCCAGCCACACATAAACTACAATTTATGTATGCCTTTATCTTTTTCAAGCCATTATGTGACTGTTGGAGTCCCCCAAAGCAACACTGTGAGGGTGTCGGTCAGTCAGCGTCCATTATTAACTGTGGCCTAGTGAAATTTAATAGTTTGTGTAATGCACTGACAACATTAAAACAAAGACCAAGTCAATATTTATGAACCTCTTAAATTTTGACTTGAAGCTTTTTCTGTAATTCACTTATTGGGAAGGGCATAGTTGTCCAGTCTTATTTGCTTGATTGTTTTTGGATAAAATTCTATTGGAAAGGATAGTATGGAATTGATAAAATATTTAAACTTTTTCTATGTTTATTCGAAGGTCTCACTAACTAGGTGTAATGTGCCCTCTCATCTTTTTGTTATTTTATTTTTTTATTTTTTATTTTTTTAACACAAGGTCTCTCTGCAACCTCAGCTGGTCTGGAATTTGCTGTGTAGATCAGGCTGGCCTCTCCTGCCTCTACCTTCTGAGTGCAAGGATTAAGGACCCTGCCACCACCTTTGGCCTCCCCATAACTTTTTGAATGGTAGTTGGGTCAAACTTCTTTCCTTAACACAGGAAGATTTTATTCAAGGTGAATATTTGTCTGAAGGAGGAAATTTTAAGAAACTAACTTTCCTCCTGGTCTGTATGGTACCTTCTGATCTTTTTAGAAACTTAATAGGCAGGTTCTGAACAAGTTCTTTGAACAAGTTTGTAGCAGCACTGTGTGTGTGTGTGTGTGTGAGAGAGAGAGAGAGAGAGAGATGGAAAGAGAGATGGAGAGAGAAAGAGACAGAAAGACAGAGAGATACACAGAGAAGAGAGAGAGACAGAGAGAAAAGATGGAGAGAGAGATGGAGAGGAGAGAGACAGACAGGGAGAGACACACAGAGAAGAGAAAGACACACAGAGAAGAGAAAGACAGAGAGACAGAGAAAGAGGAGAGAGAGAGAGAGAGACAGAGAGAGACACAGAGGAGAGAAAGAGAAACCTGGATGGTCCAGGTCAGCCTGGGTTACAAAGTGAGGCCCTATTTCAAAAAACTAAATTTTTTAAAGGTTGTTTAGGTTTCAATAATAAAGACATGGAGAGCTAAAACAGAAAGTTTTTAACCTGATCACTCAGAGCCAGAGCCACACCCTTTTGTTATCGCATCTGAATTTCTGCTCGAGCACAGGATAAACTAGATTAATGTATAACCACTCCCCAGCAGGATTCACTAGTTTGTGTCTGGGTGTGGCTCTGGGCCCAATCTGACATTCCATTTCATGTTCCACCTCACATAGTCATTATTTTTTTACTCCACTACAATTTGGTTTTCCTATTTCTGTCCCTAAAAAAAAGTAACCCAGGGCTGGGCGTGGTGGCGCATGCATTTAATTCCAGCACTTGGGAGGCAGAGGCAGGTGGATCTCTGTGAGTTCAAGGTCAGCCTGGTCTACATAGTGAGTTCCAGGTCAGCGGCAGGGAGACCCTGTCTCAAAAAGACCAAAAAAAAAAAAAAGTGACCCTAAACGAACCTACTCATCTGTAGCCACCTGAACTTTGGCAATTCCAGGCTGAGGCAGGAGGATTGTCTTGAATTGAGACAAGGCATAGTGAGTTCCAGGCTTGGGCTACAGAAAGAGATCATGTCACAAACCAACCAAACAAACAAACGGCAACAACAGAACACAAGAGTTTTTTGGACTCAAGATATTTTAGCCATTGTGATTCTTCTAACACTATCTCATTTGATTTGTTGGCCAAACTTGAAGTGCCTGAGTTAGGATTAGGCTAGTAATGTTCTGTTCTGCAGCAAAATTTAAGGGGCACACGAGATGCGAGATGTATCTTTGCTCTGGAAATTGTTATTGAATATGTTAAAGCTGTACTGAAATGTTTCTTCTAATCATGTAGTTATTAAATAAATTAAAAAAACAATATTTTAAAACCTTTTTTAAAAAACTGAAGTTAGTGCAAAACTTCCTAATGAAGCTTCCAAATTGTAGGTAAAGGCAGAGTCTGAGGATCTAGGACAAATGGAGATGTATCTTTGCTCTGGAAATTGTTATTGAATATGTTAAAGCTGTACTGAAATGTTTCTTCTAATCATGTAGTTATTAAATAAATTAAAAAAACAATATTTTAAAACCTTTTTTAAAAAACTGAAGTTAGTGCAAAACTTCCTAATGAAGCTTCCAAATTGTAGGTAAAGGCAGAGTCTGAGGATCTAGGACAAATGATCCTGACTGAAATATGGGAATGCATCTTCAGGATCAGCCCAATGAAGAAAGATGTTGGGTATTATGAAAATCTGAAATAGGAGATTCTGGAAGATTGGGAAGGTTTCCCAGGAGCAGTGGTGAACTGAAGGAAGAATTGTCTTAGGAGGCAGAATCTCCTTGGTAGTAGATAGAAAACTGTAATTATAAAGAGGGGAACATGGAGAAGGGGTAAACCTCAGAGCTGAAGCCTTCCAGGCATGGCCACAACTTACATCTCCATCCTAACAGTGCTGTGAATAAAATATAAAATATGGCTTAACTAAGCACAGGGGCCCATGCCTGTAATCCCAGCACTTGGGAGGCAGAGTTGTGATCCTGAGCTCAAGGTACAAACTCATCCTTGGCCATATAATAATTTAAGGCCACTTTGGACTACATGGCAGTCTGCCTCATAAAAGAAAGGAAAATTGTAAAAAAGAGAAAATATTAGGAGGCCAGTGGGAGAGGGGGATGAATAACAAAATATAATAATATATATACATGCATATGACACAAGGGAACTCATAACTTTGTGTGCTAACTTTAAAAAGGAAATAGTCCATGCGTAAATGTTTATTAACCTTAAGTTTGCAAAATATTACTTTAGCAGTGGAGCTCAGTTTATCTCCAGTTGGTTTATTGGTTTAGCTAGAGTAATTTACAGTATTATAGAGCATTTAATCTTGGAATCAAAATTATAAAATGATTTTTATTAGTATTGTTAGAATTTGGTCTGCATTTTAAAATGATGACTTTGACCCATACACTGTGTCCAAACTCAGAACCTTCATGTTATTAATGCTTCAGATGAATTGTTGTAACCATACATAGATTTCATATTAAATTATGATGCTTTACAAACCTGCTAGTTGTATTTTTCATTAAAAAATCAGTTGCATTTTTGTTGTGATTTATAATAACTTTTTCAAACTTGTTTGATCTTTATGAGAACCTTATGAATTGTTATTATTATTTTATGGTGGGGGAAATGAAAAGTCAGTAATGACAAATGTTTATTAAAAGCCACACAAGTATTAAAGTTATAGGGCCAGCTTCAGAGCTGGAGCCTTGCTATCCTGACACAAATTTTAAATGTAAAGCTAAGTTTTTCTAAGTTCAGCAACTCTTTAAAGAGCTTGCTAGATATATTTTTGGTTTTCATGAAAGGGGGAAAATCCCTCCACTAGTCAATAATCTGTTTCTAGTGGGAATTTGATATTTAGTAAACATAATTTCTAAGAGAGGATAGTGAGGAACATGATCCCTGGACTTTACTGGTTTTTTGTTGTTGTTGTTGGTTTGTTGTTTTGTTTTGTTTTGTTGTTTTGTTTTGTGCTAATAGTCTAAATGGAAATGGAAAATGTTTGGTGCTTCATGCTGAGATGAATAAAACTTGCCATCATATTGTCATAGCTTTTCAAGAATGAAAGCTATTAAGCACATAAGTACTATCATATTCTGTTTTCTTGGCAAATTCAGCAATGGGCCTACATATAGGGGGTAGAACTTTGTTCTTAGATGTCAGATGGTCTCAAGACTTTATTTTTTGGTGGTTCCATGTGATTCTTCCTTTTGTGAACTATTAATACATCTGAAGGTTTGTGTTCCTCCTATGTTGATGACTGTCTAAACCTCCAGAGGAGGGGAGTGAAAGATGTGGTTTTAAAGAGGTGATTTGCTCCTGAGACTTCTGATTTCATGAATTCCAGCATTGTCCATGAGTTTGAGGCCAGCTTGGTCTACACAGAAAGTTCCAGACAAGCTAGGATTACATAGTGAGACCCTGTCTCCAAAAAAGTGATGATGCTTGAGAATGCCTGTTGCCTTTCTGCTGTGTGATGGCATGTAAGAGGCATTATCTTTCAAAAAAATGGGCCTCTGACAGACACCAAATCTGCTGTTGCCTTGATCTGAGACTTCTCAAATTTCAAGATTATAGACAATAAATTTATTGTGGCTGAGTTTTATAATCTGTTTTGTTACAGTAGCCTAAGGAGATTAAGAGCACTATCAGGCAGGCCCTTTCAGATTCCCTTTCCTTTTTGCTAAGGAACACACTTACAATTGGGCTTACCTGGACTAGTTTTCCGAGTTTACTCTGATTTATTTATGTCTCTTCTTATATTTCCCTCTCAAATTTTTGAATCAATCTCAAGTGGAATGGTCTTAATATTTTTTTTTTTATTTTGGCGTGTTGTTCTATTTATAGATGGTCTGAAAATTTATAACAGAGAGTTTAACTGTGGTGCCATTCTTCTTTAATAGCTTCCCCTTTCCCTAAGAAAAAAATCCAAGCCCCTTCCAGCTCTGCCTCTAGCCTCATCAATATCCTCTTGGAGAAAATACCAGGTTTAGTGACTGGACTTTTATTCTTTCTGAAGTTCTTTGTCCTAGATCAGCATAAACTGCTTCATTCTGGTCTCAGTTTAAGCAGTAGACAGGGATCCATGTATGCAAACTTATAGTCAATGAAATTTTTTTTTTTTTTTGGTTTGTTTTTTGTGTTTTGAGGCAAGACTGGTACTTGATATGTAGACCAGGCTGACCTAAGTCTTACAGAGATTTGCCTCTGCCTCTTGAGTGCTGGGATTAAAAGCA
The DNA here is from genome assembly GCF_000622305.1 of Nannospalax galili. Lineage (NCBI taxonomy): Eukaryota > Metazoa > Chordata > Mammalia > Rodentia > Spalacidae > Nannospalax > Nannospalax galili. The sequence goes on along the minus strand of NW_008353598.1, from coordinate 2,899,328 downwards.
TGTGCTACCACACTTGACTCTAAA